>NC_053163.1:102905396-103236646 GCF_016835505.1 Polypterus senegalus | reverse complement strand
TACCTATTTGTATTTCTGCTTATAAGACACAGGTTTGCAGTTACTCTCTCTCGTGTTGAGCCTTTTGATTTATTTTGAACAATTTCTTGTGATTGTTCCAGCTTGTTTGGGGACTGCTAGGCTGAAGCCTACTGGTAGTAGTTGTGAGTATAGCTGGCATGGGTGAGCCTGTGCTGGATTAGCCAGTAAAGGACCTGTTTTTTGTGGTATTTTCAAAGCCTCAACTGAACTTTTGTCATGTGTGATCCTCCTTATCACAATATATGGGATGCAAGACAAATAGACACCACAAAAATAAGCCTGCTCTTAGTTCATTTACAGGTTTTCCAGAGGTTCATCATTTTACAAGATTTTTCTTTTAATTTTAGTATCTCATTACAGTTAGGTTCCCCTTTCTTTGCTCTGTAGCCTAATTGTGAGTAAAAGAGGGTTTTGTTGTTTTTTTTTTTTTTCAAATTAATCAAAAGTTTGTAAAAGCTAGAAGATGTGTAAAAATAAACATGAGGTGTTTGGCTAGCTATTTACTAGCTAATTCGAGGTGACAGTTTCACAATATCATTGTGTGGAACTGATTATCATTGCTCCAGTTTCAAGTAAAGAACTTGGTTTGAGGTAGAGTGCAGCTTTTTTGCCATTTATGTTTTTTGCCTGTGTTCCTTGGCCTGCTTTGGATAGCATGTTTCTTTACGACATATTGTGTTAAATCACTGACAAAAGTCCTTTGTTTGGAAAAATGGACCTTAAAGCTAATCTTTCCCAGGATGATCAGAGGGATGTCAAAGTGTTTTAATTTAAGAGCTGTAAGGAGTAAAAATTTCAAAGAGGTGTTTTCCAACCTCTAAAGAGGAAGGGAATTCTATTATTTAAATTAGAGTTAATTTCCAGGTACTTACTATTGCCTGTTCATAACTGTCTGAGTGTGTCCATATGAGTAAGCAAAATTCCCCTTGTGATTATGCATCTAAGGTAAGAGTCATTCCAGGCTCCTATGCCTCCTATGCTATTAATTGATCCTTCAATAAAACCTCTAATCATCTGATGGAATTCACAAAGCAAGCTGATCAGATGTTCTTTAATAGTAGAACTGCAGAATAACTCAGTCAATCCAATATCCTTCTGGTATGCTGGTGGGGGCGAAGTAGCAGGCATTTATCATGTGCACGCTGGGCCAATGACAACTTTATCGTACAGTAATGTCAAGCTGTACAAGGTTGGGCAAGGTAATTATTTAGGGGTGTGGTTTGTTATCAGCATGAACTCAATGTGTAAGTACAATTCGGCATTATTATTATTATTATTATTCCATTTGAGTTCATGCCATAATGCAACATAATAACTGGGCCCATTCCTTGGGGCTAGGGTTAAATTGAGGGTTAGAATTATTGTTATTATTTTGTTTTTTTAAGGAAACGTATTAATGAGTCTGACAGCAAACATCATACTTAGCATACTGAGGCCTGGTATGCATGAGAGATATACCTCTAATTGGGCCTTTATTGTTAAAGTGATTTCACATACATTTCTAGCAATAATTCGGTATTTTGTCAGTAATACAGTAATTAGAATTACTGTAATAAGTCCTCTAGGTAAACACTTATTCTGCCACTTTTTCTGTAGTCACACTTTGATTTGTATCTGGTTATGTATTACAATGAAAATATCAATTTCTTTTTCTTAATTATAAAATTAGATGAGGCCATCATTTGTAAACAGCTAATATATTTGGGCAGCTAGCCTGAAATTTGTTTTAAAAAGTGTTCAAGCAAACAACAATTTGGAGATCAATTACTTATTAATGTGATTACTTCAAAAATATTTTTAATGTGATTTCTTCATTTGTGCACAAATGGTTCCAAGTCAAGGACTGACACAATATACCAACATAAGGAGCTGGTAAAGAATACATGACTGAAAAATAATTGTAATGGTTACTAAGCAAGATCAAATTATTTAAAGGATAAGTGGAATGGGACTTAGTTTTGCTATAAACAATATAATAACCAGATGGTGGTTATCATCAATTGTTCAAGAGATGTATTGAAAACCATAACTGGCAACAATGGATAATTCCACTAAACAAGTTAGGTTCCCTCAGCTTATCGAATTCCAACTAACCAAACACATTAATAACTGAAATTTTAGAGCTTCCCCTACCTCTCCTCCTCTGAAGTTTGCTCCAAATAGATATATAAACTATATTCTGAAACCCAATTACATCTATCTGTACCACAGAAATAAATATCATTGCCTTCTGCTTCAAGAAGGCAGAACACCACAAAGCTTGGGCGAGGTATGAACAGATGGGGCTGGGGGAATGGGGGGTGGGAGATTTGACTACGCACAGGAAGGGCACAAGACAGGGATTAGTGGAAGGTTAGAAACTTGCCATTTTACTATCCATCACTACTCTGACAGAAATGTGTTACTCAGCAAATTCACATGACAAGGCAGTTTTAACCCAGCCAAATTGTTCAGGAGATGGAAAAGGATAAAGACATAAGCTGGTCATATGTCCACGGCAGACGTGAAGAGTGCCAAAGGCTCACAATGGCACGGTCAAACTGTTTGTTTGAAGGCCTGTGGCTGTTTCCATTATTCTGAAAGTTATTTGCCTGTTCAGATATCATTAACCTTTCTGCAGATGTCAAAAACAGAATTACAATGGCTGGGAAGTAGATTATAAAGCCTGAAGGAAGTATAAAGTAATTCTTGTAGTTAATATGGTGTACCTTAATTTTCCCTGTTAATTCAGTAATCTGGCCCATCTACACCTGATTTTGTGCAGCAATTTGCACCAGTTTTTTAAATGCTTCAACAGTTTTCATCTGTGTTTTTAGGCAGATGGTATTATGATTTTGAAAAATGATTCATAGGAAAATACATGAATCTCAAAGTATATATCATTTCTGTTTAAACTATTTTGAGATTCAGAGATGGAATATTTTAAAAGAAGTATTAGAAAATGCTGGCCAAAGACTAACAAAACAAGAAAACTTAATTTACAAATTAATGGATTTGTGAAGTTGAGAAAACAAGTCATTTTGTTCTCTTTGGCCCAATGTGCATGCATATCATTTTATCTGGCAATTCATATAATTTTATTATTACTGTAATGAGTCAGCTTAAAGCTTATAATACCTTGTGTAGACAGAGTACTTGACAACAAAAGTAAATCATCTTTTCTGGTCGACAGCACACAAGAATGTGTGTTTACACGCAACAATGAAAACAAAGTGTCACAATGTTGGAAACCACAGTGGAGCATGATATGACACAGTGCGTTGAAAACAACACATCATATCCATGGAAACAGAATTAAAATCTGACAACTGCATGAAGGCTCAGACCTACAGGTGCAAAAATAGGTTTTTGCTACATGTCTTGATCAGTTAAGTACATTGGCTGACTGCAGTCAGACTGGTGATGAAGAATATTTTTTTTTCAATTTTTTGTCATGGTAATGCTTCAGATTTTTTACCTATACACATGTTCTGTTGCTGTAAATATAAACTCAATGAGTAGATTATTAGGTCCTGGTGCTGGATAGGGCCTCCTTTTGCTTCCAAATCAACATCATATCTTCATGGCATGGATTCCAAAAGATGTTGGAAATGTTGGAAAAATGGCTTTCAGATTCTGGTCCACGTTGACATGATTGCAACATATAATTTCTGCAGATTTGCCAGCGGCAAATGCTCCGTTATACCACATCCCAGAGGTTTTCTGCTGGATTCCAATATGGTGACTGGGAAGACTACTGAAGAACACTGAACTTGTGGTCATGTTCATGAGACCACATTTAGGCAAGGTGCCTTACCATGCTACAAGTAGCTACTAGAAGAAGGGCAAGTAACGACAACAATACTCAAATAGGCCATGGCATTAAAGTGATGATTGATTTGTATCAATAAGCCAAATATGTGCCAAGAAAACATTCCCCACACCATTATACCACAACAACCAGCCTGAGATGTTGACTCAAGGCAGGTTGAGTTAATAGATTCATGTTGATGGTGCTAAATTTTGACCCTACCATTTGAGTGCCTCAGCAGAAATTAAAATCTTCAGACTAGGCTATGCTTTTTCCAGTCTTCAACTGTTTAGTTTGGTGGGCCAATGCCCACTACAGCCTCAGCTTTCTGTTGTTTGTAGTAGACACTGATAAAGACTTCTGCTCTTGTAGACCATGTGCCTCAACATTCAATGTGTTGCGCATTCTAAAATTATTTTCTGTTCACCACAGTTGTGCAGTGTAGTTATCTGAGTTGCCATAGTCTTTCTGTCAACTCATACCAGTCTAACCATTCTCCTCTGACTTCTCTCAACATCAAGGTGTTTCAATCTGCAGGGTGATGCTCACTGGATGTTTTTTCTTTTTCACCCCTCTCTGAGCAAACTATAGAGATTGTTGTTCGTGAAAATCCCAGGAGATCAACAGTTACAGGAATACTCAAGTCAGCTCGTCTGGCACCAAGAATTATGCCACAGTCGAAATCTCTGAGATCACATTTTACCCCATTTTGGTGTTTGATGTTGGTTAGATACAGTAATTCCATGGATAAGGTGGTGTACAAGCATTCCTAATAATTTAGAATTCCAATAGACTGGTAAAATATGGCAAATATTATTTTACATGTACTGTATATGAACCCTGACCAGAGAGATAATGGTATTTACTGGAGTTGTTGCATCACTTTCTCCATTAGGCATATGTGTCCTTGTAGTTTACAAATGTATCTTTTTCTTAAACATATGATGGAATAAATTATTAAAAGTCATATTTATATGTATCAATTTCAAATTGAACTCAGTATTTAAAGTTGCCCATACATAAAGGCGTCATTCTTCATTAAAATGACTCAATTTTCTGGGTTTATTAAAACCATTTTGAAGGTGTTGAGAATCAAATTCTAGACAGGATTCAATTCTTCATGGCTACCTGTAATTAAGTAAAATCTAAAAATATAAATACCTGTGTCATCTTTTGTTCTGTAATATTCACAATACAGGACCCATCAAGAATTGAAAAGATATGTATCAATGACCACAGTTTATAAATGTTTTTCCAGGAAAATTATATTCTTCTAGCATACCTTTAATTGACTATGACTGTACTGGCCTTCAGTATCTTGGCTTATTATTTTGTGCTTTATACAGTAAATGTCACTAAATTAAAGATTTAAAGGCTTTATTTACCCCTATATAGTTTATATAATCTGCTTGTCTATTATTTAAGTGCTACTCTAAATTATGTTACTAGGTAGTTTGTTCTGTTTACCTGCAGTTCTCTCTGTAAAAAAATACATCCTAAATTTTATATTAAATTAACTCTTTTTCAGTTTTCCACCTCTGCCATTGTGTTTTTTGTGAAGAACAGTTTTTAGCAACACAACCTGCTCATTCCTTCTAGTGAAATGGGAAGGTAGCTATGGTTGAATGTGCTGTACAGGGAACACTGGCTTTTTTGAGTAGGCTGTATGTGGGTCTTTTGACACTTCAAACACAGTAGGGGAGAACATGGTTTTGTCTGTTTTTATGTTTTTTGCAATCATATTAATTAACAGTATTTCCATATAGCGAATTCGAAACATAAATGTTTTGGCACTTTCCACACCTCTATTGAGCGGCATTGTGACATTTACAATAGTGTATCTAATGCAAAAATGATCAATGAGCTGCAGGCTCCACTGTTATCTCCAGCTCAGAATCAACCTTCATTACCTAGGAGGATATTACAGTATGCTCAGAAACTCATTTCTTTCAGAAACAGTTTCAGCTCCTTCACTCATTACTTACATTGTGTACTTTGCAGTCACAGAAGTCTAGTGGTTCTGCTTGAGTCGTTTAGTGTTATTATGCTCTCTTATGATACACACACCAAACACAATACTCCAGGTAATGTGCTTGCAGATTCACTTCATTTCAACTTGTTTCAATCATTAATTATCCTCTTAATCATTAATGTTTTACCCATTTTACTGTGGTGGAATAAATGGGGAATTTCATATTTGTAATAAGTGCAGGATTTTTCATAAAACCTTTTTTAAAATTCTAGTACTGTTCCCTGAATTGTCACACAATATCCTAATATTCAGTCCTTATCCACACATTAACAGTGGCAGCATAACATACTTGCATGGCACCTGTTCAGCCCAGGACTACAATGGAGAAGGGAGGACGGTAAAGTCAGCACAGAATACTGTATAACTGTGTCAAAGCTGTCTTCTGTTCAAGGCGTATATAACATCCTGTCTTAGGCACAAAAAAACTTTAACCATGGCATTGTGTGCAACCACCTTCCTCACTTCTCCATTCGAGCAAAATTTCAAAGACCATTAACATTCACACTAATTTGCACTGACAAATTTGAGTTTCTCATACATATTGTGACGTATGTGGCAGGGAAAGCTGCATTTTCACTTTCTAGGAAAGATTTATTTACAAAGAAAATACACTTCCTTTTAAGCTAAATCAAAAAAATGCAGGATCAGCTGAATGTCAGCTGCCATAACAGGTACGTCTCGTGTCTCACAATAATAAAAGTCTTTGTACAGTAAGTGCTTGTTTCTCTTATGAAAGCAGGATGGGGTGCATCTGTCCTTTAGATCTGAGCGGAAGATAACATTTTTGCCTTTCTCCAGGAGAGCAGCTCTGAAGAAGACACCTTTTAGTTTTATTAAATCTGAGAAGACAGAGACAGGGTTCAGTTCTATAAAATATTCTATTTAAATATCTATTAAATATTAATTAACTTTTCTTTTTGTGTTTTTACCTGTTCTTGAAAAACCAAAACACAGTTTCTTCAAGTTTAGGAATAAAGTGTGTTTGGAAGAAAACTTTTTATTAAATTTGTTTGTTCAATGCAGGGCCCAGGACCCGTATATACACATATAAAAACAGGATTTGTCTCTTCTGGGGTGTGATGTAAAAGGTACTTTGTGGAAGGAGATAATTATATAACAGTGTGATTGATCTCGTTTTCCTCCCTCAGCAACAAAGTCCACAGATAATCCAAAAACCCATGATGTCCTGAAGCCCCCGGTCCCTCCACTTCTTAAATGGCACAAAACCAAGAGATCGCCATTACTCGATGACCAGCACTAGAGCTAGACACAATAGTGTTGAAATCTTAACAACCATAAGCCACTGGCTTAACAGGGTAGCCAGTGGCACCTCAAGTCTTTCGATGTTTCTTTTTCTTTTCTTATATGCACAACTACAGTATGTATACAGTAGCCTGATGTCCTACTTAATGTGTGGTGTTGTATTTATTGCATTGCATTAAGTCTCTGGTTGGTATTATACTACTGACACAAATCTGTGGTAGACATGCAAGTAAGAATCTCCTTGTACTGTGCATATGATCACATACTTGAACTTGAACCTCTACTGCTTTGCTGCTCTTTGATCAATTCCAAACTGCCTCCTATGGTATGTTTTTCTTTGCTTTGCACTAGGCTTGAAGAAAATTAGTTATCATAATTGACACATTACTACCAGTGCTGTCTCTAGTTTTTTTTTTTGCTTCTCTAGGCAAAATTGATAATGTTGTGTTCAAAACTCTGAATCTTGAAGGCAATTGCTTTACAAATTATTGCTATTATTGGAGCTTTCATGCAAATCATATATGGATGTTAAAATGAAAGTGGAGAGGGTTCCTCCTGAAGTTTCAAACCAGTTGTTCATGTATGTCAGATTGCAGCAAACGAGGTGTGTCAGGGGGGATACTTTGGAAAATCAGGGTCTGGGTGTCAAATATCATCCAAAACTGTCACCCCCCCAAAAAAAAACTTTCCCGCCCTAGGCGACCATCTAGTTTGCCTGTATGGTAGAGCCAGCCCTGCTTACTGCCTTTTAAAAAGCATTTGGATGAGGTCATTGGATATAGTATCTTAATCAAACAATATGAGCTGCTGAAGAGGGTCTTATCTCACATCATTTTCATCTTATATTCTGAAATGGCTGATTTGATGCTCTGGCCTATCGACATGTATGGCTTTGGTTTGATGGAATTTCATTGTAACTGAGTATACAAAAATATCTATCCAGTGTATATGTTTACCTTTTAGCAAACCTTTCAGTAACATCCTTTTGGCTGACTACCAAAGAGACTTTCCAATATAGCAGATCGGAAATTCTTCTAATTTCCCCGCTGCTTTGCTAACACAATATGCAAAACTAATCTTTTGAAAAATCTAATTTTCTTGGCTTAACTCACTCATTTTCAATGTAAAAGTCAATCCACTTTTCATTTAGCTTAAAATGTTTATCTTTCTTTCCGATTAATTAAACTTGATATTGAGCAGGCATCTTACTTCCTAAGTGCAGCGTATTAGCTCAATGAAATATTTCCCTCCTCTTTCTTTTCTGTAAGCAGATAACAGAAAACAGAACACTTCCTTCCTTCTCGTCCTTGATGAGAATGGAAAGCAACCTCTTCAAAATGTGTTACTATTCCCTAGGATAGAGGCTTTGTTCAGTTTGCGATTAGAAATTCCAGCCACAGCACAGAAGTTGACAATTCTTGCTTTGCATTTAAAACCTCCTGTCCCCCACCCCCACTCTTTTAAATATGAAATGTGAGAGGTAATGTAAAATCTCAAGAGTAAAGGAAGATTTTGCAGCTTGTATAAAATAGACAGACCTTTCTAAGCTGGGAGTTGGGGATGCAGTCAAGAGTTTATCAACTAATCATTTTGTACGGGATCATGATATAATTAAATAAGTGTTCATGCCTTGTTTTTTAATATTGTTGCTCACAAATATACTGAAAATTAAGTAGGATTTTACACTTTTCAGAATGTGTCTTTTGTATCACTGTTAGGTACCAAATGTATCAGTAATGTGAGTTTGCGTGCGCAAAGAAGAAAGAACTGAGTGTGGTTTCTTGCACTTTTACTTCTTCTATAGTTAGTCCAGTAGAGAAGAAGAATCTTGACACTGCCACAGTTTCCCTCTTTGGTCCCAACTTTTCTAGTCAAAAAGACTTAAAGCTCCACTAATTTCATTTATTTGAAGATTGTCAGTTGAAGAGGACACATCTGTGAGGTCAGACTCTACATTTATTCAAAAATCTTTTATCCATTGCAATACTTCCAAAAGCTATTAAGCATGGAATATGATTTTGTTCCACAACTCTTTTTATGAGCCATGTCTGTTCTTTTTACATATGGTTTTACTTAGAAATAAGCCTTACAAAATTAAAGACTACTAAAGTTAGTAGAAATAACCAGGGGCCTCATGTATAACGCCGTGCGTAGAACTCACAATATAACATGGTGTAAGCACAAAATCAGGAATGTGCATATGCACAGAAAAATCCAGATGCATAAATCTGTGCATACGCACACTTACACATTCTTCCGCTACATAAATCCCAGTCAGCGTGAAAAGTAATGTACGTGCACGCGCCTGCTGTACCGCCCCAACTCCTCCCAGAATTACACCTCTTTGAATATGCAAATCAATATAAATAGACCTTAAGCTCAGCCTCATGTGAAAAGACAATGGGAAAAGCACGGGGGAAAATAGAAGAATTTCAGTGAATACCAAGTGGACGCAAGGAAAAACGTACTATTTGTTGGTTTAAACAGTTATATAATCAACAAAAGGAAGTTAATCGAGTGACAGAGTGTCAGAGAAACTCGAAAGCTCAAATTCACAAAGTCGCAGCGCCCGAAATAAAAAACACGTCAGATATGAAAGTCGCTGTGAAAAAACGGGTCGTAGCCCACCTTATGTGTGTCATTGTGACGATGTGGGTTCTGGCTCCACTCTCCCATGGCTGTTTGGGAACCCTTGAACCCAACACCGTCGATAATGAAACTGAGTGAGCTAGTCAGTGAAGGCAAATAATTGAGCATCTTAGCAAGGGGATGGTTAAAAGTGAAAACAGTGCTTTTATTAAAAACAGTCAACAAAATAAACAGTGTTCATGTAAAGTGCAGTGCTCCAAAAGTTCTTCATTAAATAAATAATCCATAAAATGAAAGCGTGGAGGTTAAAACAATAGAAAAAACAATCCTTTAAAGCGAGAGGTAAAATCTTCTTTAGGAAGCAATCTTAAAAACAACAAATCCGGTGTAACGTTTCTGTTAGCGTCTCACCTGCTTATCCTGTTAGGGCTTAGCAGCAGGCAAGACGCTCTCTGCAGCTGCCCTCCTACAACACACTCACACGCGAGACTGGAGACCTTCCGATCCCTGGCTTCAGTCTGGCACTCATCCCAGTCCCCGAGAGTTAGTTTCCACCAACGGCCAGGACGCACACATTGGGGACTCCACCACCAAGCCTCCCGACTTCCGCTGCCTTTCCGCGGCCTCTCCGCGGCCAGTCGCCTTCCCTTGGTCACTCCCGCTACATAATCGCTCAGCGGGAGCGACATCCAACTGAAACGCCTGGGTGTTGGCCCAACACCCAGCTTCCTTACAGCTGCCCTAGAGCGCTCGATCGCGCGCTCAACACATGCACGCACTGCGTGTCTGTCTCTCTTGCACCGCATGCTTCCTCGCTCCCTGTAACCTCCGTCCTCTTTCCTTTCCTTTGTCTCTCTGATCGTTTCCTTTTTTTCCACTTCCCCACAATCGACTCGCGCTTCTTTTTAAAATGTGAGGGGCCATCACAGCTGTAGCATTAGCCACGGGAGCAATCACGAATGTGGGCGGTTCCTCACCTGTGCACACGGTGAGAAACGCCCACATCGACGACTGCCGCTGCTCGCATAACAACGCCCCTCACGAAGCCGCCTCGGGTGCGGTGATTATTTAAAATGAATGGCCTTTGCTCAACGAGCTGTGGACCCATAACACCACAGTCATATGAACACTTATTAGGGTACATACAAAAAAAAATAGGCACACAGTGGGAAAAAAGCACGAAATGTCAACTTTAATCTCGAAATTTCCACTTTAATCATGTAGTTTATTTTGTCATTAAAGTAGAACATCATAAACTTCATCTTAAAATCATTTAATTTACTAGTTTCTCAAATCCCATTGTAACTAAAGTAGCACGTTACATGCTTTGTTTTGCATTTGATCTTCTATGTGCTCTATGTGTGTGAATTACTACGTGCTTCCGGGCTTTCTTTTCCTCCGACAGGACACAGAATCCATTACATTCACAATATTATAGCTCTCTGAATAATTAAAATACAGAAATGTATACGTGATATCATTTTCATGATCATAGGAGTTAAAGCATGTTATTAAACATGAGAACATGGTGACGCAGTGATTGTTCATGCCTCATGCAAGATGCTTGCTGCGCCATGTGCGACCTTCGATGAAATAATTTATTGTAGCAGTACTGTCTCTTTCAAACATACTAACTTCCAATTCCTGTCCATACTTTTCTTTCTCCAAATACCTAATCGCCATACAATCAGCTCTGTAATAGACGTTAAGCCATCTGTAAGCTTAGAACGCCGATTCTTTAAAACTTTTAAGGAATACTGAAATATTTTCATAGTATGTGTTTAATTATTCTATCCATCTATCCTTCCAGTGTTGCGCCAGCACAAGCAAGAATACAGTGCGAGGCAGGAACAATCCGTGTATGGAGCGCAAGCTCCTAGCTGAGCGCTGCCCCACCATGTCCTGGCATGTTTATTATTAACAATATAGATTATTTACAGTAAATGAAGTTAAAGTTTTATCTGTATAATATATATTTTGCTGAATTTCATCTTAAAAATGATATTGTCATCATATGTGAATACGCGCTTTATAAAGTGGCTCAGGTTGTGTAATATTATACTGTAACTGCAAATTTACAGTGAGGTAATAAGTACAAACAGATTGAGAATGTTTATAGTTCTTGGGATGGAACTGTTTCTAAACTGTGAGGTCTGTACATTGATTCCCCACTCAGATACAGTGATATAAATACTCTGAATGGTGCAGTGAGAGTAATATGGAAAAAGATGTTCCGCTGTGGCAACCCCTAACGGGAGCAGCTAAAAGAAGATGAAGGTGCAGTGAGAGTAACAACACTAAAGCAGCTATTGTATTTAGAATAGTTTGACCATTCCGTGGACCATTATATTGTTACTGGTTAATTACAATCAGATGCATTAAACTAATAAACAATATGCGGTTAATTTCAGTGTATTTATAAAGCCGCATCAGGTATGTGGATCTGAAAAAGAAAGGGTAACCAAACAGGAACAGTAGCACTGCTTTGACGCTGGGTGCCACCAGTCTGCAAAACCGAGCGGAGAACTTGTGTACGCCAATGGTATAAGATACCATGGAAATGTGCGTGGCTTTACGCCAAGTTTAGGTTTAATACATCGCAATTTGAGCTAGGAAACATTCGTATGCAACATTTCTATGCGTATGCACCGTTTATACATGAGCCCCCAGGAGAGGAAATTTTAAACAAAGCCAAAAATGAAACCTCATTAATTAAGGAATAATAGGAACGAATATAAAAAAGTCAGGAGCCAAATAATGTAAAGCTCATAAAATAACACACACAAAAAAAATTGTTTGGATGATGCATCTGATGTGGTGTTTTTTATGGTATTGCAGTAATGATGTAAATTGCTTCGCTTCCGGAGAGGAGTTCCATAGTAACTGAAATTGTCTCATGATGACTCTGACCTAAAATAGCAGCACCCCAGGAAGAACAAAATGGGCATGGAAATGGTGAAAATTATTTTTTTTAATGACTGAAAACAATCATAAAAACAAAAATAATGAAAAATATGATGCAGTACATCAAAAAAGAAACATTAGGAAAGAGACTGAAATAAATGTTCAAAAGATACAAAATTCAAAAAAAACATACAGAATCATAACAGTACGTCAGAGGTATAAACAGAGTTGAATGCACTGTGAACCTACCAAGGTTTTAAAAAATATATACTGTAAATTGTAAACATACTCCATAACATAATTGCGTGAAGATAACTTAATGTAACAACACTGGAAATATTATGATTGTATTTGTAATGTTTAAGATATCACTTTTTCATTGTAAAATTTAATATGATATTGAAATTTTATGAATTTCTTTCTCTTTTGAAAAAAACTGATATTTTTTGTAACCAAGGAATTATATCAGTATGCTCATTAAATTACAACTGACATATTTTCACAAGAGAAAGTAGGGTGAAATGAGAAGGCAGTATGAAAGCAGCTTATATAATATTAAAGATATATATGTTTTCTCCATCTAGTGAAAAAAATAGCATAATTCAAACAAATATGTATTCTAGAAACAAGTAAACAACACATGAAGTGATCAACAACATAAAGATTCATTTCTGTGCCTGAAATAAAACCAAAGCAAAACAAAAAGATCAAGCATCCCGGTTGTAAATTCCCACCCAGTCCTCGTCAGTGTGGAGATTGTTCTCTGGATTCTCCATTTTCACATGTTGGGTTTGCATCATAAGAGTGAGTGTGACCGAGTGCGTCAATGGCCTTAAGAAGGACTGGCACTGCTGCCTTCTGACTTGCCCTCAGTGCCCTGGCCCATGTGGCCCTCACCTGAATTAAGCTATGTAAGCATTCACATATTTTATAACAACACAGAAGAACAAAGTCAAATACATTTTTGATTACACAGCTTCACTATAATTGAATTACGCAAAGGTAGCATAAATTCAATCTTTACATGTTTAACATTTGCAAATAATGCCTCCATTGTTAATTCGGTAATCAGTGTTTGTGTTGTCTTGTAAACAAATTAAAATACTAAAACGTTGCTATTTCGGAGGCCCTCAATAAGGTTTTATTATTAACTGCTTAAAACTGAAAATGACAAGCTATGGATAGATGGATATTTGAGTTTATTTTTTTTTAAATAACATTTATTTATTAATTTACTTACTTATTTTTAATTAATTACCTACTGTACGCAACCACAAATGCAATTACTTTATAAAAAAACAAACAATTATCTTTGAGAGCATTATCTCAAAGTGCTATAAAAAACAATTACTATCCATGAACTTACAAATTCAGTCGTTTCCTGACTCACTAGTTGGGGTGCAGTCATCATCAGCATCCGCAAACTGCCCTGACATTGAATGTTCCATTGTGAATTCTAGAATAGTGTTATAAAATACAAATAATGAAACCATGCATTGAAAATATAAACAGCTGGAATATATTCCTTATATTAATGTACAATCATACGTGCTGTAACAGAAAAAGAAAAGGGCAAACATAGCCTGAGCTAAGTACAAGGAATAAAGCAACATGTCACCCATTATCAGAATGTCACCTTTTAAATGTAAAATGGAAGAAGAGGATTTTCTGTTCGAATTAGAATGTGTAGATGAAAGGTCCACCACAAACATTTAGATTCGAGTATAATGAAAATCAGAGAAAACAGCAGTTTTTCATCCAACAAAAATGTATAATAAAATATCTTAAATAACCATATACCCTTTATGACGGCCCATGCTTTTTTATTACTTGATAACTATTTAGTTTTTGTTCATAAAATGTCTTCAGAGTACATGTTCCATTAAGCACAGGATGAATCAAACAATAGCTTCATTGTACAGTGGTATGTAGTAAACTATGCATTAAGTTCAAAGTCTTTTTGTTATGCTTTTACTGTGAATTAATATAATGCATGCATCTTACTATGCAAATATACATCACAGCACAGAAATACGTTTGAGGTGGAATAGGAATTTCACAGACCAGTTTTGACAAAGTTGTAGCCATTTCTGGAAAGAAAATTTACAGTTTTAGCAAAACAAAAAAAAATAATTCTTCCATTTATATTTTAAACAAACTGTCTGTTTACATGTGCTTCAATAAGCCGGTTATTCACAGAAAGTTGATTTCTCAAATGCCATGTAAACTCTTATTCCGGTTAGTTATTGGCCACTGAGAAACCTGATTATCAGAGGTAGATTTCTCCATTAATAATTCCTTTATTTGGCCAAGCAAACCCTTACTTGGGTCACTCTTAAGTAGTGTGTAGTCTGCATATGTCCAATGCACTCTTTCAGCCTGCACATGTATTTGCTTTGCATATGTTTTTAGCAGCCACATCCACAATACGCTTGTGTGACTGCATTATTCCTTCTCCTGGGTGAAATCATCTATCCCAATATTTCAGAAATAGCTAAATTTATATTGATGAGCTCAACATACAATGCTAAACTAAGCAACACAATCTCAAGAGAAGTAGGTTAACATGTTAAAAGTACCACTTGTTACGTAGTCTGATTACTTTTTAAAGTAATGAATAATGCAATACTTATCTTACTGAAGTAAAAACACCTGCAATATTTTTATTCTAGCAGCACTGGGTGTAAAACAAGACGCACATGTAACGGGTCCTTTGCAGGGCTCAATTGCATAGCCAAGCAGAAAAGAGAGTGCTGCGAGCAATCCGGTAAAATAAACCTGTAAATAAAGTGTCAATTTGACTAATCTTATTCATAAAACACATGAAAACTATAACCGGTGTATTGCATATTTCCAGATTCATGGTGAACGATGATGACTTCTCTTGTTTTTTAACAGTTTAATGACATTGGAGCATTACGACAAAGGAGAATTCTTGAAGATTGCTTGACAATGTAAACAAGGATTATTAAGAAACCAAATTTCTGATTTAGCGGGGTTATTCACCTTAACCAGTCACGTGTGTGCATGTTAATGCGCTCAAATGACTCTTGGTTGAAAATAGTGTCATGTTTGAGGATTTGAGGAAGGTGCATGTGGAATCCAAAAGTAAAACGTGTGTTTCTTCAGGGTTTTATAGTAAATGTTTGGGTTTGTACCAGCCTGCCTCCAAAAGAACTGCAGTGTTTCACATCACTTACATAGCTTAATCAATTTACATGGAATTCATTAAATAAAGGTTTTGGATATTATTGTTATAAATTAGAAGAAAAAACAATATTTTTGGGCCTCCACAGTATCATATGGTGTGACTGAGGAACTATAAAAATAGGCTAAGTATTCTTACAAGAACTCAGACTTCAGTGTGCCAAGGTGCAAATAAATGAGAAATGGACGCAGTGATTACTCAATTACTGCAGTAAATGGAAAAGGCACAAATCTTGGTCAAGGAACATCCAAGGGCTCAAAAAATCCAACGAGAATTGATCAGAAACACAATTGTTTATAGCAGAGCCAAGAAAATTGTTTGTTTAAATGACTACACCTCTTCTCCTGATCCTTTTCATTTCATACTGGTAGTTTCTTAAACCCTAGCAGTACAAAAATGACAAGGCTGCAGCCATGCAAAGATTGTCACAAAATGGCATTGACCAAATCAAAATGAAAACAGCAAAATGGCATCAGCAGGATAATGTCCAAATAATAAACCACAAAAAATAATAAATCGAATTAATCCAAAAATGAATTATACTGAATTTTGGAGGACAAAATTCCAGATTCATCATCACTTCACTTCAGTCACGTTTATTTTCCCACCTCTTGGGCAACCATAATCACTTCAGCATCACAGCATGTTGGAGCTCCGTCTTTAAAACTTAAACAACATGGCAGCACAAGTCTGTGCTCCTTCAAATGTCTTTTAAGTTTTCTTTACCACTAGTTATCTATCTGGTTTTGTTTCTTAAACTTTTATGGTGGTGTTTTGGTTTTCCTAAGTTTTTCTTAATTTTTACTGTGGTGTCTTCATGATGACTTCAACCCTGACCTTTGCTGGGTCTTTTGTACAGTACTACATTTTCACAAAATTCTCGTTATTATGCAACTCTTAATTAACATGCTTACCTTATCCTAGTTCAACCAGGTCTCTTCATCTGTCAGCTTCAAGTCAGCTTTAATCAACACCATTAGTAGGAACAAGACCTGCATATTTACAGTATGCTCCAAGTTAAGCACAGTAGGATGGTGTGATGATGATGTGAAGAGACACCACTATGCTATCATAACGTTATGTTTCAGCCAGGGTTCACCCCCAGGTGGGTGTTCAGATTACTTATTTATGTCTTTTTTCCTCGTGTTTGATTAATTTGTTTGTGTTACTATTGTTATTTATTTTTAATTATTTATTATCATTCAGTGTTTTTTATTTGTTCTGAATATTTAATTTTACGTGTCTATGCTTGTTCTGTTGTATTTTGTTGATGGTTTCCCAAAAGGGGGAACTGCCAATCTATCTCTGTCAAGAGACTGGAGTCAACCCTATAAAGGCTGAGGAAACTGACAGTCTTTTGCGGTTCATTGAATGCACTGGTAGTTTTGGTAAGTTCTCTAATGATTATTTATGTGTTTTATTCTTGATTATCTGAATTTTTAACTTCTGGCTTTATTTTTTCGACTTCTCCCTGGATTTGTAATTTTTGGAACTTGTTCGATAGGGAATCGCCTATTGCATTATGGCAACTCTTTCTGCTCTTTGGAGCTCTTTCTGCTACAGATCATTTTTCAAAATAAATCTTTTATTTTATAAAAATTCTTCATTGGCTTTTTTTGGTTTATAAGCAAAGGGTTGACAGATCCTTCCCCTTGTGGGACTTTTTTTGCAACAGTTTTTGGTACTTTGTGCTTAGAAACTCTCTAGTTCATGACACATTTACTGTGGTTCAAATTAGCATTTGGTTTTGAACTGTTTTGCTAACATTTTTTTTGCCATCTGCAGTTTCTCAAGTGAGAAATAATAGCTACCCCTTCTCATCTCTGAAAAAAAAAACAAACTGATGATACTTTTATTCAATGCATACCCACTAGTACAGAGAGTTGGCATTTTATAATTTACCAAGGTTTGCTTCCTTGCTCCCTAAGAAGTGTTTGTTGTTGCATTCCATAATTTAGGAACGCATGGCTTAAGCCCTGTCCCCACTGAGATATGAAAATGCTGTCCATGAGAAAGACGGGCAATCATGTCAAGCTAACAGTTTAAAAGATATGCGTGTGCAACCTGCTTCAGAGAGCAGCTACTTGAATTGGTAGCTGGAAAAGAGAACTGTTTCTGTTTTGCTCCTCCACTTCAATGATCAATACAAATGCAATTTTTGAAAAAAATTCCTTAGAAACTGCAACTGATTTGTGAGACAGACTTCTGAATAGAAAGGTGGGTTTTAATGTGATTCAGTTGTTGCTTTCATCCCTGTCAGTGTTCAACAAGAGCAAATTATTGCTATTTCATTACACCTGCTTTTTGACCTTGATTTCTTCACTCTGTATTGATTTATATCAATGTAATACAGAGAGGAAGCAAGGCAACAACTTGTCTCAGCAGTGATTTGTGGAGGCTGGGCTTTTCACACAAGGGCTTAATGTCTTAATATATGTGGCAAACAGCTGGCAGGTTGAATTAATATTTTATTGTCTCCTGTCAGCACAGTTTATTTCCAAATTAAGCAGGAGCTCTGCCAAGGTTTCCTCATCATGACATTTAACTTTAATTTTACTTTTATTTTTTAATTTTGTTTTTTTTTTTCTTTCTTTGTTATCATTGTAGATGGAATTTCAGTGCAAATATTGCAAAGGGCATTGACAGATCTTTCATGGGAAATTGCACAATGAGATACAAAGAGCACTTATAAAACTATGGCTGCTCATTCACTTATGATTTGACTTAATCCTTCACTTACTGACACATCTGACCCCAAGAGATGGATGCACACTGACAACTTATACGATGAGCTTTAGCAATGCCTCAGAGACAAGAGTAGCACAATTCAGTGACGTTTAAGTTGGTGGGCTTTGGTATGCAGGTGACTGATTGCTGATAAAATACTTAACTTTGGGTATTCAAAATAATTTGTAATCTTTAAATAACTAGAATGTAGTTAGTAATATGTGATTAACAGCATGCTGCTAAAAATGATTACCTCTATAATTTGTAAATCAAGGTAGATTGCCTATTATTCTTTCTTACCTCAAGCTGTTCTAAAAGTAGTTTGAAAAAGTCTTTCCCTCGACCAATTAGCACTTAAGATGGAGATTTAGTCTCAGCTCTGTTCATGCAGTAATGTATCTAATCTCATATATCTTATCATTCTCAACCCTTTTTTAATCCAGTTGAGAGCTACAGCGCTCTATCCAAATGGCACTTTACTCAACATGGGAATCAACTCTAAACAGGTTACTGCTCCATCGCAGGGCCATGCATCTAACAGATAGTAGATAATTTTGAATAAGACTTTGATGCTCATGATATATTAACTGTCAGCATTTTTTTTCTTTAATTAGACTCACTGAGACATCCATTTGCAAATTAGTAAGTGATGATAAAAGGAGCTGCAACATCTTCTGCACTGTGTTCTTAACATTGGTTGGTAATCAAGTAAATCATTCTTCTTTGGATGAATAAACCATAGAAGCATCACACTTAAATTCCATATACTGTATGTATCCATCAAGTATTCCAGATTCTGGACCAGTGTTTTCCATTATATGGCCATGTACGTACAAATGTATCACAAGCAAGACAGGAGTCAACCTACAAAGAAACACCAGTAGAACTTTCCCAGTATCCTATATCTTAGGTGATGCCTTATGCTTTCTGTCTGAAAATGATTTTGTCTTAGTCTCTGCCAGTGATCTTTGAGTGACATTCAAACATGCACTACCCAGTTTTAGTACAGATTTACATGACAAAAATGCTAGCATGGACACAACCATAGATGGGATGTTAGTCTATCACAACCGACAATCACTCATCTTACAGGAATGTCTTTGGGCTATTCAGGGGTCCCTGAGGAAAATCCATCTGAACACAGGGAGAAATTCCTTGAAGATGGTTTCCAACAGGTTTAAGGTAATAAAACTACCAATGTATCACCAAGGCACCCAGCCAATGTGGATCAAAATTTATATCAGTTTATTTAGCAGATAACCTGCTGATAATGATTTACAAATTAAAATGGATTCACACTAGAAATACCAAAGCCTATGAAAAAACTTGTAATCCTGGCCCACTTTAAATCCCTTCATACCTCTCCATCAGTGTGTTTTGTAAATAGGTTGATCAACACAAGCAGCAAGCGGCCTTATGTCCCACCTTGACAGAGCTCAACTTTCCCAGTTCAAGCCAAGGCTCCTTATCTGCATGTGAGGTTCCTGGAGTTGTATAGAATAAATAATACAGAATATCGTTATTTGTAATACATGTATTTCATGTGAGTTCTGTGTCCACAATAATCTGGGTAATTGTAGGATGAAAGGAAATGTGAGCCAAGAAATACTGAACACATACCTAAAGCAGAAGCTTTTTCCATTTTATACTAATAATGATGTGAACTGTATAATGTGTGAAGACTTTAGTCCAAATATCAAATAAACACGTGCACTTTTATTATAGACAAACACCTATGACTCAATTAAGAATTCTGAATAATAATGTATATTTTAATATTTATTCTGAAGATCATCAACTTAGCAAAGCAGACTGGGGCAACTTAAGCACCAAATAATATGAAGGACATTTTTTTCAGCTAAAACTGCCAATGTGTGAAAGGCATTTATCACCATAAAAAGCCCACATGCACTCCATGGTTACTTAAATGAGTATCAACAATCAACATGGTGACTTTGTTTGCTTAAAAGCAGATATGTAAAAGATGCTAAATCAGAAGCTTATCCATAAGTCCAGGGAGGAGTGTGAAAAACTGTGTGGCAAAAGGGCGTTTTACGTAATATACAGTATGATAATGCCGGAATTGAAGCAGGAAGCAAGAATAGCAGCAGGGCTGAGTCTGCAAGAAGACCGTTATTCAAATGCAAACCTTCAGTGCCAGCTGTAGGTGGTTAAGCTATATAAAGTTGATCCTGCCATAGCCTAGCTGTCAACATCCTACTGTGACAAAGCGGGCAGTCATTTTCAGGTCAATGACCTAATTAAAACACACAAAAAATGAGTGAACATTTACTGGGTTGGCTCTGAGTCAAACTGCACAGTGCTACACTATTATGACTCTGCATCCATACAATACAATACAATACAATTTATTTTTGTATAGCCCAAAATCACAGAAGAAGTGCCACAATGGGCTTTAACAGGCCCTGCCTCTAGACAGCCCCCCAGCCTTGACTC
Organism: Polypterus senegalus; assembly: GCF_016835505.1. Classification (NCBI taxonomy): domain Eukaryota; kingdom Metazoa; phylum Chordata; class Cladistia; order Polypteriformes; family Polypteridae; genus Polypterus; species Polypterus senegalus. The sequence continues at coordinate 103,215,655 of NC_053163.1, read as the reverse complement.
TCTAAGAAGACAAGGAAAAACTCCCAAAAAAACCTTTGTAGGGACAAAATGGAAGAAACCTTGGGAAAGGCAGTTCAAAAAGAGATCCCTTTCCAGGTAGGTTGGGCGTGCAGTGGGTGTCAAAAAGAAGGGGGTCAATACAATACAATACACAGAACAGAACAAATCCTCAATACAGTATAAAAATACAAGTTTTACAAGTATGGACCAGAATTTAACAGTAGATGATATCCCATAATATGATTTGGATTTGTTTAGTGTCATGGAGACCTCAGCCATTAACCTGCCTCCTTCATTTGGCCATTCCACAGCTGAAACATTGCTTGACCAGCCATTCCGATGAAAGGACCCCTCTTTCCCACGATTCCTGCGATCCTCCATCAGGGATGACTTTATCTTAGGCAGGCAAAACAACTTGGCAGGTGGGCCATGGCACCAAATGCCACATTTGAGTACCGAGAAGAGAAACAGAATAGGTGTGGATTAGTATCCAATTATAATTATCATGTTACTTATGTTTTAGTGCTAATAACTAACAACAGAGATGCAGTCTGTACAGTTAATCAGCAGCTCTAGTCAGGATATGCTAAACTGAAGTAGTGAGTCTTCAGTCGGGATTTAAAATTTTACACCGAAGGGTCATCTCTTATAGTAGCAGGCAGACCATTCCACAATTTCGGGGCCCTGTAACTAACAGCTCCACCTCCCACTATTATTTTACTAATCCTTGGAATTATAAGCAGACCAGCATCTTGAGATCTTAATGTGCGCTCTGATTTGTAAGTCATGATAAGTTCAGACAAGTAAGCTGGACCTTGGCCATTTAATGCTTTATATGTTAAAAGGAGGATTTCGAAATGGAGTTATGTGTTCGTACTTTCTTGTTCTTGTAATAATTCTTGCAGCAGCATTTTGGATTAACTGGAGGCTGTAAAGAACAGTTTGAACATCCAGTGAACACCGCATTGCAGTAGTCAATCCCACAAGAAATAAATGAATTAATTAATTTCTTAGAATCCTGTTTATTTAGAAAGTGCCTTAATTTCCCAACATTTTTAAGATGGAAGAAACATGATTTGGACAACTTTGTAATATGTGCTTTAAATGACATGCTAGAGTCAAAGATAACTCCTAGATTGCTGGCTGATTTAGTAAAATTAATTGGGATTTCAACTGAGTTAAATGATGACAAAATATTGTTGTGATCAGCGTCATTCCATCCAACAATTAACATCTCTGTTTTATCTGTGTTTAAAGACAAGTGGTTCTCATCCATCCACTCCTTTAATTCACTAACACAACTAAACTAATTAAAGACAACATCGGAGAAACTTAATTTAATCTAAATGAATAGTATAACTTGGTGTCATCTGCATATGAGTGAAAATTAACATTATGTTTCCTAATGACAGATCGCAGTGGAAGCATCTAAAGTGAAAACAGTAAAGGTCCCTGTACTGAGCCCTGCGGGACACCATATCTCACTTCTGTGTATAATGATGGAGTACTGTCAGCACATTTCTGCACATATTGGAATTGATTTGATAAATAAAAACTAAACCAAGTGAGCACAGTGCCTGTAAGCCCAACATCATTTCCTATCCTGTGCAGTAAAATAGAATGGTCAATGGTGTCAAATGCTGCACTTAACTCTAACAGCATAATTACAGTGGAGTTTCCTTCATCAGAGAATATCAGAATGTTGTTTACAACCCACGTTAGTTCCGTTTCTGTACTATGACCAATGAGAAAACCAGACTGGAATTTCTCAAATAAATTGTAATGCGTAAGGTGTGACTGAAGCTGACTGACGACTACTTTTTCTAGTATTTCAGAGATGTAATGTGTGTGGATTAAGGTCTGATTTTTAAAGTAATGGTTTAATGACTGACACTTTGAGTGCATCAGGTACTGTGCCATTCAATAATGATCTATTTATAATGTTTAGAATAGGCGCTGCAAGAACATCCATTGCACTTTTTACTAGTTTTGTTGGCACTGAATCTAGGAAACAAGTAGTGGGTTTCATTTTAGTAATTAAAGATAAGACTTCCTGCTCAGTTACAGGATTAGAGTTACTAAAGTGCTGAATGCAGTGTGAGGCAAGTTCTGCCAAGCTAGTATGCGGTTTGTACTGTGAGGCTGAGATCCGGGATGTTATATTTTTAATTTTCTCATTGAAGAAGTTCATAAAGTTTGTACTGCTAATATCTGTTGGTATTTTGCATTGTAGATCTGAATTCCCATTTGTTAATTTAGCAACTATTCTAAACAGTACCGAAGGATTTTTATTATTGCTATCTATTATTGTAGAATAGTATTCTGAGTGAGCTTTAAAGAGAGCTTTTTTACATTTTTTAACACTCTCTGTCCATGCAATTTGAAAGACATGTAGCTTTGTTGTTTTCCATCTGCGCTCCAGTTTTCAACACTAATTTAACAGCACAAGTTTTTTCATTTAACCAGGGAGAGTTTCTATGTGCTTTGACCAGTTTTGTTTTAAGACGAGCCACTGTGTCCAGAGCATCTCTCAAGGTCACATTATAATGTGATGTTAGCTGATCTAAATTGTTTTCCACGTTTACATGTGATGTTAACTGATCTAAATGGTTTTCCACAATTACACTCGACTTACTCAAAGTATCTATAAATCTGGAAGCAGAATTACAATCTAGATGTTGCACTGTCTTTGTTTTAATCTGTGAGTGCGTTGGCAAGTCAAATCAAATGTAATTAAATTTAATGGAGTAATATTTAAATTTTGAATTTCAACTTTGTAACTTATAATTAAATCTAATGTGTGGTTATGATTATGAGTTGGACCTTTGACAATCTGACAAAATCCTACTGTATGGTGTTGCTTCGCCATGTACATACTTCACTGACTTCTTTCCTAATCAGTGTGCTGGTAAACTGTGAAGGGCACTACATATTAGAACAGAAAAACAAACTGCTGATTTCATTTAATACACGGAGTGTTTATTTATGCTGATTTGCTTAGAACTACAGTATATACTTACTTTAATAAATGGAGGAATTCATCTGCTGGTTGAAAAATGATGGAAAGTGCCATGTGGAAGTCCTGAAAGTTAGCCACCTTCATGGCTCCCTTGATCCTACTGCTCCCGTTAAGGGTTGCCACAGCGGATCATCTTTTTCCATATCTTCCTTTCCTCTGCATCTTTTTCTGTTACAACATCACCTGCATGTCCTCTCTCACCACATCCATTAACCTTCTCTTAAGTCTTTCTTTTTGCCTCTCATCTGGCTGTTCCATCCTTAGCATCCTTTACCTAATACTCAGCATCTCTCCTCTGCACATGTCTAAACGAACACAATCTCGCCTCTCTGGCTTTGTCTCCAAATCGTCCAACCTGAGCTGACCCTCTAATGTACTTGTTTCTAATTCTATCCATCCTTGTCACACCCAGTGCAAATCTTACCATCTTTAACACTGCCACTTCCAGCTCTGTCTCCTGCTTTCTGGTCAATGCCACCATCTCCAACCTATATAACATAGCTGGTCTCACTACTGTCCTGCAGACCTTCCCATTCACTATTGCTGGTACCCATCTGTCATAAATTACTCCTAACATTCTTCTACACCCATTCCACCTTGCCTACACTCTCATTTTCACCTCTCTTCCACAATCCCAGTTACTCTTTACTGTTGATCCCAAGTATTTAAACTCCTCCACCTTCGCCAACTCTACTCCCTGCATCCTCACCACTCCTTTGACCTTCCTCTCATTTACACACATGTATTCTGTCTTGTTCCTACTGACCTTCATTCCTGTCTTAATACATTTTCAATTAGATAGCTAATACACATACTCAATAGATGTAAGGAAAAGGGTAATGTGATCTTGTGTATGGTAGGTGTCAGCTGTTTATAATTGTTACAACTGAATTTCATGTTTTCATACTGTGTACTGTATGAGGTGCAATTTGACTTAGAAATGCTTACTCTTTGTATTTTACTAATAAAATGATTAATAAATCACAAAAAAGCTCTTAGTAAAACAGTTCTGAAATGAAAGTTGTTCCAAATTTAATTGTCATGCAGTATGGTGCACCCTAAAACTACAAGTGAAGACAAGTGACTAACAAATACTGTGACTAATATGACACATCAATGCCATACCATACAATAGGCAATGCATTGGAAATAAACACAGCAGAAATTAAAAAAAATGGACAAAAGAATGAGTAAATGGTAGCTATGCGGTCAGCAGTGAAATTCATTTTGTCTTAATAATGCTCCCATCTTTCTCCAAGTTTGCATCCCTGTCTGTTAGACTAACATTATCTGATGAAACAGTGACCCATTTCCAGGCACTAATTGCCAGCAAAGGCATTGTGCTGTCACCTCTGCAAATGCTGAATTTGGCCTTACTCTGGTTTACTGAAGCACGTAGATTCACTGTGGGAGAAACGATGTGGAGGCCTGTCAGTGAGAAGCACACAGGCGGCTGCTCCTTAATTACACAGCTTTTTGCGTGTAGAGCTTCTGCTCTTCTCTGAGAGAAATAAATGCAGCATGATAGTTTGTATATTTTTAGCTAAAGCTATCCAACTATTCTCATCTGTTTTGTACCTAAGCATTCTCTTATGTTTTGTGTTTAATTTTTTATTTGTGTAGATTTAAACAGGTCACATTCTTTAACCAGCATAAAGTAAGTGCTGTGGCCAGGCAAAGCTTTTCTAGAGATGCTGAATTTGTTAATAAATGTTGAATGATTTTTATCCAATCAGTCTTCATTCTGTACAGTCCCATTAGAAGATACTCTTCTAGATTCAACCACTGGCTAGAGCTTACCCAGTAAGGACATTTGATTTAAAATAAAATGTTTAAACTCAGACAAATTCAATTTATTTCAGCTGTTCAAATATAAGAAAGCCTCTACTCCTATATCATAGAATGGATTTGTCTTTTTTTAACAAAGAAATAATGGATAATGTCAACAACAACATTAAGTTTAAAATGCAAGCTTATGGTCTTCATCTGTAGTCAGAAAATTAGGGATCTCTTGGATTTATCTTCTGGCATTTTATTCTCAGTTGATTTCTGACACTGTAGATATCCAAAGTCCTTTTCATTGCCCCTTTTTTTATATGTGTCTGGTACCACATGAGAAAATGGAGTGAGGAGGGTGCTTTAAGATCTTTTTGTGCAAAATTAGTTACTGGGAATATTGAGGTATTCCTCAGGGGCATGACAGTGTAATTTGGTTCTACAAGACCCCTTAAAAAAGAACAGATCAAGCTCTGAAGTGCCAGAAGTCCTCAGTTCCTTTTAACTGGACTCCCCTGTGCTTTTGGCACATTTCGAATGAAGATGTTGAGCAAACTGTGACAGGGACTAACATAATTTCAATACACTACCCACTATACTAACTTAGAATTAAAATTTTAAAACATGTAGTATTGATAGATACAAGGAACAGCTAGCAGTTATGTCAAACTCAAAATAACAAATGAATCCCATACCATAAATGTTAGGTCTGCTATACTATGCGTAACAGAATGAACTAATAGAGCAATACAAATTAATCACCTTTGGTAGACCTTTGAGGTTAGCAGGCTAGCTTCAGTAAAGTCAGTGCCCTTTCAATATACCAGAAAGACTTTAAAATTATATAAATGGAGAGACTGGAAAAGGGAAGGCGAGTCTTCATTTGAACATCAAGACAAGTGGAAGCTGTCAAATAAAACCTAGGAAACAGTTCTAATGAAGTTGCAAAACTTAAATGACTTATTGCCAAGAGTTGTGGAACAATTTCTTTGGAATTGCAATAATGCTTATATCTAAAGATCTTAACTAGAGAGGATCCAGTATTCCGGCGTGCTAAAATATATAGCTTTATAAGTTAGTTGAACAATAAAATTCATGGCTTGAAGCTAGAGTGGATGTGTCAACTAATGAGCCCACTGAAGTGGTCATTTTAGTCATTAGACTTATGGAAGTATTTTGGACCTCTTAGAATCTGTTGATGCAGGATTATCTCAGTTTACTAAATATCATATTCATAAACATTCCATAGATTTAGAAGTCTGGCAACGTCTATAGCCCCACGATTATAGAAATCTTTTGAATAATAGTTGCAACTTAAGGAAAAACATCTTTTAAATAATTGGAACTTCATGTAGAAAAGCTTTTGAAATTAGTTAGAACTGAAGTTAAACTTTAGTGGATGGTTAAGACCAGAAAATGATTGTTCCAGGCATTAAGGTTATGTGCTTTCTTCTTGAATTCCAGAAGAAGTAAGTAAAATAAAGAGAGCTCACTTGGAAAACGGGTATCATCTAATTGGGAGGTGTCAGTATCAAATTCATTTTGTCATACATTTAAATGCATTCTTTTCTTATCTAACATTTCATTTGACACTGATTAACCATTTCTGTATTTAATTATAATATTTTGAAAGCTAAATATTAATGCCAAATGTAAAATGGAATAAAACATTGCCAGTATAATCATATTAATTATTGATATGAGCTGGTGTAAAAAATGTAAAAACAATGAACTGCACTCTACTCCTTATATACATTCTATAAAGGTAAAAAAAGGTGGGGCTGAATTATGCACTTTTCAAAATACAGGTTGAATAATACAGCTATAATTAACAAATTCATTAACTGTAATTTCACCTTCATACACATCATTAAGCGGACAGCAAAAAATTATGCCCTCATGCTATATTATTACCTGATTCATGCTTTTCTTTTCTACTGCAGTTCTCAGGAAATTACCAAGACACAAATTAGTGTTATGTTCATCTGGTTAATGTGCCATATTATTATTACAAATATATTACAAATATGTGGAAATCACTTCAGTAAATATTTGGCGCCTCCACTCACATGCTGTAAATATTGTAAGTTTCTTGTCTTACATATTAAATTTCCTCAGGGTCTAGATCTTGTGGAGCTCTCTCCAGCAAGGAACATTAGCTCCCCACATTGATCAATGGATAGTTCATTCCATATACAGTGTGCCTTCAAAGCCACGAAACTGACAAAATAACCACATAAACAACAAAAATCAATCATGATAATAAGTTTATGCTTAGCTTGTACCAAAGAATCTTTCAGCATACAAATGCACATGAGTCAGGAGTCAGGAGACCCATGATACCATTTGACAGAGGTGAATGCAGCAGTTAGATGAGATGCTTTCAGTGCTCCCACTGTTGCTTGTTTCTTCAGTTGCTGTAGGATTGTGCAACAGTTTGATAAAGCTAGCGATTCCAAAGTCCAAGAGTTAAACAGATCAGCAGTTTTAGTGCTCCAGCTTTTCTCGGATCCAGTGGTGAGGGACTCCAGCATGTGGCGACATGCTTTGTAAATTTAAGGTAATGTTGTTTTGATGTAACAAACCAATCAATGTCAAACTAAGAGCTTAACCAGCCCATTTTTAAAAATATCTTGAAAACTGGGAATCGCTTTGATGTTTCTCCTGACAAAACCCAACAGATGCTTTCTTTCTCACAGATTTATGCAGCACAATAATGAAAACAAAGGCAGGAAAAACATCCATTATCCAACCCGCTATATCCTAACACAGGGTCACGGGGGTCTGCTGGAGCCAATCCCAGCCAACACAGGGCATAAGGTAGGAAACAAACCCCGGGCAGGGTGCCAGCCCACTGCAGGCAGGAAAAACATACTAAATAGAAAAAGCAAGAAGTATGACAACAGTGATAATAATAATCATCATAAATAAAAATGTAATTCAAAAATTTCTCAGGCAGGCTATTTATTTATATCAGTGTAAAGTTTAGGAGATACACAAACCACAGTGACACACATGCTTAATCTTAACAGCTGCCTACAGGAATTTTCATGATTTTTCACATAAACATTCTGAAGTTATAACTTTGCAATCTTATAATGTATTTCAAAACTTTAATGAACTAAAGTGAACTTGGAGACATTTTTATTGAATTTATTTTTCATTTTCATGGATTCTGTACTAGTAATGTTTCTAACAGAAGTTCAGCAATACATTTTGCATTTCTACAGAGTGATTCATTTTTATGTGGAAATTTCATTTGGTATTTCCTGAGGTAACTCTCCAACACTAGCAACCAAAGAAAAATAATCACTTGAGTCATGTAACCAAATGTCAGGACAGTAGGAACTACTTGGGCAGAATTTTCAAAGAGCATTCTGCGGAAATAATCTACAGGTATAACATTTCTTTACATGAGTGAGCTTCTGGCTTTAACTCTCCATTGATGCCTGCTGATCCCAACCCTTGTGGGAAAATGGAAGGCAAATACTTTTGTTAGGAATGTGAAATTAAGTTGGAATTAATGTGGGAAACATAGAACTGCTGTGCCCTATTCTAAAAGACAATCTAATCAGAAATGCTGTAGACTTCCATTCTACCTTTAAGGAACTTAGTTTCATGTTTCATTGGCCATTAGTGCAAGTTCTGCAATTTACAGGATATAGTAGCTTTGCAAGGTTCATTGTATCCCATTCCACACAGACCAGAGATTTTCTTTTTGTATAGTGCAGAGGCAGATGATATCAGCCTGATTTAAGAGATATTTTCACAGATTACATTGTGTGTTTTTGACTTTAAAATATTTTAGATTATTGTTTGTTTACTGCCCTTGATTTCTGGGTAGTTCATATAGCAGTAATTACTTATACCAAACTAAAGTGTATTTGATCACAAACCTGTTGTTCTCCTCAAAGGTGGATTTGGTTTCAACCCTAGATTCCTGTAAACAGAGAGAAATAAAAATGCTAATATCTAGCATGACATATTGTATAGTTTTATAGATTGTCATTTATTAATAAAATTGTCTTTATCCTTTTATCTTATGCTCATGCTAGTCCATCTATCATTTAGCCTCAGCTGAGATTTCAAAGCAGGAATTCACTGGCCAGATCAACTACCCTGGGGAATACAGGGCACAGCCGGACTAGGCTAAAATGCAGGCTGGACTGGAGAACAAAGTTGTGGCTGAATAAGACTAGCATGATGCAGGGAACTGGCTAATCTCATTTGCCTGGGAATGTACTGGGGATAAATATTGGAGTTGCAGCTTTTTAAGTTAAAAAAATATGTGACAAAACTTGTAAAAAATGACATTCATTTGACCAAGACTTTAGCAAAAAGGTTTGAAGAAAGTAAATGCAGGCACAGGACAAGATGTTCTGCAAAGCAGGAGATTTAGCTCAACAATTATATGATACTGTCTGGGGCAGCCAGGGGAGGGGGAAGCAGATGCAAAGAGATGTACTGAATAACGACAAGTGTTTGAAGGGCTAGCAAGAAAGGTAAAAGTTTTAGAAGACATTGTGAAGCAAGTTTGAGACCATTTTAGAAAAGTGGTCTTCTTTTGAACCATCAGCTAAACTAATTGACAGCAATAAACAATGCACAGTTTTGAATTGTGGGATACAATTTAATATGCTAATGCAAAGAATCGTGGGAAATATGCAAATTTAAACCAAAAGTTAACAAGAAGTATGTTTTAGCTGAGGTAGCCCAACCAGATTGCATATTCTTGTAAGAAGATATGATATGGTGGCTTTTGTGAACTTTGCTATTTAACTTAAACCTCATGATCGCTTTAAAATAACTTCAGGCTTGATGAAGAGCAAATTTGTCTGATTTTTTTCACTTATTAAAAACAGCCATCAGCCACAATATAAAAGAGAATACAGCTATTGAGAAATATTAGACATTATACCATTGAGAGGTGCAGTCACAACAGCATTTGAGAGGGGCAAATGCAAGTGAATAATAGAGAGATAACAACACAGCATTGATTTGAGACAGAGAGGCTGTAGGCAGGTCTGAAGCTGCTGTGAACCATCATGCTACAAAAGTGCAGAGCCACCTAAAATGCACCAAAAACGAAGAAGAGAACAATGTCATGGTGCCAAAGTCTTTTAAAGAATACCTGGATAGGTGGATTAAGAAAAATTAACTCTTTGAATTACACTGACATTTCTCTCGGTTATACTGAAGCAAAGTTTGCTGTTTGAGTTATTCAAGTTGTATGTTTTCTTCAACTTTTTGACTGCTAGTGTTTAATGCCTGTTTCTGTGCAAATTAACATAAGTAATAGCTAAATTAAAATTGGAATATTTCCTCACTGAAACCTCCCTTGTTTTATTGTATAATCTGCACCAGTATGTTTGTTTGAGTGATTCTTTGTTTGTTCATTTCTTTCAAAAGTAGCAGTCTTTCCTTATTGAAGTATGTGTTCCATGTTTGTTCAGATGTTAGCCATGCTCATTCTGTTACAACTGTCATGTTTTCTAAGGTCATAGATATAAAAGGTAATGCAACATATGAGGGCTATAGCAGGTATTTGTTTTTGATTTTGTTAAGATCTACACAATATAGAGAATAAAGAGAGAATAGGGTTAGCCAAGGACCCTACCATGACCAAACAATTCCTTAATGCTCTGAGATGTCAGTGCTTTTGCACCACTTCAGAACTTTAAATTTTTACATTTCTGGGATTTGAACTTAACAGAGTGCTCAGTTTTTGAGTGTGGATAGTTGCTGTTTTTGAACAACATGTTACTTAGGAGGAGCAGAGATGATAAGCTGGGTGATGTATATCCACTAGAAGCATCCACCACTATTTTGCAGGAACATTGGCACACAATACTGTCCAAGGCATCCTGTTCCACTAGTCCTCTTCCTGTTGCAGTGTAACAATGTAATATTTTTAAACTTACTTAATTTTTTTCAGAGTCAAAGTGGGCAGGTGCCTGTGTTGGCAGCAGTGCAAGGATGAAAGCAGTTCTGGACAGCAAAAGTCCATCACAGGGACCACTCATGCACACACCTACACAGAGTCTGGAATAAGCACTCAAACCAACGAGCAGATCTTAGGGGGTATTGGAGGGAAAAGGGAATTCCTTTACAAAAACCTACATAGATATGGTGAGAACATCCAAAACCTCACATAGACAAAAACCACATGTGAAATTTCAATGCAGGATGTCAAATTCATGAGACAGCAGTGTTAATCACTACACCACTATTCTGTCCACTGCTGCTGATATGGAGTATGCTATTTGTTTATCTTTGTTTCACTGTTTTATAAGCTATCAACTATCAAAATTGGCTTTTAGAAAAAAAGCTACTGTAAATTTGATTAAGTGAGTTATGTTGTTCATTCTGCCTTTGAAAGTGCACTAACAGGAGATGTAGGAAGATAGGCATCAGAGCTGCTTTTTTAAACAGATTAACAACTCAGCAGCTTGACAATGTTCTTTTCTCTTTTTTTTTTTAGAAAAAGCTATCAGTTTTTAAGTGCCTGAATGAGTAAAACAGCATAGTCACAACCATTTGTGCACCAAAAATGTTTTGTTTTTCTAATTCTAACATCAGTACTAAACTGTGAATTTTATTTTATGGGGGGGAGTTTTTCCTCGTCTTCTTCGAGAGTCAAGGCTGGGGGGCTGTCAAGAGGCAGGTCCTGTTAAAACCCATTGCGGCACTTCTTGTGTGATTTTGGGCTATACAAAAATAAATTGTATTGTATTGTAATTGTATGGGACACCAGTTCATTACAAGCCACATTTTTGCAAACATCCGTACTCATAAGTACAGAGTTGTACATTAATTTCACATGTATAATTTTAGGTGTGGGAGGAAACTGGAGAAAACCCACACAAACACTGGGAGAATGTGCAAACTCTGCACTGACAGGAACTCCAACCAGTAGTCCCAGAGGTGTCAGGTAGCAGCACTAAGAGCTGTGCCAGCATGCCAGCCTACGCTTTATGTAGTGAATGGAAAATGTATTTGGGAGGCAAGACTGAACACCACTGCAAACCTGTTGACTTGAGTAAAGTAAGGTGACGGTCTTCAAAACCACAGCCAGGATGAGCAGCAAAGGAAACAAGTGTTTCTATTTGAATACTTGTCCAATGTTGCTAGGTAACAGCACTATTGCCTCACACTGGCAGCAGAACCTGAATTAATGAGGAGGGTAGAAAAAAGAGTAAACTGAGAAAATTAAATGCTGAAGAGCGAGCAAAGGTACATTCCCACATATTTCATAAATGCAGAGAAAGATGTTTCATACTTTCTTCAAACACATTTGTTTGCTTTTGGTGTGAGAGCTGAAATGCATGTGGATGTTAAAAAGATGAAAAGATTCCAGGAAAACCAATTTAAAGGAAGAGCAAATGTGTGCAATTAGTTTAAAAAAATGATCCATTATCAGACCAGTCATTTAATCACATGCTAACCAGAAACCACATATAAAAAAATCAGTATACAGTACATATTTTAAGATATTAATTTAAAAATATTTCAAATGCACAGTTAACTGTAAACATTCTAAAATGATTCACCCAATGCCAGCTTGAACATGTCAAATTAGTATTGAATGTTACACAAAAGCAAACACTGTTTTATTTTCCTTGGGTATACGGTATAAGTAATATAAAGGTATTCACTAATAATGGAAGCTATTTCATTTACAAATGCAGACAATAGGTTCATGATATTGTATCAGCTGCACTGCACTGTATATGTATAGCAAATAAATCAAAAAGAAACAAAAGAAGAGTTTGGGCTCCAGGGGACACCCAATTTAACAACCTGGTTGTATGAGGGAGAAAACAGGTTAAGAAATTATGAAAAGGATAAATGTCATATCTGACCTATACGGGCTGCAGTAGCCATAGAGAAGCGGAGAGAGATCAGTCATCTTCTGAAGCTGGGTCCGAAATGAATAGCTACTTCCAGTCAGTTGGGCATTTAAGTACTTGAGGATGCAGGAGAGCAGTGCTTACAGAATCAGTTAGGTATATTTAGAGTCAAATTGATCTCTTCAAAATCATGGTATATATTAAGCTGCCACCTGAAATTGTAGTCAAAAGTGAAGCATTTTTTTATTAATTGTAAAAATACTTTATCTGTTCTTGTAGCTTACAGTATAGCCATCCATCCATTTTCCAACCTGTCAAATCCGAACACAGGGTCACGGGGGTCTGCTGGAGCCAATCCCAGCCAACACAGGGCGCAAGGCAGGAACCAATCCCAGGCAGGGCGCCAGCCCACTGCAGGACACACGCACCCACACACCAAGCACACATTAGGGACAATTTAGAATCGCCAATCCACCTAACCTGCATGTCTTTGGAGGTGGGAGAAAACCAGAGTACCCAGAGGAAACCCATGCAGACACAGGGAGAACATGCAAACTCCATGCAGGGAGGACCCGGGAAGCAAACCTGTGTCTCCTAACTGCGAGGCAGCAGCGCTACCACTGCGCCACCGTGCCGCCCAGCTTACAGTACAGCTCTATGGAACCCAGCGTCCAAATGTGATAGAAAAAGGTTTAAAACTTATCAAATACATCAATTTTTCAAGCCAAAAATGTTATTGAGTGTTGATCGGTGTTTTGAAATTACACATTGTCACTCATGCAAGTCAGTAAATCATCTTCCCGGCTCTGACAAGGTAAGCAATACCACCTCAGAACAATAGGAGGCACTCATTCTAACATTATCTTCTCCTTGCCAACCTTTCTTGGCTTCTTCGAGTCATCTGCCTGTCCAGTCAATTCTTACAACATATGTTGCAAAACAACATATCCATGTCATTTTAAGAAGGTAAAAATGCAAAAAGCAAACTATTGTTATGAGGTTCAGTCATTTTAAAAGGCTGGTACTCTTGCTCTATCTTAACTGTAGACAGCTAGATAATAATATGTAATGATCACATATATTCTTTCCATATATAAAAGATACTGCCTGCTTCAGATGGACTGATAAAGCATGTATATGATTCAGTGAAAGAATGATGAGCTCGCATTTCAGGCAATGGAGTGACAAGAAGTGAACAGACATTACAAGTCTACATCCAGTGCTTGAACAGGAGAATGGAGTACAGCATACTGATACATACTGGCCCACTTCCACCCCTACAGCAATTAGATCTTTTCTGACTGAACTCATGAATGAACTGAATACATTGTCAAAATATGGTAGTTAAATAGAGAATTGAGAGGAAGGGATGGGTGCACCAGAACCGGAAGTGACATCATCAGGAGGAGGTTCCATCTGTTGGTTTGCTGAGGGAGAAAAGGAGAAAGTATCAGAGGGCAGCACTAACCCCTGGTCCAGAAGGAAAACACAGTTATTCAAGCCTGTAAAGCTGCCTCCCCTGTGCACATGTGTGACACCATCCATCTTCCTAACATGGTTATTAATGGTAAGGTCACAGTCCAGCTGGCGCCAATCCCAGTAAGCATCAACAAGGCAGGAATACAATACAGTTTATTTTTGTATAGCCCAAAATCACACATGAAGTGCTGCAATGGGCTTTAACAGGCCCTGCCTCTTGACAGCCCCCCAGCCTTGACTCTCTGAGAAGACAAGGAAAAACTCCCAATAAAAACCTTGTAGGGAAAAATGGAAGAAACCTCGGGAAAGGCAGTGCAAAGAGAGACCCCTTTCCAGGTAGGCTGGGCGTGCAGTGGGTGTCAAAAGAAGGGGGTCAATACAACACAATACACAGAACAGAACAAATCCTCAATACAGCATAAAAATAAAAAAATTTTAGAAGTACGGAGCAGAATTTAACAGTAGATGATATCACATAATAAGATTTGGATATTTTTAGAGTCCTGAAGACCTCATCCATCAAGCTGCCTCCCCCATTTGGCTATTCCATGGCTGAAACAGTGCTGGGCCAGCCAATCCGATGAAAGGACCCCTCTTTCCCATGATTCCTGCGATCCTCAATCAGGGATGACTTTACCTTAGGCAGGCAAACAACTTGGCAGGTGGGCCGTGGCACCAATTGTCACATTTGAGTACCGAGAACAGAAACAGAATAGGTGAGGGTTAGTATTCAATTATAACTATCATGTTACTTATGTTTTAGTGCTAATGACTAACAACAGAGATGCAGTCTGTACAGTTAATCAGCAGCTCTAGTCAGGATATGCTAAACTGAAGTAGTGAGTCTTCAGCCGGGATTTAAAAGCTAAAACCGAAGGGGCATCTCTTATAGAAGCAGGCAGACCATTCCACAATTTAGGGGCCCTGTAACTAAAAGTTCGACCTCCCACTGTTATTTTATTAATCCTTGGAATCCTAAGCAGACCGGCATCTTGAGATCTCAATGTGCGCTCTGGTTTGTAAGTCATGATAAGTTCAGACAAGCCGGACCTTGGCCATTTAATGCATTATATGTTAAAAGGAGGATTTTGAAATCTGCCAGTGTAAGGATTTAACAATCTTCAGGAACAATCTTCAGACAGGACTCGCAGGATGAACACACACACACACACACACACACACTGAGGTCAACTTACCAACGTCAATTCATCTAAGTTTAATCAGGTTGAAGTTTAGTTAGTTCAGTACAGATAATTCCTGTCTCACGGCTCTAGGTTCTACAGAGTCTGTATGTTTATACAGATTGATTAGCATCAGGATCAAAGAAGTTAATCACTCAAAAACAATGTGCTCAGTTCTTTTATTACTCAATTGTTGGCAAGAGTGACTCATCACATAAAAATTGATAATCTGTTTGTGGCGCTTTAATCTGCTATATGAATAAAACTCCTGTGTGCTCTCTTCAATATACTCTCATTTGGTGTGCTTCTTGCTTTGTGGCCTATTTAAATAACAACAAAGAGTTTATAATAATTTCCATCCATTATCACAAGGTGACAGATGACATCTTTTCCTAAACCAACACCTTTGGTTTTAATTCTTTTCCTATGTATGGATGCTAGCTTGCACAGAGCCTTATGATAAGTTGTAAGGACAGGTAAAATATTTTTAAAATTTATAAAAAACGTGTTACTTTATAACATAATTTTATGTGGCAAAGTAATATATACCATGATTGTGAAGAAATAACTTTGATGTGAAAAATGACAAACTTATACTCTAAAGATGCCAGAAATGGAGGTGATGATAGAAATGTTCCCAGCCATCCTCCTCAACCCTAAAGCAAATGGAAATTGTTTTAGTAATAGTGTTACACCAAAACTGTTCCCTGTGATACCATTCGATACCACACCCACAGGGCACTCCTGATGCTTGTGTGAGACAATTTATAAATATACCTTAAAGTTAAACAGTCTGACCAAATATTAAATTATTGCTGTGCAAATCACATCTACAGTACTGCATGTGACTGCAAAAACTGGAAATTACCCAGTAATCATCCAGGACATTATTAAAGGCATATTTTCTTTTACTTATTTATGATTGGCCTATGGCTGAACAGTAGCACAATAGTTATTGTTGCTATTTCACTGATCAAGTATCCTGGGCTTGGACCCCACACTTGGAGGTTGCCTTCATGGGGTTTGCAGTTTCTCTCTTTGTCTAAGTGTGTTTTTTTGCCAGGTACTCTAGTCTTCCTCCCGATATTCACAAAAGCCTTCAAGTTTGCTTAACTGTTGACTTGAATGCTTGACCCAAGTGTAAGTGTGTGTGCTCCCAGCATGGGCTTCAGGTCTCCTATCCCTGAATTGGCTTAGGGGGCTTTGAGAATGTTTTAATGTATGGGCTAGCACATCTGTTACATGCACTGAGAAAAGGAAAAGTATGACACACACACAAATAAGGGACTTATGGCGGTAGTTTAATTCCAATGTGTTCGATACGACAAATGCACAAGGAAAGTATGATGATTTGGGAATTGCGGCTCATAAAAAATGGAGTGCCCATTGATTTTATAGTGGCATAAATGCACTTACAATGCACACAAAATATAAGAAAAAAAGCCATCAGCTGCCAGCTATAGGGAATGCTTCAGATGAAATATAAGAAAGAGCAGTACCTTGCATCGAAAGGCTAATTTACAGTAATTTCTTAATTCCCTGTCCAGCAAAAAAGTGGTAACTCAAACTACCAGGCATTTTAGACCCCTCCACTCATCCAGCTGACTTTAAATGTTTTCTGCTCAGCTAAAATGCAGCTTGATTATCTTGACCATAGCTGGAAAAACTCCGCTAGATGAAGAAAGAGAGAAAAAAGAGTGAGGGAACAAACAAGAACCGTACAAGTGAAATATGTAGTGATATACTTTGTCATTGCTCAGCCTAAAGACAGTTTTATGTTTTTTCCAACTGCCAAGGCAAATAATAAATAGGAACTTTGCTGGTCCTCCAGCTCTTTTCTTTTTTTCTGAGTCCAGTCTCTTTTACAACAAAATGGTTTAATGTTTTTTCCTAACAAAATGTAAACGGTGCCTCTGAAACTAAAAAGTATACTTTGATTTTTTAAACCCGCTGAATAATATTATTAAATGAAACTGTAAAATGATGGGAAGCATTTTCTCTGGAAGTCATGATAATAAAAATCAACAGTAAATAGTTAACCTGAAAGGTTTACTTTGGCCCTTATTTATGACAGAAGCAATACAGCATACTGTGGTGTGCTGGCACCCTGCCTGGGGTTTGTTTCCTGCCTTGCGCCCTGTGTTGGCTGGGATTGGCTCCAGCAGACCCCCGTGACCCTGTAGTTAGGATATAGCGGGTTGGATAATGGATGGATGGAATACAGCATATTGGGGATGCATGGTAGAGAAGCAGAAGCCCCCTCTCCCCAGGTATAATGGTGGCATCAGAAAGTTCAATTTTCGTATATATTTATATATGCCTCTGAGCTGCTTGCAACAATAAGCAGGTGAGGGGTGGTGACCCCAGAGGTTATCTCTTGTTTGCCCCAGTGAGCAGTTCCTGACTGAGGCTTAAAAGCCCTTCTATTTCATTGATAGGTGAACCACAAGTTTGAAGAAAAGTGTCCATTTTAAACTGAAATGGTAGCTTTTTATCATATTTGATTTATTGTAGTGCTTAGTGCTGCCATTTCATGGATCCAAGCACCTGGGTTTGAATCGAGTTTTTTGACTTTGTGTGGACTTTGCACATTCTCCCAATGTGTCTGCAGGTTTTTCTTCCAGTTAATCCATTTTTCTTCTCACAGCTCCAAATGCAGGTCAAGATAATTAAGTGGTGATTCCAAAACTTACCCCTTTGTGGAGCTGTGTGTTAGTGGGTGGGAACTGAAATAGGGCTGTTTCTTATTTTGCACCTAGTGCCACCATATAGGCTTTGCTCCCTGCCACCTCCTTGAATTTGGTATAGTGGGTTTGAGAATGATGATCATTTTGATTTGCACCATCAGGTATTACCATTATAAAATAGGTTACTATGATGCTACTATACCTACAATGCTAAAAGTCAGCTGGGAAATGTTACATTAACTTAATGGTGAGTGCATACCCTGTGCATTTGAAATTTGATTTTTCTTTTCATCAGAAGTGTGTTCAGCTTGGCGTTGACAGCTGAAATTCATGTTTTCAGTACACTGTTATGGTTAATACAACAGGAATATTCAAGTACGGAAACTTCTAATTCTAATGGCAACTTTTACATGTTTATTTTTTGTTTTGTGAGATCAGCTGCAAACGCAATACATGAAGTTCAAATAAATAATTGCTTGTCATAAAAAAGAAGGATCCACAGCTGAGTCACAATTAATAGGAATTAACTCTTAAACAGCCTGTCTTCAGATCCGTACACACTGTTATTCATCAAAGATGTGTTAAAATGTCGCTTCAGAACATGTATGCTAAAGGAGGTAAAATGGAGTTTGGCCTTTATTTTGTTTCTCTTAGGTAGAACAGGAACATTGTAAAAAGTTATGCCTTGAAGTTCATGTAATCCTCATCATGGAATCAGATGAGTTATTTGAGAGTATTATAGTGGCTCCCAGGTTAATTACTTCTCTTGAAAATTTGTTATTTCTTGTTTTTATTTCTATGAAAACCTTAACGATTGAATCATTCAAGTGTGAGTTGGTTTTCATAATTAGATTCCAAGACATTTCCAAAATGTCTGAGTTGAAAGAATCATTCGCTGATTTGGCTGGGGATAGATAGATAGATAGATAGATAGATAGATAGATAGATAGATAGATAGATAGATAGATAGATAGATAGATAGATAGACACAACACTTTGGTCTGAACATACACTGGAATGACAATACAGCAACATAATTCAAAAGAAAGAAAAGTTCTGATTGGCTGCCATAGCACTTATAGTAAGGCATTATGCAGACATATTGCTGTTGGTCCAAACGAGCCCCAGTAGTGTTTCCTAACACACTTCTGCTGAATAAGTTATCGGCTGAAAGTACTCAGTGTTAGTGTGTCAAAGAGAGGATGAGTTCATAATGGCACACAGTTTTGTCTTAAATCTCTACTTCGCTATGGCCTCCAAAGGGTTCAGAGTGTGTCCCATAACTGTGCTTGCCCTTTTAATTAGTTTGTTGATTTAGTGGACCTCACTTGAAGTGATGTTACCAGCCTAGCATGCCACAGTGTAGAAAATCACAGTGGTCATCACAAAGTTAGAAAAAATATAAAGGATGTGACGAAGTTAAATACCATCGTGAGGTTTGCTTGGTGAAGAGGCATTGTCATAGTATAGCTGCTTCTGGTAATTTAAAAGAAAGACAGATTGCTTTTAGTACAGAGTTGGAAAGAATAAAGAACTGGACATGGAGCACGGCCATTTCCATTTAGGTTTCACTTGATTCCAACCTCAATGCCATTTTGATGACTGCAGCCATGCTCCTGGACACGTGGTATAGACATCACATGACACCTTATGTTATTGTGTCCTGCCTATTTACAGGCCCGTCGCGACAAGGCAGGCAAACCAAGCAATTGCTTGGGGCCTCGAGCTGGCCTGGGGCGCCAAGACAACGGCTGGTTAAGAATAAAATGCAGCGACAAACTGTGTGAGCGCCCCATTGATAGTGAATGCAGTAAAGTGCAATGACACTGTTATCGGGATCCCCCTCAAGGGGGCCCCCCTCGCTGACAGCAGCCAGCCAACCACGCGATCTCTGCTGCCGGCAAAATACAAAACTTCCTCGGCAGTCATGAAGCGGAATTATGCTTCAGGAAGCCAAAAAAGAAAGAATAGAAAGGAAGAGGAGGATAAGAAAAAACAAGACAGTGGTAAGTGATAAATTACACACATAAAATAGCTCTACTTGTCTTGTACAAATGGTGCAACTTTGCAGCAGGTAGGCTAGCAGAAATATGTACAGTATGGCTATACTGTGGTTCCTTTGCGTGCGTGCGGGGGGCCTCCATGTCCATTTTGCTTGGGGCCCCCAAATTCCTTCAAACGGCCCTGCCTATTTAAGATGACAGTGTACAGTACAACTACTCATTATCAGTGCATTGAATGAAATCAACTTCATAAAGGATGCCCAAGCAAACTATTTAATCACTCTTAGTTATGGGCAAGAAAAATAATTTAGACTTTCAAACTCTGCTTCATTTTTAGATATGATTTCAGTTTTACATTCTGGCTTTGATTCCAGTTTTTTTGGTAGCGTTAACTTTCTTGGTACAGTACTCAGACCCATGTTTCCTTATCAGATTTATTTTTGCTAATAAAAAATATATCTTTCACTTTTTTCCTACTTGCATTTATTTTGAAGTTAAAGAAGTTTGAGAGCATGCAAATTTCTGTTGTCCACTTTATACTGGAATAATTCCACAATAATGAATATACACTCATATATAGATTATTTGAAGATACAGAGCTAGAAAAAAACAAAAATAAACACAGCATTGTATACATTTTCAGTGAATAATAATGTACATTCAGACAAATAGATGTATTGTTATAGAATAATCTTATTTTTTATTACTATTGCAGTTTACTTCAATATTAAATAATAAATATATAGAGATACTGAAAATGTCAAGAAAATATCAAAACACTGATTATTGTATGTTTTGTCCTGTTTTAGTCCTTATCTTTATTTTCTTCTTTATTGCATCAAACATAATTTAAAAATCAATGCCCAGCAATAAAGATGTATTTTCTAAGCATTTGGCCTAATACAATTACCTATGAACTAACCTCCAGACACTCTGTTATATCCGGATGAATAATTCTTTTCAACTATAGCTGTTTCTGAACTGTAGTGCTCAGTGCCAGAACAATAACAGATCTCCTGTGTGTGTGTACAGGTGTTTGTGCATGCTTTGTTAGATATTTTATTGTTGCCATTTTATTTCATTTTATGAAAAGAGGTCACATTTTCTATTATGTTCAACAAATTTCTCACTTTGATGAGTTAATTTAAGCGAGTGCATGTTTTGTGTATTTTGTCTCATTGAATTATTTTGGCAATACTTGTTTGTGTTGCTACAGAAAGAAATCATATGGCATAAGAAGCTCATCACCTCCTCTATTTTGCTATATGATGAAAGCAGTTAGCAATAAGGAGCTGCCTATATATTTAAGGTGTTGTAGAGAAAGGTCTACAGAATTCAAATTGCCATCATATCCAAATTTACTAGTGAAAAGAAGCTGTACATGTTTTTAAATATTTCAACTGAGGAATTATTGAAGTAGCAGCAGCTGGTTAGTGTGGCAGTTTTCAGGATAATTTAGTTACAGTTTGACTATAGTTTGATAATCTGAGGTAAATGTCATTTATAATTCCTGATTCAAGCTACAATCATGTTCTTAGATAAGACCTCATCCACATTTGAAGGCCAAATGTTTGGTTTTGGGCTGTCCTCAACTTGCTTGTTTAGACATTGGTCTTGCTGCAGTTCTTTTACAAATAACATGAATGAATTATCACTTTGTTATTAATCATGGACAAGCTTACATGCTGGTATCACTAGATTGTGTGAATGATTTAGAGGGAGAATGGGATACACTAATGAATCAAGCATTTGAAGTTTGGTTGTTACACGGCCTGTGTTCTGTTACTTCCACAAAATGTAACATCTTTTTAATGTGTCCTACTGTTTTCAGTAGGAATATAATTTCAAATATTCCCGGAGATCATGAAAATGAAGTTATGCTATGCATGTACAAAATATTCCTTCCCATAACATTTTAGCTGCTGATGAATAATATGTACTTATAGCTGTATTTGTAAATAAGCCATTATTGCCCAAAGGTGTTATTGATCAAGTGATTTTACACCAAGGAGAATAAATGTCAGTAAATCCTGTAAAGCAAATAATACAATTTGAAGCTTAATGGATTCAAACTCTGTACAACACTTGGTGGCCACACAAAGGAGATCAATTACTGCTATGAGCCATTTTGGATACAATCTCAATGGTTTACCCTATTTTGAAACAATTTGTATCCATTTTTCGTACCAGTTTTTCTTTAGTTGTTAAAAGGTGGCCAGTTGACATATAGTCTTTATTCTTCTGCCAGGATGTGGCTGGGACTCTACCTCTAGCTACTCCAGTTACTTGTTGCTCTTGGTTCCTCATATCAGAGAATGTGGCCAGGAAATGTAAATCAGGTAGAAGCCACATAATTGGAGGGACTAAGCAAATTAGAGAAGGAGTTGGAGAGAGACATTCATTCAGACATTATGTGCCCTGCTTCTGAAAAACCTTTTTTCAGCCTCCCTTTAAAAATCTTGGTGAGTTTTGTGCTTTGCTTGATTTTTATATTCTTTTTTTCTTCACGTTGACTCTACTCTCTGTATTTTTCTGTCAGTGGCCGTTTGCAATGCGGCGCACTGGGGTGCCACCCACCCCACCAAATATTTTAAAAGCCCTACTTAAATTAATTAGGTAGTGTGTTTATTTGCACAATGTACCTGGCGTCAGCATATATCAACATTCATTAAAAATTGGTGCTGACTTGTATTTGTTTAATTTCTGTGTGAATAAAAAAAATACTCATATTACGGAGTGAAGGACGGCAGGCAAATGAGTCTATGTAAGTCAATGATACTTTGGCAAGCGGGTGACCTGAGGCTCCCCTTTCATTGGTTGGGTTGAGATATTTCCAAGGACACAGTTCTCTGAAACACTCCCACATTTATTGGCAGAAAATTATTGTTTTTAATCTAATGTGATTGGACAATTATTGAAGCACTATTTCATGTTCATGTCCGTGGTTTACAGTTCACAGCTGCCATTAACATAACTACAGAGGATTGACAGCAATTTTAGATAGCTGGCATCTTCAAGTGGAACTTCAGAAATCAAAGAAAATTTGGTTATTCCAACACCCCTTTATAAATCGTTCATCTTGAAGAAAAAAAGAAGATGAGCTTACAAACAGACTTTTTCTCACTCTTGTTATGACAAACAGAGTTGGCTAATTGGATGTGCTGTGAGTAGTGCCTTTTTTTTGCTTTTCCTGTTTGATCTTTCAAAGTGTTGGTACCGAAGCATTGTGGACAATGTCTGGAGCACAAGAACTAAAACATCCTTCTAAAAAATGCAAGCAGCATGAAAGAGCTGCAGTCATCTAGACCAGTGTTTTTCAACCAATGTGCCGCAGCACAGTGGCACACCATAAGAGCTACCCAGGTGTGCCATGCCATGGAAATAATAGTGTAGCTCACTTGGGTCTGAACCTGAGAGGGGCAAGCTCTGCAGGTGGTCGAGACCTGTCTGGGGAGGATAGGACTACCTGGAGAAGCTTGCATAAAAGTTAGAGCACTTTGGACATGTCTCCTGGCTGCTAGAGTCCATCTGCTTTTTTAGAGCTCCTTTTGTTAACCAGGTTCTCCAGTAGTCCTGCCTCTGTGGGCACTGGAGCAAGTGTATGAGATGTACTATATATGTGTTTGTGGTTAGAAAGATAGTGGCATGCCTCTGTATGATTTTGGTTACATAAAGTGTGCCACTACAGAAAAAAAGTTTGTGAAACATTGATCTAGATAAGAGCATTGGGCTAAATTTTTTTCCAGCCTCAGTGATATAACTCACTTTAATCAGGAAGCAACTGAAAAATTTTCAGGCCGGAAGTAAAGGAGGTATCCTGATCATAAAGGCAGACTAAGATTTAGGTTGGACCTGTCCTATGGTTGAAGTAAAAGAGACAGGTTGTGGGGGTGAGTTATGCTTTAAGATGTTGGGGTCTGTGGATCTTACAATGTAGATTTGTGCCTAGGTGGGGTAAGCCTGGCAGACTTGCATAGGACTGGGCAGAATAGCAGCAAGTGTATAATAAAATTAGAGTGGGGATGACTGTATGGGCTGCGGTGGGCTGGTATGCCTGGGGATTTGTTCCTGCCTTGCACTCTTGTGCTGACTGGGAATGGCTCCAGCAGACCCCTGTGACCCTGTGTTAGGATATAGCGGGTTGGACAATGACTGACTGACTGACTGTGTGGGTATGCTAAGTGATAAGCTGGGATGCAAGACTTGAGAAGAATTAGAGGACTAGTGATTGTATGATGATGTGGATTTATGGAATAAAGTGAGAATGGCCAAGGACTGAGCACGTATTAGCAGAGGCAGAATAACATTTGCTATGGATGTTAGGACAGATAGAAGTCCATGTTAAGATTATGAAGTGGGGATACAGAGGTTATGGTGTGTGTTTTTGTGGAATGGGAAACTGGGCAGGTTGGCATAGGACTGGGCTGTTTAGAGACAGGAGTAGGATAAAATTTGGGTGGCAGGTACACCAGTTCTTTTCCACATCTATAAGGCACGTTTTGGGAACAATAAGGGGACTGCAGATGTCATGGACTGATGTTTTGGAGCACAGTAAGATTGGGAAAGCTGACATCAGATTGAGCAGCATGGTTGAAAGGGTAAGATACATTTTAGCCTAGATTTGTCCTATGGGTCTGGTACTGGACAGGTCAAGATGTGTATTGACATTATGATGAGGAACACGTGAGCACATGGAATGACCAGACAGACAGATAGATAGATAGATAGATAGATAGATAGATAGATAGATAGATAGATAGATAGATAGATAGATAGATAGATAGATAGATAGATAGATAGATAGATAGATGTGAAAGGCAATGCATAATAGATAAGTGCTGCTTCAGTTGGTTCCACCAAATACTGTGCCCAAGCCCAAATTTTTTTCACCAACTGCCACTGTTTTCTATATTGGATTTTGGTAGTTGCTGTCTGACTCTCTTTTAATTGTGCCCCTTTGAATTGTGAAGCTTAAAAAAACATCTTATTGCCAACACTTCTACGTTGCCAGCTTTTCTGGGCTTGCACCCCAGCCTAGGTTTGTGCTACAAGACCCACTTGCAGCCTCCCATGTTACATTCTAGCCCACTATTAAAGAACTGGTGCTCTGGGGTGTAGATACTATATTTTGAAAATGACAGTTGGACTCACACACTGTCATCTCTACATGAGCCCATAACTATTCTGTTTCGAAGGGCAACCTGCTTCGTGATTACATTACCTTAAATATTCCTATAATCTTTTCTTACTTTGATCTCCCTGTCAGTTTCTGGCTTTAAAGCACCTTCATTATTATGGCTGTTTTGTTAAATTAAAATAATGAACCTACTACATTAAATCCCATTAATATTAACTGTACAATATTGTGTTTTCAGAAGCTTTTAAACTTACAAAACAGTGACAGGTGCATTCACCCTGAAATAAATTTAAACCTCTTTACTTCAACAAAAACAGAGGAAAGCATAGTCTTCCTCTTTCAACTTGTTCTCTAATCCTGAAATGATTTACTATGCCCATATATAAATGTTTGAATACTTTTATGTAATTAAGGATCTAATTTTCTTTGAAGTTTTAGAGTCCAGTAAGTCACTTTTGAAAGGTTTCACAAATTGCAAATATACAGTAGATGGCAATTGAATTGGCCAGTGAATATGTTTCTAGGGCACTCCAAGTGATCAATAGTCTCTCAGGTGTGTTCTTCACAACATATTAGTGAATGATAGAGTTTACTGTTTATAAGAGATACTAAGGCTACTCTGAAGAAGTGGCCTATGGGAGCTGCGAGGAGGTGAGGGAAGACAAACTCAGCAGAAAACAGGAATAAGGTCTCAAGATCATTAAAGAGCAGGTAGGAAATGGAGAGGAAAACAAATCAATATTAAACATTGCGAGAGTAACTACATGAGCAAAAAAATGAGGGCACAGAATTTTTTAATAGGTTGGGTCAATTAAATGTAGAGATTACTGAATATATACAAATTTATTTGGGGATCATATAGAAGGTATCCTACTAATGAAAATAAGTTTAGACTTTGCTGATAAAGCAACTATGAGAAAGCCTGACAAATTGATACACCAGCCAATATACACAAACAGCTAAGCACAAAATAAATACTTGTTAGAGGCAAGTAAATATTTGTTTTAAACTGTGGTTTTTCTTTTCTGTTTGCTTATGAAATAGTATTATAAGTACAGTAATGGAATTGCTTTATTAATAAACATTACAAAACATTAAGTGTCAGCACTCTCTTTATCCCTGTAACTCTGCATCTGCAAGATGTTAAGAAAAGATTTCTTTAAGAATTTTTAATGTGTGCCTTCTGGCTGTTAGAGTTACACAAGCACATTCCTAGGGAATAAGATTTAGACAGCCAAAGTAATAGGAATAACTCCCCAACACTCACAACATTCACAAATGTAAAAGCTTTTGTCAAGCTTTTGTATTACATACGCCTAGGCCTGAAAGTGAAATCTGACAAAATTCCATGTGGCTTTGAATCTTTGACATGAATAACTACTATCTGAACAACTGCCATTACACCTTACACTTTGTAATTGATTATCAATAGTGTCTAATATTTCTTTGTATATTAGTTGTGGACAGACAGACAGACAGACAGACAGACCGACAGACAGACAGACAGACAGATAGATAGATAGATAGATAGATAGATAGATAGATAGATAGATAGATAGAAAGAAAGAAAGAAAGAAAGAAAGAAAGAAAGAAAGAAAGAAAGAAAGAAAGAAAGAAAGGAAGAAAGAAAGAAAGAAAGCTTCTGACTTGGCTGTCACAGTGAGTCATTATGCAGACATATTGCTGTTGGTATAAAGATGCCCCAGTAGCATCTCTTGACACACTTTCACTGAATAACTTCTTGGATGAAAGTACTAAGTGTTAGTGTGTCAAAGAGAGGATGTGCAGCATTATTCATAATGGCCATCATACTTGCTCTCACTCTTACCTTTGTTGCAACCTCCACAGGGTCCAGAATGTGTCTCGTAACTGAGCATGCCCTTTTAATTAGCTTTTTGATTTGGTAGGCCTCTCTTGAAGTGGTGTTAGCAGTCTAACTAGGTGAAACCTTAGAACATTTGGTTTAATGTACAAAAGCGGGCGACATGCAGGCAAAATGAAAGGTTTTAATTTATTCTTTGGCTTTATAAATAAAACATGGAAGAAACTGCCTTAATAGGAAGCAGCCTTTGAAAGGGATTTAGAACTTTACAATGACACAACATATCAGTTTTCTAAGTGTTGCATAGAAGCAATGAAAAAAGCAAAGATATTAAGTTATATTTTCAAAATTGTTGAATATAAATCAAGGGAGATTATGCTCAGACAATATAATGCACTAGTAAGCCAACATCTGGATGGAGGTCTCTGTGAATGTTTGATCATCACACTACAAAAAAAGACAGAGCTGCACTTGAAGCTGTGCAGAGGTAGCACATAATAATTTTTTAATTGAAATTAATTATTTTTATGCAGTCTGTTTCTTTTTTCTTTACCTCAAGTAATCCAGATATGACTTTTTTAATAGAATGCATCCATTAAAATTTGAAATATTTTTATATCTTGCTGCAACACCATTTTTCCTCTTTCAGGGGTGCCACCATTTACATTGGTATGTTTCCATAGACCATGCTCCGAGTAGATCTGAGGATTTGGATGTGTTGCTATGACAACACATCCAGCAAGAGTTTCGAAAAACCGACAGGTCCATGATCATGCCAAATCGTCAACAATTACTTCCAGCTAAATGAGTAATCCACTGTGGACTATGGCCGGCCAGTCATTCTGGCCAATACCCCCAGGCCGCCAGGTGGAGCCCTCCTTGCAGCATGGAGGTACCCCGAATGCCAGCTGGGAATTCCGGACATTGGAGTTTTCATCCACAGACCTGCTGGATACCACAGGGGGCCTCTAGAGGATGCTGCAGGGAAGCCCAAGGATTGTTACGTGCCCTATTACCCGGGAGTATGTCTTAGTCACAGCAACAGGGGAAATGACGTACTTCCAGGATGAAGAAGAGGACTTTTGATCTGACCCGGAAGTGATAGGAAGTCACGTGGGATGAAGGATCGGAAACACTTCCAGGTCAGGGAATATAAAAGGACTGTGGGAGATCTCAGACGTTGAGCTGAGCTGGGTGCAAACTCGTCATCAAACAACAATTAATGAATGTAATTAAAACAAATGAAATAAATGAAAACAACAATACCACCCCTGTTCCCCTTAGGGCGATATTACATTAAATGCACTAAGCACAAACAAAACACACACAGCAAAGTCCATGAAAAACGGCAACGGATGAAATGAAATGATTAGGATAGATAGTCCAGAGATCTGCACGTTGAATGGGAATGTAAAGACAGTCCTACCTGTTGTTCCTGAAATGTGAAGACAGCTGGACGGGTTCAGGAGCGCTCTTTTCCTTGCAGGATGGACATGAATCCACGTACAGTCCTCATTTACACAGGCAGACAGCAGACAATCCAGACCCCAACAATGAAACAATCCAGGACAAAATGATTAAGTACAGGTAACCCAACAGAAGGCAAACAGATAGGAACTTGGAACACAGATTACAAATAACACCTCCCCTCCTTTTGATCACCGGCCCCTTTTTAAAAGCTGTGCTGACCTCCTTTGACCCCAACAGCCCCTTCACCCTCGACAGAAGACTAATCAGAGCCACTGCAGGGACTGCTGGAAGTTGCAGTTTTAACTTCAAGTAGCACCGCTACAAGTTGATGTAACAGAATTATTTTGACTAAACAGATGGCACCATTGCTAATTTAGGGGAATGTGAAGCTAGGAAGTTCTTTACACAAACACTTTTGGGATTGTGGAAGAAACTACCAAGATATGCAGCTTAAGTGGAAACCATGATAAACTTTAAAAAATACATTTATATCATACTGGGAGAACTTAGGTATTAGTTAGCCAAATGAGCATGAAAGACTAAATGATTCCCTCTTGTTTGTGAAACTTCATATATTCTTATATTACTCTTGAATTTTGAGATTCAAAAACTTTCAAATTCCAAAATACCATCTGGCCATAGGGTTTTAAAATAGAGACTATATATATCAAGTAAATGATCTTTAATATTCAATAATCGCTAATTTAGTGATATTTTGGACATTATGCTGGACATAGGCATCACTTAAAATGTCATAGTTTAAGAACTCGGTCGGAAAGAGATTCTTACAATTTCACAGCTTTTCTTTTATAATTTTAAAATGATAATGAAGTTACCCCTCTCCAAACTCTGCACATGTTTCTTACACATCTTGGCATCACTATTGCCAGGTTTATTTGTGACACTCATTTGACACGTGGCATAGAGAGCCTCTAGCTTCCCATAACTTAGGACACCTCTTTGTCAAATCTGTCCCTGTATTTGGTCCATTACTAGATAAATACTTTTGCCTTAGAGCAGGGCAAGCAGGGCACTAATCTTTATTTTATGCCCGCTAAACATAAAGTGCAGGAAAAAATCCATGGGAACACAGAAGCCAACTAATTAGACAAGGCAACCTCTGTGATTCGAACAAGAGCGCAATGCTGACCACTTTTCCCACATGGCATCAATTTAATTATGTCCATTTTATTTATTCTTTTAACAAATCCACTTAATCTAATTTTAGGGTCTTGGGGAGCCAAAACATTATGTGAAAGGCATAAACAACCCCTAGATTGGGAGCCATTAATTCAATTACATAGTAAGTTTAAATGTTGACTTCCTGATGACAATGGATTTGAATTAACTGTGCTTGTCACGCAGCCACTACAGAAATCTACTGTTCTGTTCTGTATGTTCCTTTCTGAGAATATTAAAACTGTAGTATATATACAAAAAAAAAATAATGTTAAATGAACTAAATGTATTTTCCATGAATAGTGCAATGCAAATAGTAAAATAGTTCTTTAGCAATCATATTTTTATTTATAATATAACTAAAACTGCTTTGGAACTGTAAACAATATACTACATTGAATATTAGATCTTAAAAATGAACAGTGGGAAAATAATCAGTAAATCTGTTATTAGTCAGTTATTATTAAGTTTTTCACAAAGATGGATTCATTATTATCTCTAATTGCTTTTGACCACAATTCATGCAATAATGTAGCACTATTTAATAAGGCTGCAAGAAAAGTCCGGTAACCTATGACCTCAATTAAACTGAATTATAAGATAATATTTTGGCACAAATGAATAGATGCACTGATGTGGCATTGAAACCTTCACTTCTTACTCTTAAAATTTGAATAATAATTGGCTGCATAATCTGTTAATAACTACCAATACCAGAACGCACAACCTTCTCTAACCATTTCTAATTAAGAGCAGTGACTTGAGATCATAGGCTTAATCTTTCTTAGCATAAATATTGCATCTAGCAGTTAGGTGTTTATACTGTATTTCAAATACATAAGGGAAGAGTTATATGATAAACATTCATTACTTTGACAAAATGTAGTTTAATTCAATAATTTATGAAATCTAATTTCTTCACTGTTACCACAGTAAAATGTCAAGGACTAAATCATTAGATCCCATTGACACTTTTAGAAATCTAATTATGCCACATGCTGAGAAATGTTTTGAAACTACATAAACCAATATTAAAAGTGATTAGATGCAGTGCTTGTCAAACTTTAAAGACGTGGCACAGTATACATATTTTAATATGCAACTGAGAACAACCATGTTGGGCTTTTCTTTTCTTTTGTAGTTCGGAGTAATTTCCCTTTATGTTTGAGCAAAGAACATTAAAATAAAAATTAAATGGTGGGTACTGGACATCAAGTTATCATGTTGCTAGTTCACTTCCGTTCTCTAACACATAGAGCCACGTGTCTTTTACTGTAATTGCCTGGACTTCAACAGGATTCTCATTGTAACTCACAAAAGGAGTACTAGGATCACCGTGCACACTAACTGGTGAAATATCTAAATCAGGGGTTCTCAAACTCGGTCCTGGGGCCCTACTGTGGCTGCAGGTTTTTGTTCCAACCAGATTCCTAATCAGTCACAACACCTGATAGCACTCTCATTTAATTAGCTGTGATTTTTTTCTGTTATTCTACATTTAGAAAAGCACGGCAGCATGATTTTTACATTTATAAGACATTTAGAAATATTTCTGCTTTTGCTATCTCTCTATTATTATAAAAAAAAAATCTTGGGAGGGAGACTAGGGAGACGAGATGTGATCTTCTCGGAAGACAATCTGATGTCCCACGAGAGACACTCTAATAATATGTGAGACAACATTTAAAACAAGTTCATGGATATCTAACCTAGCAGTTTTTGGAATGCTTTTGGCAAAGCTCCCAGCTCTTAAAACAATGACAAGCAGAAAACGCAGCTCGCCAGTAGCAGCAGCAGCAAGCCAGCAGATGATCCAACTGTTTCCCCTTAATGTGCGTTCAGCCCCCTCATCCCCTTTCACAAAGCAAGCGGCAGAGACGCTAAGTGGCAAAAGGACAGCTGCTGTACAGGCTTTTAAATGATTGACTTGCAGTGCGACAAACAGAACATGCAGCACGCCAGCAGCAGAACGACAGCAGCTGATCCAACAGCATCTACTTAGCATGCGTTCAGCTGCCCCCGCTTCACAACACGAGCAGCGTTATACGTCCTGCGAGAGACATTTAACCACGCCCGGGACCGGGATTAAAGGACAAGTATTGCTTTTACAAAAGTTTTAAAGTAAAAGTGAAAATAATGCATATGTTACAATTCCCATGAAAAAAAACTATTTCTTTATATTGTATATCTGGTAAACCAAACCCGGGGGTGGGCGAGCGAAGCGAACAGGGGGCGGAGCCCCCTAGTTTAAATAATAATTAAACTTGTTATGCATTCGTGACCACTAATTTGCCAAAGATCTAAAAATGAGAATATTACAATTAGTAGAAGCATTTTTAAAATGCCTGAGTGTATATTTTCCTTCATGCAGTCTACTATTGGAGGTAGTTTGACTAACAACTACGTTATGTTATGAGTCAGTATGCTGTGCTAAGGCCTGATGCCATGTCTTAGGTTCGTGTCCATTTTCAGTGATATGTGGATGGGCAATATAAACTGAAGTAAATGAGTACTCAAAACAAATAGGTGAATTCATAAAAGCCAGCATTTCCTGATTGCAGATTTAAAATGAGATGTCTTATGAAAAACAGGAGATGCATGAAATTATTACAAGTTTATTGTCTAAGTGCAGTATTAGAATGTAGGCAGACTCAAAATCTGTACTGCTAATTTCTTATTGATAATGACAATGTTCATAACTGCTCATAAAATATGAAATAAGCAGAAACAAACTCATGCACACAGCTTTACATATGACCAAATGTTACATTAGTTAATTTATTATTTTATACTTTTATTTATTTTTTAATTTAGAACAATTTTGCTTGGTTTCCCCAAATTAAAGGTAAACCTTTTCTAATGTTGCCATGTTTTTTGTACACAGTAAATTGCAGTTCTTTTAAAATAAATATTTATCATGTTTGCTTTTGAATATAGAAAACCCTTTAAAATTTAGAAAATGACTAAATACAATTAATATGAATAAATACAATTAATAAAAATTATAATTTTTCCATTGCTGCTTCTCAGTACTCTAATAAAACACCCACTGTTCCATGTATCAATGTATCAGCTATAACTCAGTGACAAGGCATATAATTATATTAATTACATTAACCTTGTGGATATTATTGTGAAATAATATAAGAAAATTCTCTGCTGACATGGGACCCAAGTTGTGTATTTTGTCAAATACTTTTAGCAAAATGAAAAAGAGTCAGGTGGCCTAGAAATGTCTACAATAATGAAGACATGCAATAAGCATACTCTGCAATCTCTTATTCAGCATTTACTTTCAAAACTAACTAGATATAAATCTCGGAAATATACACAGCTGTAAAACATCACTTTCAGCTATTTGCTTTATAAACCAAAAATTCAACCTGCCTTCTTTTTTTAAAATTTGGTATAGAGTCAGTCAATATCATAAGGCATAATACTTACTTCACTGAGTAATTCAAATCAATCTGTTTAATTCCTACACCCGTTTTTTCTTGGTCGAGACTGCAGGGTACCTGGAGCAATGGGAATGGGGTAGTGCCAGCCATGGGTGGGTTTCCAGTTTTATTTAAAGCTCCATTCTGTGTACTAGTCACTGGTATGGAGCATGAAATACTGTTGTGAAGTCACATGCTACACTCTGTGCTCATTATGTGTATGCATGAGTGCAGATATTAACATATGCTGTACATTGCATTTTGTGCAACCGCAACACATGAAAAGAACAGCATATGTAACAATCCCTGATAAGAAACAGTTTTTTCCCAATTATGTGTTTTCTAATCCTTTAGTGCAGCTGAGGAATATGGTCTGATAAGAATAGATAAATCTGAGGCTAATGAGTGACTGGAGTTCATAATATTAGACTGTGAGGTAAAAGGCTACTTGGAAAACATCTGTGATTGTCCATCTGGTGACAAGAAAGGGAAAGGGCCAACAAAAACATAGTTTATGACAAATCTAGACCAGCTGACAGAATCAATCAAGAAACATCTGACTCAGCAGCCTTGTATACTTCAGAAGCCAGTGCTGGGATCTGACGGAGATTGATGATATAACCTGCTTGTTTATGGTGTATGAGCTTTGGTCCAAGACAGGAAGGCTAGGGGGGCATTTACCTTAAAATAACTGGATCTGTTTGAGTAATGAGAGTCACTTCTTGGATTAAAATCGATACAAACATACTCTTCACCACATATAGCTGAGTTATTGTTTAAACTTGCATAATTCATATAAAGAAAACATTTGAAACTTAATGTGTATACTGTAACAGGAGTTATGCTTTTTAATAATCCTCCATGGCCAGCATCTTGCCAAGGAGGACAAAATATACAAAAAGATCCAATTAGTAACAAAATGTGCATATTTATTTTGAGAATAAAAGCTGAAAACAAACCTAGCACACCTGTAGCCTCTCAGGTCCCACATTCAACAGTGTTGATCTTTCCCTACCAAGAATGGGTTGGCTTGCATTCTTTCTAAAAGTACAGTAAGACTCTGTCTTATCTCACCTTCCATCACTCTCAGTTTTAATCCTAGCATTGTTTCCTCCTTCCAGTTAAATCATCACCTCACAACTATAAGTTCATGGCTTGACTTGGCTTTACACCCCACACTCAGGTCACTTCTAGTCAAGCCCTAAATTTTCATCTCAGGTTGTGATGTATAGTAGAACATGTAATTTCTCAGTAAAATAAACATGGAAGTTGTGCAATAAATACAACATATGTTTCTCTTTAGTTCTTTAAGTTAATTAGATAAATGTACTATATATAGATTTAAAAGTCAAGTTAAGTCAGGTCAGGATGGGGAGCATACACTGGTACAGCGTGTTGCCACACCCACCACTCAATGAAACAGCTTGGGATCCTGGTTGGCAACTTCACAGGCAGACACACAGTCAAGTCCCACCCTACGGAAATCACCCTATATCTGCTGCAGCCAGGTGTTACGTGAGCGTCCCCTTGGCCTGGTCTAGCCACTTGGGTCCTCAACAATGAGGATCCTGTGAGCTGGATCACCCTTGGGGAATCGCGCCACATGGCCAAATCAATGAGCAACCACTCATTCAACACAAAGTCAAACCAGCAGTACCCAAGGATTCTCCAAATATACACAGTACCAACGGAGTCTAGTCTTTGTCTCAGGTCACTGGATAGCATCCATCTCTCGCAACCATACAGCAAGACAGGAAGCACCTGGACTCAAAAGACTTGGACCTTTGTCCTTTTGCATAGATATTGGGAGTGCCACACACCCCTTATCAGCAACCTCATGACTACCCATGCTCTTCCAATCCATCTACTGATTTCATAGGAACACACACTCTCCGCAGACTGACACACTGCTGATGGCAGATAGGGATGACAAGTCCCATTTTCCAGTCAGTTGGGATGACGCCAGTCTCCAAAATGGAAGCAAAGACTGCTTGCAATGCCAGGAGCACAGCCTTACCACCAGCCTGGAGAAGTTTATCCTGGATATCACAGATCCCTGCAGCCTTCCCTACCCTCAGCTGGTTCGCCACATCTGCAATCTCAGTAAGATTGGGTGGTTCGCAGCTAATTGGAGGATCACCTTCAAGTACTGTGGACCCAGAGATATCCAACATCCTAGCAGGATGATCAGCTTTAAACAACTGCTCAAAGTAGCCAGTCCAATGGGTCACAGTTGCAATGTCATTCATAAGGACCGTTCCATCAGTCACTCTAACTGCGACTCTCTGAGTAAAATATTCGTAAAATGTGCGTAATGCTTTGATTCCTCTGTAAGCAGGTTGTAGGTCACTAGACCATATATGGTGTGTCACTTGCTCACAGATTCCTCTAGCAAACCCCGCCTTATCTGCCCTCAGAGATTCTCGTAGCCATCCTTCTCAGTTCCTGGTACAGACCGGAATTGCCATCAAGCCGTTCAACTCTTCTTGATTATATCCAGAGTGCCCTGCGAGGCAAAAACACCTCCTTCTGGGAACACTGGTAACACCAACACAACCCTCAGCAACGTTCGTATTAGAATTGGCAGTTGCACTCAAATCTGTAAGTTCCCACAAAAACTGCATGCAAACTCATCAGAAACAGCCAGATCTTGGAGTCTGTGGTCAGAATTCACAAACTGAGAACTGTTGTAGACCCTGCAGATTTGTAAGAACCTCCAGCATCTGCCCATGAGGATGTGATCGATCTTAAAAGTAAAAGAATGAATACTAAGTTTTATTTTCTTACCTTTTATAAATGCTAAAAACCCCTTACAGACCAAATGATTTAGAACTATACTAAAATTTGTCTTTGTATCAGTGCATGCTCCTAACCTCTCTCTCTCTCTCTTTCTGTTTTTGATTTTAAACAGGAAAGATTTGAGAAATATTCTTCATAAAGAGAATTTAGAGAAATATAAGGTTTGCCTTGCTATTAGTAAACCTCTGTTCTGAACTGTAATATAGACATCCCCTAAGCACATAGTTCACCTAAATACATTCTATTGGCTAATCAGTACATTGAACATTGTAAAGATGTGCACAACAACTGAAATGATGATGACTTTAAATGAATTAGTAGATGCTACGAAGGTGACTGATTTTTGATAATCATGTATTAGAGGCTGTTGTCTTCATTTTACCTTTTCATTGAACATTTGTATTTGTTGAGACCTTATTTGTGACTTTTGGTGGCAGTAATGACTGTACTATGCAGCAGTATGAAGAGAGAGAGGGATGGAATCAGCTAAATTTGAATTAACTAAGGTCAAAACTTAGAGAGCAAGAAGCAAGTAACTGAGTCTGAAACATGAGACAAAAATTGTAGTTGCTTAGTCAAAAAAAGAGGGAGACAAAACCAAAAATTTATTCGTAAAATGAGTCAAAATGTAAGTCAAAGATTGTGGTCAAAGGGACAGAAGAAAGTTTGTAACCAGGACTCAAACTAAGATTTAAAAGAAATAACACTAATTGGAAGAGCTTTATGCACAAACTTGGAGAAACTAGAAATTGCCCGAAGCTGACCTTCATGCCTACAACCCCTTAATGTCATGAATCACACACTTCCTGTTGAAGTTACCTAGCAACAGTGACAACAAAGAACACAAAATGGTGCCACCCATAACAAAAACATAATGGCAAGGCCGGAGAAAATAAGTTAAAACAGTGAAAACTCTTCATGTCCCACAATGTAACAACTATATTCCATGACCTGTAAAACACCCAAATTATTTTCTAGAGGCCAAGGAACTATTGTAAAAAATATTTAAAACAAAAGTCAGATCATTACAGTGCCGGCAGTGGAACTGACTATCAACAGTTCAGAGAGACTGTTTTTTAATATGGCATTTGAAAAGGTTAACTTTTCATAGCTTAAACGTCTAGTACAGATGATGTCCAGGAAGACTCAGCACCAGGGAGACAGCTGCTATTCCTAACAGGACTTTATCACTGGGAAAGAGGTTGGACAAGTTCCTTCTTGATCAACAAAGAAATGAGAAAAATCAGGAACAAAGATTGTGGGTCAAAGGGTGCATTGCCTAGTTTGTTAGGATTTCAGTGACACACAATACCTGCAGTACCTAAAAAAAGGAAGATGACAGAGATACATGAAGACAGTTGTCCTGCTCCAACTGGCATTCCTAAAGGATTCCTTTTAAGTTACTTAATTATCTTGAGTTGTTCAGCAGGACTCATGGCTGTAATTAAATTTTTTCCAGCTGTGATGGACCCTAACCTTGTTCTGTGCCACCTTTTGCTGTTCAAGGAAGCTATATACAATAGATTAAATATTATGTAATATACAGTCTCTCTATCTATTCTAAAACTTCTCTACTGATCGGGCTTGTTTGGATTACAAGCTTATCTTTATAATTGAGATTGGACCTATTACACAAAAAGTATAAATCTGAATACAAGACAAAGCACCACTCACCAACCAAGATTTACGATACATGGAATATGTGCCTCATGATCATATATTTCAAATGTTTTTAAAATGTCAATAATCATTTTTTGACCATGCAATTAATATTGCCTCTGCTTATTCCAAGTGTCTACTGAATGGTTCACTGTGTAAAGAAAAACTTCCTAATGTTTGTGAGAAATTTACCCTTAACAGTTTCCAGCTGTGTCCCGGTGTTCTTGATGAACTTATTTTAAAATAACAATCTCAATCCACTGTACTCATTTCCTTCATAATTTTAAACACTTCAATCATATCACCTCTTAATCTTCTTTTGTTTAAACTGAAAAGGCTAAGCTCTTTTAATTTTTCTTCATAACTCATCCTCTGTAGCCTCTGTGTCCTTTTTGTAGCCTGTGTGGTGTTATGGGTCCACAAAGGCCAGTTGTTTTTAAATAAATAATCACCGCGCTCGCGGCTTAGTGAGGGGGCATGGTGGCTGTAGCGGATCTCAGGGCGATCTGCGGTGTGGGCGTTTCTCACCTAGTGCACAGGTGAGGGACTGCCCACATCAGTAATTGTTCCTGAGGCTGCTAATGTGCTACAACTGCTATGCCCCTCTCAATATATAGAAGCGCGAGTCGGTTAGAAGGGGAGAGAACAAAATGGAATGAGAGAGAGAGAGAGAGAAAGAAAGAAACAAACAAACAAAGGTTGCTGAAGAAAGCAGGAAGTAAGAGAGAGAGAGCGCCGGTACGGAAGAGCGAGCGAGCAAGAGCAGGCTTGAGTTGGAGAAAGCAGGCAGCTGGGAAGAAAGCCCACGAAGGGAGTGTTTGGTCAACACTCAGTGGAGCTGAAGGTAGTGGTCGCTCCAACTAAGAGATTAAGTAGCTGGAGTGACCGGTAGAGGAGTCGACTTGGCCGTTGAAATGAGCGGGAGTCGATGAGGCTTTGGGCTGGTGTAGCCCCAGCGTGAGCACATTGGCCACTGGGGAAATAACCAAAGTCTTGGTCCGGTTGGGAGCCAGACGTAGCCAAGGATCGGAGGGCTACTGGACCTGAGTGAAAGGCAGCTGTTCCTGCAGGTAGGCGACTCTCCTGTTGAGCAGCCCAGATGGGAGTAGCAGGGGAGCCGCCACGGTAGCTGAAGACACCAGGCTTTTTGTGTTTGAAAGGATTGCTTCCTGTGATATTGTACCTCGTGGTTTTTAGAAGATTTTTCTATTTTTTTTAACCTCCACTTGTCACATTTCTTTTATGGATTATTTATTTAATGAAAGCACTGTACTTAACTTTGAACACTGTTTTTGATTGTCTGTGAATAAAGGCACTTTTGCACTTTTATACACCATCCCCTTGCTCCATTGTTCTTGCCTCACTGTCTAGCTCATCTCAGTTATAACTATCAATGGTGTTCGGTTCAAGGGCTCCCAAACAGCCTATGAGAGCATGAAGCTGAACCCGCATCATCACAGCCTGGTTAAAAAACTGCACACAATACTCCAGATGTCTCACCAGTACATTATAAAGCTTGAACATAACCACCTTGGACACACCACACATACCCTAACATTCTGTTTGCCTTCTTAATGGCTTCTGAACACTGTCTGGCAGTTGATAACTAAGAGTCCACTACAACAGTAACAACATTTATTTATATAGCACTTTTTCATACAAATTATGTAGCTCAAAGAGCTTTACAAGATGACAACTACAACTCCTAAATCATTATCAGAAGGTGTACTCTCGATTATCAGACCTTCCATTGTGTATTCAAACCTAACATTTTTACTTCCAATGTGTAACACTTTACATTTACTGATATTAAATTTAATCTTCCACAAATCTGGCCAAACCCGTATGCTGTCCAAGTCCTTTTGTAATGATTTAAAGGATTCCAAATAATCTGCCAATCCACCATTCCATCTCGGAATCATCATCAAACTTAACCAGCTTGTTCCTTATATTTCTGTCCAAATCATTTCTATATATTAAAACCACCAGTGGAACACCATTCTTAACATCAGCCAATTCTGATGAAGTTCCTTGTACCATCACCCTCTGCTTCCCGTGTCTGAGCCAATTTGCACCCATCTACAAACATCACCCTGAACTCCCACTTCTTTTAGCTTGATGCCCAACCTCTCATGTGACACCTTATCAAATACTTTATGAAACTCAAGATAAATAATGTCATATGCTCCACTTTGATCATATGCTTTTGTTGCTTCCTCATAGAATTCCAGCATGTTAGTAAAACACTACCATCCTCTTCTGAACTCATGCTGACTGTTCAGAAAAACTTTCCATGTGCTGCTCAATCTTATCCTTAATAATTCCTTCCATTAATTTTCCTGTGATGCATATTAAGCTTACTGGCCTATACAGTACTTACCTGTATCTGCCCAGTCAAACCTTTTTATATAACGGGATAATATTCGACTATATAATAATAATAATATATTATAATGAAATAACGACTGTGGGGCATCTGTTGGTGAAGAAAGATTCACTAATCTTGACTTTGCTGGTGATGCTGTGATCTTCGCGGAGTCAATGGAAGCTCTGATCATGGCTCATGAGAGACTGAGCAAGGAGTCCGAGTGTCTGGGCTTGCAAGTGTCCTGCAAGACACAAGAGAGCATGAGGGGGTCATGAGGTCGCTGGAAAGGTGTGTGTGGTGCTCCCGATATCTATGCAAAAGGATGAAGGTCCAGGGGCCTCATGTATAAATGGTGCGTATGCATAGAAATGCAACATAAGAACTTTTCCACGTTCAAATCGCGATGTATAAAACCTACACTTGGCGTAAAGCCACTCACTTTTCCACGGTACCTCATACCTTGTCGTACACAAGTTCTATGCTCGCTTTTGCAGACTGGCGGCATCCAGCGTCAAAGTAATGCTACTGTTCCTTTGTGGTTACTCCTTATTTTCCTGACGCGGCTTTATAAATACACTGAAACTAACCGCA
Source organism: Polypterus senegalus (assembly GCF_016835505.1). Classification (NCBI taxonomy): domain Eukaryota; kingdom Metazoa; phylum Chordata; class Cladistia; order Polypteriformes; family Polypteridae; genus Polypterus; species Polypterus senegalus. The sequence goes on along the minus strand of NC_053163.1, from coordinate 103,175,198 downwards.
TATTGTTTATTAGTGTAATGCATCTGATTGTAATTAACTTGTAACAATATAATGGTCCAGGGAATAGCCATAGTATTCCAAATACCATAACTGCTTTAGCGTTGTTAATCTCACTGCACCTTCTTCTTCTTCTTCTTCTTCTTTCAGCTGCTCCCTTTAGGAGTTGCCACAGCGGATCATCTTTTTCCATATTACTCTCACTGCACCACTCGGAGTATTCATATCACTGTATCACATAAGGCGCGTGCATGAGTGTTACTTTTCTCGCTGACCGGGACTTATGTAGCGGAAGAACGTGGAAGATGGAGTACGCACAGTTTCCTGCATCTGGATTTTTCTGTGCGTAAACACATTTCAGCTTTTTTGCTTACGTCATGTTATAGTGCGAATTCTACACATGGCGTTATGCATGAGGCCACAGGCCTTTAGATTCCTGGTGTTTCCTGTCTTGCTGTATGGTTGTGAAACATGGATGCTATCCAGTGACCTGAGACAAAGACTGGACTCCTTTGGTTCTGTGTCTCTCGACAAAATCCTTAGGTACAGTTGGTTTGACTTTGTGTCAAATGAGCAGTTGCTCACGGAGGCACATTACATGCATTGTGAGGGAGCGTCAGTTATGGCACTAAGGCCATGTGGCGTGATTCCCCGAAGGTAATCCAGCTCATAGGATCCTCATTGTTGAGGACCCGAGTGGCTGTACCAGGCCAAGGGGTCACCCACATAATACCTGACTGTGGCAGACAGAAGGCCATTTCCGGAGGGTAGTACTGGACTGCGTGTCTGCCTGGGAGGTTGCCAACCAGGATCCGATATGTTTCATCGTGTGGTGGGTATGGCAATACACTGTACCAGTGCATGCTCCCCAACTTGACTTTACTTGATAATATTTGCCATCTTCCAGTCCTTCAGAATCTCCCCAGTGCAGAGTGACTTTCTACAAATATGTGCCAAGGGATTATATATTTATTTATAAGCCTCCTTAAGAACTCGGGGTAAATATTATCTGTTTGTGATTTGTTTGATTTCAGCCTATTTAATCTGAGCAGTACTTCTCCCTCTACAATTTCTAAATCACTCAGAACCTCCTTAGTAGTCCCACTTGCATCTGTATCTTTTAATTCCCCTTTACTATTGTTGATGCATTTCACCTTCTCCTTGACTGCTCTTTTACTTTTAAAATACTGAAAAAACTGTTTTTTGGCCGCCCTAATATGCTTTTTAATGGTTGCCCTCGTGTTCTCATATGCCCTACGATTCACTTTGGAGTTATTAGTCTTATATGCCTTATACAGCTTTTTTTCCTTTGCAGCTTCTTTTTAACTCTTTATTAACCCATTCCACAGTTTTTAAAAATGTCCTATTAATTCCAAATTTAGGTATGTACCTATCCTGTATTATATGTAAAATATTTTTAAACCTATTTCACTGCTCCTCAACTGTCTCCACACTTAAAAGTTTAGCCCAGTCTATCCTCTTTACACTTTGCCACATCCCTTCAAAATTTGCCCTGCCAAAGTTAAACTTAATGATTTTTGTCTTTGCATCCACACTCTTACAAAAAACTGAGAACTGTATTACCCTTGTGATTCAATTACCTCTAAACCCTCAATTATATCCTGATTATTACATAATACTAAATCCAGACAAGCTTCACCCCGTGCTGGTGCTTTAACATACTGTTTTAAAAAAACTTCTGAAAAACCCTGCTCTTGTGCTCTGCCATTTGCAAGGTTATCCCAGTTGATATTCGGATAGTTAAAGTCTCCCATTAAATGTTCCCTTGTAAACTTGCCTTTTTAATATTACTATAAAGATGGGTGTTGAAATTACTGCCTGCATTGTGTGGTCTATAACACACCTCTAAAAAAAGACCTTAAATCCTCTTTCCCTAATGCTTTCCAGGCAAAGCCACGTGTCCTCACTAAGATGGTGCTCAACATCTAGCTGAAGAGGCCTTGAGTTTAAATTCTGTTTGACATAAACTGGAACTCCAACTAATTTTGTCTGTCATTCTAACAAATGTGTATCCTTCTATGTTATACTCATCTCCATCTTTGTTATTTAGCCAGGTTTTCGTTTTTGCTATAATATCATAATTAACACTCTGCTACATACAACTCCAACTCACTTGCCTTATTTTTGATAATTCTTTCATTAAGGCAAGCCATTTTTAATGTGTCACTCCTTTTACATTTAAACATTGGGGTTGAATTTACATTGCAACAATTTGTGACTAACCTACTCATACTCCTCCCCAGTACATTGGTGCCTCCGGTTCAGATGTAGAATAGTATCACTATCAAATCATTTTAAGTGGTTAAATTACTGAAACTAAATATAATTACCCTTAATAACAGTTATATTATGGTTAACAAATGGTGTTACATGTAAAAACAAGCAAAATAATTCATTCACATATTTTAGCAGTGCTCTGTGGTTTAGATAGATAGATAGATAGATTTAGTATCATGTTACAAAAGATGTTTTTTCCACAAAACAATTTTTCACCGAGATATAATGTGAAATGCCAGCTGCATCATTTATACAGCATTAAAGAATGTGAATGAGTTAGAAACAAACTTTTAAATGCTTCCTTTCCCTTTCTCATCAGTCTTAGCACAAATCACAATGAGATTCAGTACATTACAAAGCAGCTGGCCAGAATGATTTACAAATATATATGCATTATGTTTATGTATTGAAGCAGAGCAATAACAAAATCACAACTTGTGATAACAGTTTGAATAGCCTAAGAAAGAATATCAATCACAGATGACAAATAATCTGTTTGATCAAAGCTCAGGATGCTGCCGAAATATTATTTTTTTCAAAAGTGATCAGTTTTTATGTCACTGTTAATGGTCTAAACCCAGTCAGACTTAACACAAATAATTTTCTTTCTGACTGAAGGAAGGACAAGCTCAATGATTACGTTTAAACAGATATATCTGTGAAATTTGGCATGATTTATGTTATTGGTGTATAGCTTTTATGTTAATAAAAAAACAGTACAGCCCCCAGTAACTCAAAGCACACAATCTGAAGTGAAGAGCTTTTTATTTAAAGTTACATTTCTAATAGACCAGAACAACACAAATCTTTCATATTTCTGACATTTCTTTCCAGTTTTTCCCCCAATGTATTTTAGTCAATCCTACAGAATGTATATTTTTACTTTTATATATTTAGAAAATCCTGCAGCATCGATTGTCATTATTTATTGATGCAAATATAGTCAATCTCATTTCACATGATGCCATTGCCATGTTTTCTTATGGTTGGTTTTGTGCCAGAAGTATGTATTGCCAATACAGAGCAGCTACAGTCTTTCGCCATTGTCGGTTGTCTGTGTCGCTACACTGTGCGGTCCCCTTACATGTTCCTACCTATTGTGATTACCTTCAATTTGTGCATTCATGTCACCTGATGAGTAGGACTAGATTGTGCCTTGGAATATCCATTAGGATGTTTTGAAGTTTGTTTGGTGACCACTTTGGTCCTTTTACACTTCATCTGCATTGTCGGTTGGTGCATAAACTTCAACGGTCATGTTGTGGTTGTTGACAAAGTATAAGATCGTCTTCCCTTTGCTAATCATTTTCCCACTTCCCATCCTTTGTAATTCACTAATGCCCAAAATGTCTATTCGGTAGGTATCCATAATGGTAATAGCTGCACTAGTTTTAGATATAGAGAATATACATTCCATGTTCCAATTTGGGAGAATGCCTTCGCATTAACAACATTTGACTGCATCAGGTGTTGAATGCCCAGGTGGGTTTCTTCTAAATGGTCATTTTTTTTCGTACTGATCCTAATTCTGTAGGTGATGATGATTTCTTGCTGCTTCCATAGCAATAGGGTTTTTACGGGACCCTACACTCCGGGCTTGGGACCATCTGTGGCAGATCTGGGACCATCCATGGCAGATTTTTGCTTTACCATACACTAATCTCAACACAAATACATAACCGAACACAATTAATCACCACCTAACATGAAGATGCCAATTATAGACATGCATATTTTAAATTTCTAAAGAAGAATTAAACAGATTCTTTTGAAAATGCTAGTAGTTCCGACCAAATAAAATCCACTGAGATTCTTTTTTTTGTTATTTTTCCTACTTACATCACAAGGAGGCACTTAATTTATTCAAGGCAACTTACAATATCACAATACATTACTGCTGTATATCTTGTTGAAAGGGGGTGCCAGATCCTATTAAGAGGTTGCTAGGGTAAGCACAAGAAACCTTCACAAGACATAAAAAGCCACAGAGATATGGCTAAAGTAAAGTAAAGTATTTTTTGTTGCTTTGTTTATAAAATCATTTTGTCATTTCAGATGTTATATTCTGTTACTGTGGTACCGTTAAGTACTGAGTTATCAGCTCAATGAGCTCCCTTGCTGTGCTACTTTCTAGTGTCAGGGTAAACAGATTTACATTGTGGAGGGACATGGTATTCGGTGTACCACCTTGACCTAGCGCATGTAATGTGGGTTATTAGTTAATTATTGGGGATGCTTTTGCTCTCTGTCATTTGTATTTGCAATATATGAAAAAATAATGAAACTGGCACATGAGTCATATGACTAGAAAAATCTATGGGTTGACATCTTGCTGAAGTTCTGCATTTTATTCATACTGTGTCATTTCTAATTATTTCTTTCTCTGTTTCTTGACTCTTAAGAGTGCATGTCCTCTAGATATCTTAAGTGTTATGTGTCAAATTACGTCTCTGTAATGTTTACTATTTTAATAATTTGACTTTTCTGTATATTATAGATTATTACATATGTGTCAGTTGATGATGATAAGTTAGTGCAGTAATTCCTCTTCTCAATATGAAAGAAGGACTATGTTTTTGTTTATGAATTATACGTGTACAATCTAGCTGTTTTGACTACAATTTTAGGGTTTTTCTCATTTATGACAGCCCCCCATTAATTAACTTGACCTGTCACTCCACCTACCGTAAAAAACTTCACACTGTTACAGTATGGTGCTGAAGTGTCACCCACTGCACTCGGGTCCCAATCCAAGTGGTTTGTCATGTGGTGGGTGCGGCATGCTTCCAACCCCTCTCTCTCTTTTGTGTTATAGTTCTGATTTCAGCATTTGTGCTGAAATCTCTGACACCCATTAATAAAACAATTAAATTAGCAGTGATATGCTGCTCTCATTAATAGATGTTCTCACTGGGCATGATTTATAGGTGCTGGGTGGCCCTGAAAAGTAATTGTCAAGGACAACAGCACAAATGTGAAATAGATGCAACCTGACCAGAGGTTTGCCAAATTCACCAGGCTACTAAAGGGTAGAAAACCATGTAGCTGAAAGATATCCATATATCTGTTAAGAGAAATTATGGCCAGGTAGGTCAAACAAGAGATTGCAGGATCTCATTACCAGCAGTAGTCAACACATAGCCAAGGATTGAGAATGCTGAAGCAACATTTCCCATTTGGAACATATGATACTTAGCTGCTCCCCTAAGGCAATGAGAGGCCTGTACAATGAGCTCTGGCAGAAGGTTATTCTTTCTTGATCTGGGAGTCCCAAGCACTAAAGAGTTCCAAAGCACAAAATCAAAAAATATTCTGCACAGAAAAAGTATTCCAATCCCAATGTAGCACCATGAAGCACAAAGTTAAAATAGAATTGCTTGTAACAAGAAGACAATCCAAGGTGAACAGAGTCTCAGCAGAGGATCCAAAAGTAAGGCCAAAACACAAAGCAGAAGGTTGTAAATATCGGCATAAAGAATTTACAAAAGCACAAAAGGTCCCCACTCCAGATCAACAGACAAAGAAACTGCAGGAACTGTGATAGACCCTCTGGATTTATAGTATGGAGGGCAGTTCCTGACAGTGACTGGTAGGTGACTCCACCTCTTGCCGGATCACCTACAAAACATATATATAGACCAAACCAAAAATAAAGAAAGATGTACATAATCAGCATAAAAATAATTAAAATAAACAGATAGACACACAACATGAATTTGAACTGCAGCCAGTGGAAGAATGCTAGCTGAGGAATGATATTTTCCAACAGTGGTTAAAAGCTTCTTTATGGCCAGAGGCACTTTGAGCTGATATAGATGGAAAGTTTGGAGCAAAGGCAGTAGGTTAAGTAAAACATAAAAGATGAGGTGAGTATTTTGTGATACAATGATGAGCAAATAGATGAACAATTTTATCTGGTAGGCACAGGAACACAGGTATGCAAAGCAGGGTTAGAGCATTGTTATTTTGTCCATTACATTTGCTGTTGTTTTTTTTTTTTTGTCTCTCACTTTTTTGTATCTTCCCATGAGTATTTCTAAATGTAAAAGGACCCTATTTACTTTTTTCATTCTTGATTTTATTCTGGTGGAGAGGGCTACCACATGCCACACATTTCATAGCTACAGTATTAGAATAATTATCTGCCGGCTATCCTACTTGCTCAAAACAAGAAAGTATTTTTTCCCAGTTTGTTTTGCTCCATTTCTATTAACTATAAATAAATTGAGTGAACTTTCAAATGTTACTTTGGCTCTAAAATAGTCATTTGCTATAAAACAGACACAATGACTAAACAGACAGCATGTGTGTGCAGGAACAAGAGGAAGATGTAGGAGATGGGGTCCTCCACAGAGAACCAATCTCAGAGAGGGCAAGCCCCTAAGGCATAGATGAAAATAATCCAACTACTCACCAGCCAAAGGAACGTTTGTGGGGGGTGAGGAACGATGGGGGTGTGGGTCACCTTCTTGAGACACTGCTCGCAGTGCCAATAAAACTGTTGAAATAAATACTGAGCCAACAGCAAGATTCAAAGTTTGCAAACAGAATAGGACTTTATTGAAGATATTCAATAAAAGAGACACAGACACTGGGCACAAAAACCCTCTGTACCTGCTACTGCTTGGCATTGAACTGATTATATATGTTATGAATGGAGTTTCCTTTTAAAATTTTCCAGGCTTTTTTTGAGCTATAAAAATCAAATTGGTTTCATTTCTGGTATTTTTGTACTTAAGTAATTGAATTCTGTGGTCATTTTCTTGATTGGAGCTTTAGTTTTGAAGCTAAATTTTATTTTATGCTAATCTGGAATCCTAAGGTGGCTTTTCATGTGATGTGTGTGGCAACGTTTTGTATCAGAGCATGCTTCTAACCTCCCTTTTCAGATGCCATTTTGTTTTGATAATGGTCACCACCATTTTGTGGATACAGTTGTCATGATATGGGTCCTAGTTGCTAGTAGTGTGTCTTCTAGAATCATGGCATTGAGGGTCAGTTGGCGAAGGATTAAAAGGTTGTCTCATTTTTTATCTGAGAATAGAGAAAACATAACTATACAATAAAATACAATACAATACAATTTATTTTTGTATAGCCCAAAATCACACAGGAAGTGCCGCAATGGGCTTTAACAGGCCCTGCCTTTTGACAGCCCCCCAGCCTTGACTCTCTGAGGAGACAAGGAAAAACTCCCAATAAAAACCTTGTAGGGAAAAATGGAAGAAACCTCGGGAAAGACAGTTCAAAGAGAGACCCCTTTCCAGGTAGGTTGGGCGTGCAGTGGGTGTCAAAAGTAGGGGGTCAATACAATACAATACACAGAACAGAACAATTCCTTAATACAGCATAATAATCAAAATTTTAGAAGTACGGTTTAACAGTAGATGATATGACATAATTAGGTTTGGATATTTTTAGAGTCCTGGAGACCTCATCCATCTAGCTGCCTCCCCATTTGGCCATGCCACGGCTGAAACGTTGCTCCGATGAAAGGACCCCTCTTTCCCATGATTCCTGTGATCCTCCATCAGGGATGACTTTACCATAGGCAGGCAAACAACTTGGCAGGTGGGCGTGGCACCAATGCCACATTTGGGTACCGAGAAAGAAACAGAATAGGTGAGGGTTAGTATTCAAATATAATTATCATGTTACTTATGTTTTAGTGCTAATGACTAACAACAGAGATGCAGTATGTACAGTTAATCAGCAGCTCTAGTCAGGATATGCTAAACTGAAGTAGTGAGTCTTCAGCCGGGATTTAAAGGCTGAGACTGAAGGGGCATCTCTTATGGAAGCAGGAAGACCATTCCACAGTTTAGGGGCCCTGTAACTAAAAGCTCGACCTCCCACTGTTATTTTATTAATCCTTGGAATCCTAAGCAGACCGGCATCTTGAGATCTTAATGTGCTCAGGTTTGTAAGTCATGATAAGTTCAGACAAGTAAGCGGACCTTGGCCATTTAATGCTTTATATGTTAAAAGGAGGATTTTGAAATCTGCCCTAAACTTAACTGGGAGCCAGTGTAAAGATTTAAGAACTGGGTTATGTGTTCATATTTTCTTGTTCTTGTAATAATTCTTGCAGCGCATTTTGGATTAACTGGAGGCTGTATAGAGAACAGTTTGAACAGCCAGTGAACACCGCATTGCAGTAGTCAATCCTACTAGAGATAAATGCATGAATTAATTTCTCACAATCCTGTTTATTTAGAAAGCGCCTTAATTTCCTAACATTTTTAAGATGGAAAAACATGTTTTGGACGACTTTGTAATATGCTTTAAATGACATGCTAGAGTCAAAGATAACTCCTAGATTGCGGGCTGATTCAGTAAAATTAATTGGGATTCCAACTGAGTTAAATGACGACAAAATATTGCTGTGATCAGCGTCATTCCCTCCAACAATTAACATCTCTGTTTTATCTGTATTTAAAGACAAGTAGTTCTCATTCATCCATTCCTTTAATTCACTAACACAACTAATTAAAGACAACATCGGAGAAACTTCATTTGATTTAAATGAAAGGTATAACTGGGTGTCATCTGCATACAGTGAAAATTAACATTATGTTTCCTAATGAGAGATCCCAGTGGAAGCATGTAAAGTGAAAACAGTAAAGGTCCCAGTACTGAGCCCTGGGACACCATATTGAACTTCTGTGTATAATGATGGAGTACTGTCAGCACATTTCTGTACATACTGGAATCGATTTGATAAATAAGAACTGAACCAAGCGAGCACGGGCCTGTAAGCCCAACATCGTTTTCTAGCCTGTGCAGTAAAATAGAATGGTCAATGGTGTCAAATGCTGCACTTAAGTCCAACAACATAATTACAGTGGAATTTCCTTCATCAGAGGATATCAGAATGTCATTTACAACCCGTGTTAGTGCGTTTCTGTACTATGACCAGTGCGAAAGCCAGACTGGAATTTCTCAAATAAATTGTAATGCGTAAGGTGTGACTGAAGCTGACTGGCGACTACTTTTCTAGTATTTTAGAGAGAAATGGTAAATTTGAAATAGGCCTATAGTTATTTAGTATGTGTGGGTCTAGGTCTGACTTTTTAAGTAAAGGTTTAATGACTGACACTTTTAGTGCATCAGGTACTGTGCCAAGCAGTAATGAACTATTGATAATGGTTAGAATAGGCGCTGCAAGAACATCCATTGCACTTTTTACTAGTTTTGTTGGCACTGGATCTAGGGAACAAGTAGTGGGCTTCATTTTAGTAATTAAAGTTAAGACTTCCTGGTGAGTTACAGGATTAAAATTACTAAAGTGCTGAATGCAATGTGTGCAGGGTCTGCTAAGCTAGTATTTGGTTTGTACTGTGATGCTGAGATCTGGGATCTTATATTTTTAATTTTCTCATTGAAGAAGTTCATAAAGTCTGTACTGCTAATATCTGGTGGTATTTTGCACTGTTGATCTGAATTGCCATTTGTTAATTTAGCCACTGTCTAAAAGTACCCTAGGATTTTATTATTGCTATCTATTAATGTAGAATAGTATTCTGAGCGAGCTTTAAAGAGGGCTTTTATATTTATTTACACTCTCTGTCCATGCAATTTGAAAGACATGTAGCTTTGTTGTTCTCCATCTGCGCTCCAGTTTTCGACACTCTAATTTAAGAGCTCGAGTATTTTCATTAAACCAGGGAGAGTTTCTATGTGCTTTGATCACTTTTGTTTTAGGGGAGCCACTGTGTCCAGAGCATCTCTCAAGGTCACATTATAATGTGATGTTAGCTGTTCTAAATTGTATTCCATGTTTACATTTGATGTTAACTGATCTAAATGGTTTTCCACAATTACACTCGACTTGAAGCAGAATTACAATCTAGATGTCGCACTATCTTTGTTTTAATCTGCGAGTGCGTTGGCATGGGCAGAACTAAATCAAATGTAATTAAGAAGTGATCGGAAATAACTACATTTAATGGAGTAATATTTAAATTTTGAATTTCAACTTTGTAAGTTATAATTAAATCTAATGTGTGGTTATGATTATGAGTTGGACCTTTGACAATCTGACAAAATCCTACTGAATTTAACAAATAAGTAAAACATTTGCTAAAAGTGTCAGTTTCCACATCAATGTGTACATTAAAATCCCCCATCAGAACTACGTGATCATAATTTATAGCCAAATCAGACAAAAGGTTGCTAAATTCAGTCATGAACAATGAATATGGCCCTGGTGGTCTGTAGACTAGCACTATAATTGTGTTGGAATCTGTTTTAATATTTAAAATTAATGCCTCAAAGGATGTAAAGTTGCATAACTACTTATGATTGTTTTGATATTTGTTTACTGGTTCTATAAACAAGCTTTGCTTTTATTGACTTTGATTTTGGTTTGCGATATGACTCTTTGAGCTGAGTTTGCAATTTCTTCTTTTTTCTCTGAGCTAAAAATACATCATAAAGAACATCTGTTTTTGGAATGTTAGGTCAGAAGTTAACTCACTGCTACTTTAGCCTTATAGTTAATATGCTATTCTCAATGTGCTTTCCTGAAAGTCCCTATATTATTGCAAAATCAATGCAAAATAATAAGACAAAATCCCTTCAACGTAGCTGGAAATCACCAGTAATGCCAAGCATCAATACTGATCCATGGAAGAAAATCCATCCATCCATCCATCCAGCCATCCATCCTCTTCCGCTTATCTGAGATTGAGTCGCGGGAGCAGCAGCTTGAGCAGAGATACCCAGACTTCCCTCTCCCCGGCCACTTCTTCTAGCTCTTCTGGGAGAATCTCGAGGCGTTCCCAGGCCTGCCAAGAGACATAGTCCCTCCAGCATGTCCTGGGTCTTCCCCAGGGCCTCCTCCCGGTTAGACGTGCTCGGAACACCTCACAAGGGAGGCGTCCAGGAGGCATCCTGATCAGATGCCCGAGCCACCTCACCTGACTCCTCTTGATGCGGAGGAGCAGCGGCTCTACTCTGAGCCCCTCCCGGATGACTGAGCTTCTCACCCTATCTTTAAGGGAAAGCCCAGACACCCTGCAGAAGAAACTCATTTCAGCCGCTTGTATTCACAATCTCGTTCTTTCGGTCACTACCCATAGCTCATGACCATAGGTGAGGGTAGGAATGTAGATTGACTGGTAAATTGAGAGCTTTGCCTTATGGCTCAGCTCCTTTTTCACCACGACAGACCGATGCAGAGCCTGCATCACTGCAGACGCCACACTGATCAATCTCTGTCAATCTCACGCTCCATTCTTCCCTCACTCGTGAACAAGACCCCAAGATACTTGAACTCCTCCACTTGGGTGCAGGATCTCGCCCCCAACCCTGAGAGGGCACTTCACCCTTTTCCGGCTGAGGACCATGGTCTCGGATTTGGAGGTGCTGATTCCCACCCCAGCCGCTTCACACTCAGCTGAACCGATCTAGAGAGAGCTGAAGATCACGGCCTGATGAAGCAAACAGGACAACATCATCTGCAAAAAGCAGTGACCCAATCCTGAGTCCACCAAACCGGACCCCCTCAATGCCCTGGCTGTGCCTAGAAATTCTGTCCATAAAAGTTATGAATAGAATCGGTGACAAAGGGCAGCCCTGGCGGAGTCCAACTCACACTGGATATGGGTTCAACTTACTGCCGGCAATGTGGACCAAGCTCTGACACCAATCGTACAGGAACCGAACAGCCCTTATCAGGGGGTCTGGTACCCCATACTCTCAGAGTACCCCCCACAAGATTCCCCGAGGGACACAGTCGAATGCCTTTTCCAAGTCCACAAAACACATGCAGACTGGTTGGGCAAACTCCCTCCAGGACCCTGCTAAGGGTGTACAGCTGGTCCACTGTTCCATGACCAGGACAAAAATCACACTGTTCCTCCTGAATCCGAGGTTCAACTGTCTGACAGACCCACCTCTCCTAGAACCCCAAATAGACTTTTCCAGGGAGGCTAAGGAGTGTGATCCCTCTGTAGTTGGAACACACCCTTCTTAAAGAGGGGACCACCACCCCACTCTGCCAATCCAGAGGCACTGTCCCTGATGTGCATGCAATGTTTCAGAGGCGTGTAAACCGAGACAGTCCTACAACATCCAGAGCCTTGAGGAACTCCGGGCATATCTTATCCACCCCCGGGGCCCTGCCACCAAGGAGTTTTTTGACCACCTAAGTGACCTCAGTCCCAGAGATGGGGGAGCCCACTTCCAAGTACCCAGGCTCTGCTTCCTCATTGGAAGGCATGTTAATGGGATTGAGGAGGTTTTCGAAGTACTCCCCCCACTGACCCACAACGTCCCGAGTCGAGGTCAGCAGTGCGCCATCCCCACCATATATAGTGTCGACACTGCACTGCTACCCCCTCCTGAGACGGATGGTGGACCAGAATCTTCTCAAAGTCATCCAAAAGTCGTTCTTCATGGCCTCTCCAAACTCTTCCCATGCCCGAGTTTTTGCCTCAGCAACCACCGAAGCCACATTCTGCTTGGCCTGCCAGTACCTATCAGTTGCCTCCAGAGTCCCACAGGACAAAAGGGTCCTATTGGACTCCTTCTTCAGCTTGACAGCATCCCTCACCGCCGGTGTCCACCAACGGGTTCCGGAATTGCCACCACGACAGGCACCGACCACCTTACAGCCACAGCTCCGGTCAGCCGCCTCAACAATAGAGGCACAGAACATGGCCCATTCAGACTCAATGTCCCCAACCTCCCTCGGGACGTGGTCGAAGTTCTGCCAGAGGTGGGAGTTGAAGCTACTTCTGACAAAGGACTCTGCCAGACGTTCCCAGCAAACTCACACAACACGTTTGGGCCTACCAGGCCTGACTGGCATCCTCCCTCACCATCGAAGCCAACTCACCACCAGGTGGTGATCAGTTGACAGCTCTGCCCCTCTCTTCATCCGAGTGTCCAAGACAATGGCCTCAGGTCTGATGACACGACCACAAAGTCAATCATCAAACTGAGGCCTAGGGTGTCCTGGTGCCAAGTGCACATATAAACACCAGTATGCTTGAACATGGTGTTCATTATGGACAATCCATGACAAGCACAGAAGTCCAATAACAAGTCTCCCAGCAGAACGAGGGAGTCCCCAGAAGGTATGCCCTCTAGCACCCCCTCCGGGTACTCCAAACTGCTGTTCGGCGCATATGCACAAACAACACTTAGGATCCGTCCCCCTACCCGAAGGTGGAGAGAGGCTACCCTCTTATCCACCGGGGTAAACCCCAATGAACAGGCTCCAAGTCGGGGGGGCAATAAGTATGCCCAAACCTGCTCGGCGCCTCTAACCGGGAGCAACTCCAGAAAGGTAGAGAGTCCAGCCCCTCTGAAGGAGAATGGTTCCAGAGTCCAAGCTATGAATCGAGGTAAGCCTGACTATATCTAGCCGGAACCTCTCGACCTCACACACTAGCTCAGGCTCTTTCCTCTTCAGAGAGGTGACATTCCACATCCCAAGAGCCAGCTTCTGTAGCCGAGGATTGGACCGCCATGGTCCCCGTCTTTGGCCACCACTCAACTCACACTGCACCCGACCTCCTTGGCCCCTACTATAGGTGGTGAGCCCATGGGAAGGGGGACCCACGTTGCCTCTTCGGGTTGTGCCCGGCCAAGCCCCATGGGTGCAGGCCTGGCCACCAGGTACTCCAGAGAGGGGCCCCAGCAACCCATGTCCAGGCGAGGGAAAACGGCATCCAAAGTTTTCATTAATCATAGAAGGTTTGCTGAATCACTCTTTGTCTTATCCCTCACCTAGGACTAGTTTGCCTTGGGTGGCCCTACCAGGGGCATAAAGCCCCAGATGACAGAGCTTCTATGGTCATTGGGACACACAAACCCCTCCACCACAATAAGGTGACAGTTCGAGGAGGGGCATGGAGGAAAAGATTCAATTAAATAAGGTGTGTCTGTTTGGGGAATATGTTGCCACTCCTTAGGAACAGTGTGTGGAGGTCCCTGGATGTTTTAAGTCAGTCTGTGGATGTGTTTTTCCTCTCTTATCTTTAACAAGATAGCTACCAGTACAACTTCTGCCCACAAAAGAGGGCTGCCAGCGATCGCAGATGTTTAGGGATGAATTAACCCAATTGGCTGCACCTGGGCTATGACATCTTTGCGTCAACTACCCCTTCCCCTGTTTGATAAAAATTACAAAATTGGGGAGGAAGATTACATAATAGGATGAAAAAAATCAAATGAATCATAGTGATATCATAAGTAAAACCAAATCACAGAAATTCTTGAGCCCAAACCTAAACAAAAACATATTCCAATCTGCAACCTACGTATAGCCAAATGATTTGAAGACTCTAAAAGGAGGAAAATTGTAACAATTTGCCATAGAGGACAGATATATACATTTTTACAGTCTCCCCAAATTGCCCAGTTAGATCAGTTATTCTCAAAACATTTTTCCCCAGACCTGCTTATAATCCCCCTCAATATACATTATTTCTTTTAATAACTCTGTGAATATAAATATATCAAAGCAGCATTTCACAAATAAAAGTCACTGAGCAAACCAACTTATATCAGTTGATTCATCTAACTGGAGTGCAAATTCTTTACTCTGCAAGACAGGTTCCTGCAGTTGACCTTTAGGTAGCCCTGTCATCAATGCATCATGCAGTCATAATATAGAATGGTTTCTAGGGAGGGCTCACCTTTAGTAAGCAAACATGTAATTCTGGTAATTTATAATGTTAATGCATCTGCTTCACTCTGTTTAAAACTTATGGTAGAGGGAACAGAAAACAGTATAAATGCTACAGGATCAAAATCTTTATAAAGCTTGAGGATTGAAAACAGTACACATGCCACAGAATCAAAAGCTGTTTCAGTTAGTTTATAACTTGGAAACGGAAAACAGTGCATAAAGGATCAAAGAATTTGAACAGAGCCATCCATCAAGCAGCACGGCTAGCCAATCAAATGTATGTTACATCATATATTCTGGAGCCCCCATGTGGAATTTTAACAAAAATAATCACCTTTCTGAAGGTCTGAAGAAGAAACAATAGAAACAGCGACGACACAGGAATCAATGTCAAAGACTGAGACACATCAGAAAGATACAATGAGATCGAATGATCGTAAGGCGGGTCCCCTAGAAAGCTCATTGAAAAGAAGACAGGATTAGATTTTTAAAAAAGCATGTAGGAAGTGGAATAAGGACAGTGGAGGTAGATGGCCAGGGAAGGTACCGGAGGTATGAATGAGATAGGCCTACGGGACATTAGAAAAATACTGTGCAGAAATACACAGGGTTGTTGTAATGGTGGTCCTTATCGGATGGATATGTATGACTGACAGGAATTGGTTATTAAAGACCGTACGTTGGAAGCGGCACAGAAACGGAATGAGCTTTTAGTTGCTGAACTTAAGAATAGAAAGGAAAAGGAAGAGCTGCTTATAGTTTTATAGAAAGTGCAGGCTGATTCGGGACCCCAGTCTGAAGGAAGGAGGAAAAGGAGTGATAAAAAAGACCCTTTATATCCCATGCTCTCTTCCCCAACACTTTACCCACACCCCCTTCCAGCGCCACATTCACCCCTTGCCCCAACGGCTCCTGTGATTACCGATGCCCCAGCTACTGATAATTTCTTTGATGAACAATATCAGTGCGACCCCTCCTCACTTACAGATCCAGGTGACGAGACTGACGGTCACTTGTTAGGGGCTATGGGAGGCTCTTCTAACTCACACAAAAAGCCCTACACTCTTTTCCTTTATGTTCTTTTCCCCATTTGCAAGTCCCCAACACCCTCCACTGCACTGCCCAGTATTTCCCTGCTGAAGTGGACAAACCTTGGTTAGAATCTTTTCTCTCTTCAGGCACTAGCCTAGAGACCCTCCATATCCCTTGCATGTTTTTCTCATCCAACACAGCTGCTGCTGTCAGTGCACTTCACATATTCACAAAGCGTTTTCTATTTAGGAGATTCAGTTCCCCATGTTTTCTTTAGCCAATTCTAGCACCGTTCACTGAGTTGAATTTGGGGAATGGGTGGAACAGTGTGTATTTTTGATACCTCAGATCATTTGATAACTAAAGTTCTGCTTAAAAATGATTTTTTTTAGTACATCGTGCATTATGCCGTCCTTTCCTTTATGCTTTTTCATTGCAAACCATCTCTCCCTTTTGCCTTTCCTCACTTCCCGATGCACTGTGGTCCCAAGGGAAAAATGATTATGGAAGGATAGCACACTGTGAGCCACTGGTGATTTACCCAAAATTGTCCTTCCGCCCGCATCGCGCCCAGTATCCTCCGTCTCCAGCAGCAGAGGCTGGCATCTCCGCCGTACATTACGATCTCGTGAAACGTGGAGCAATCATTCAAATTAAATACTCTCCAGTCAACTTCCCCGTTTTACCTGTTAAAAAGGCTGACGGTTCATGGCGTTTTTGTTCAAGATCTTCGACAAGTTAATTCCGCAGTTTTTCCTTAGGCACCTATTGTTCCTAATCCTTCCACTATTCTTTCTAGGATACCCCCGTCCGCCCGTTATTTCTCTGTTATTGACCTTGCTAACGCTTATTTTTTGTATTCCTTTGCACCCCGACTCTCAATTCTGGTTTGCCTTTACTTTCCGAAACCGCCATTGGACATGGACCGTTATGCCTCAGGGATATACTGAAGCTCCTTGTGTATTTGGACAAGCTCTTGCTCAAAATTCAGAAGGCTTTTGGCCAGAAAAGGACAGTGTATTGATACAGTATGTGGATGATATAATGTTGTGTAGTACTACGGAAGCAGATTGTGCACGGGATACTCAGCAATTGTTATTTTTTTTAGCAGTAAATGGTCACAAAGTTTCTAAAGCAAAATTGCAGTTAGTTCAAACAACTGTGAAATATTTAGGTCATGACATTTTTTGCGGAACGAGAGCTCTCTCTCTCTCTCTCTAGCGACCGTATAAACATCATTCAAAATCTTCCTAGACCTGTTACAAAGCAACAGGTTATGTTTGTATTAGGGATTCTAGGATACTGCTGGCAATGGATTTTAAACTTCACTGAAAGAGCACAGCTTTTGCAAATTTTAGCGATCACCCCTGATCTCCCCCTTTCTGGTCAGGTGGCATGGAATGATCAAGCTGATAAGGCTCTGTGTGACTTAAAACTGTTTGTGCATGCGTTGGGACTGTTGACTATCTCGTCCATTCACTCTGTTCGTGGACGAAAAGGGGGGATATATAAATGCATTTTTTACACAACTCCATGGAGAAAAAACAAAGGCTTAGCCTATTTTTTGAAAAAATTGGATCCAGTGGCTGTGGGATCAGAGCTGTAGCAGCCACAACAGAGGCCGTGCTAGCCAGTACAGAATTAGTGCTCATGAGCCCCCTAGTGGTAAAAGTGCCTCACGCCGTACACTCCATTTTAGTACAGGCTAAAACCTCACATCTCACTACTGCTAGGGCAATACACTATCAAAACGTACTCTGTGCATTGTCAAATGTTACCATCGAAAGGTGCTCCACCTTAAATCCAGCTACGCTGCTTCCAACTGAAAAAGGAAGGGGAGCCCCACAACTGTCATGATGAAATAACTAAGGTTATAAAACCTAGACCAGACCTACAGGAAACACCCTTAGGAACAGGAGAGATAATTTTTGTGGATGGATGTTCTTTATGATTGGAAAATGGAACACCTTCAACCAGCTATGCAGTGGTCAAATGTGACCACCTGCTGGAAGCAAACCGAATTTCTTCAAGTTTAAGCGCGCAGGCAGCTGAGTTGATAGCTCTCACCTAAGCTTGTCAGTTGTCAGGGGAAAACTGTAACTATCTATACTGATTCTAGATATGCTTTTGGAGTCTGCCATGATCATAGGGCATTATGGAAACTCAGGGGATTCAAGACCAGTACTGGCAAGCCCATTCAGCATCAAAAACTAAAAGAATCCCTCTTAAAGGCCATAACGAAACCATCAAAGCTAGCAATCATTAAATGTCAGGCTCACACAGGAAAACAGGATCTTGTCAGCAAAGGAAACGAATTAGCTGATCATCTTGCTAAACGGGCTGCATATAATAACCCACCAATCTCTTTATTCCAACAGAGAAATGACCAGGATACTGATAAACAAATTGTTTCTTTACAGAGTGCAGCCACGGACACAGAAAAGAGAAAATTGTCCAAAGAAGGGTTCCTCTCTGATGGAGTTTGGACCCATAAGCAAACTAACAAACCTTTCCTTCCTAAAGCTTCTTTTCCAGGTATGGAAAAAATCACCCATGGCCTAGACCATACTGGAAAAGACGCCATGGTTCTAGATGTTGAAAAACATTGGGAAGCTGTAGGTTTCTCTATATATGCAAAGCAGTTCTGCAGGTGCTGTGCATTATGTTAAAAGTTTAATATAGGAAAGGGCACCCAGGTAAGTCCCGCCATTACACCTAACCTAATGGGTCCATTCGAACACCTTCAAATTGACTTCATTGAATTAACACCATCAAAGGGGTACCGATACTGTTTAGTAACTGTTGATGTGTTCTCCCGATGGGTGGAAGCTTTCCCTTCCAAACATACAGATGCCAAAACTGTGGCAAAAGCTTTGATAAAGGAAATCATTCCAAGATGGGGAATCTATACTAATAAAAGGCAAAGCCCTCACTCACTCACTCACTTACTCACTCACTCACTCATCACTAATTCTCCAACTTCCCGTGTAGGTAGAAGGCTGAAATTTGGCAGGCTCATTCCTTACAGCTTACTTACAAAAGTTGGGCAGGTTTCATTTCGAAATTATACGCCTAATGGTCATAACTGGAAGGTATTTTTCTCCATTAACTGTAATGGAGTTGAGCTGGAAAGACGTGGGGGGCGGAGTTTCGTGTGACATCATCACGCCTCCCACGTAATCACGTGAACTGACTGTCAACGCAGTAGTGAAAACCAGGAAGACCTCCAAAAAGCGCTTAAGAAAACATGCATTATATAATTGAGAAGGCAGCGAAACAATAAGAAGCGAGCGAGTGACATATACTACCATATTCATGAGTGCTGCTACCTCGGAAAGAAAGCAAGGTGTAAACCTAAAGTTTAATTTAAGTTCATAGACAGGCTACCGCTGGCGTTTCACATGCCCACAGGTAATGCGGGATACAAGTTTAATGAGAGGACGCAGGATATAAATGAGAGTTTTGATCACTTTGTAACTAAGTTAAAATTGTAGGTGAAGGGGTGTGCTTATGCAAATTCCGAGAGACTGTGTTTGTGGGGGATTGACAGTTAAGGCGGGTGGGGAGTCACGTCATCATCTCCCTCCCATTTACCTCATTTCGCTCTGAGCTGAGCTCCGCGGCTAACGCCGTCTTCCGAAGCAACTTCGTCAGACTGCCACCAAATACTCACAGAAAAATCCACAAGTTAATACACACGCTGTCTCTAGAGTTTCTCCACACTGAATCCTCCAGGCACTACTTACAAAAGGTTACATTGACAATCGTGTTACGCTATTTTAAAATCTTTCCTTTTCTTAGCACAAGCACAGCTGAGAAGCTTCATGCATGTGCTCCATAACGCTGCTAAAAATAATGCATTTAATCACACTTTGCATTACAAGCAAAAGGGAGCTTTTGTCAATGCATGATTTCCTGGTACACCGATTACATTGATCAGAGCATCCCGATTCATTTTACCCTCGCACCACCTTAGTTTGAGAAGAAGTATGAAAAATATGAGGTTAACACAGAAAAACAGATCACCAATTCAAGCTTTATGAATAATCGATTCGCCATCAATAATTGTTTTGGTAAAGCCATCCTCCTTCCATTTTATAATTTTTCCGCCACTAGCCATGATTAAATGAACGGTAAAAAGTAAGAGCAAAGCGAGGGTGACTTATTTAGGCAGGCATATATATGACAGCAACACTCATGACAATGTCAATCATGTTACGCTATTATTAAAATGTTTCCTTTTCTTTTTCATTACTTCTTTAACACACTACTTCTCCGCTGCGAGGCGCAGGTATTTTGCTATATATATAATATATGAATTACCTCCAAAGAGCGCTGAGACTTTTGATATCATGAACGTGTACAAAAGGGGTCTCCTGCCCAGCAAAAGTCGAGCAGCCAGCGCGTGCATAGCTGTGCCGCCTTTGAGACGCTGACTGCGCTTCTGCCTTAAGTCAAAGTGAGCACTTTTAATTTTTTCATCCTCCCCTGCGCTATAGCCCAGACAAGTGCAAACACGGACCCCTTTTCTACACCACGGCAAAATAATATTAAGGCGATTCACACTTTCTTTTGCACGTATACGATTATGAGGTTCTCACTCCGGATTATGAAGACACGCACAGGAGTGGAAGACTGACAGTGCCATCACAGCCGATTAATGGCGGGACGCCTCACCAGTCTACACAAGACCCACCGCGACTGTCCCCAAAAGGCGATCATAACGCCAGCTTAACACATCTCTCTATACTATATAAAAGAAAAAGGCAACTTTCCTTTCTTTACACCTTTTTCCTTTTATCCCAAACCAAAGCCTTTCTCTTAACACTGCAGAGGACACAAAATAATTTTCTTTAATTGCCGGTAAGGCACATTACCAGAGGCACAAATTTGAACGCTCACATAGAAAATGTAATTTCTATACCACAGCCGTCGTGTAGCTTTCAAAAGGGATCTACTACCAGAGATGATCCATATACATTTTAGCTGCTGTTAGTTACTTACCTGTTGTGTTACACAGTCTTTAAAATGTAGTTTACCCAACCACTCCAGTAGTGCTCAATGTACCTGTACTTCTTAAAACGTTAATGTTTTACTGTTTAATAACTTATAGACTATATTTTTTATTTTTCCCTTGCACTCAGTGACCAAAGCTATACACACACATATAGACACATACAAACATACACACAAGTATATGTATGTGTATATATGTATGTATGTATGTGTATATATATATACACACACACACCCCTATCTAGATTATATATATATATATATATATATATTGTGAAGGCTGGCCCCGGCACAGACAGACGGACAACATTGTTTTTGCCCAACACACTTTTATTTACACTAATATTATTTACAGTTCGTGCTCACGTGCACCCCCAGTGCCTTCTCGCACCGAATCCCCCAAAGTCCAGGGCCCACAGTCTCTGTGCCTTTGTCCTGGCCGCCTCCCGTCCTCGCTCTCCAGCTCCGCCTGCTTCCTCCCGACTTCCACCCATCACTGGAGGGAGGCGGCCCCTTAAATAATGCCCCGGATGAGCCCCAGGTGCTTCCGCCTCTAGCCACGCGCGTGGCGGAAGTGTCGGCTGTCTTCCTGGCAGCTCTCCGGGTGCCACACAAGCTTCCCCGCACTTCCTGGTGTGGCGGAAGTGCGGCTCCCGGGATAATTAGGCACCGGGGCGCCGCCTGGCGGTGGCCACGGGTCCCTACAGGGCTGGGCTTCAAAGCCCTGTACCCGAGGCCCCTGCCTAACCAGGACGGACGCCCCCACTCCGTCTGGAGGAGGCACTCGCCCTCCTCCGGTCCTCCAAGGCGTCCCGGCCGGGCTCCAGCCCCAACCGGCAACCGCACGGGATAAACCGCATCGGGCGCCGCTGGCGGTGACCACGGGCCCCTACAGGGAAGGGCTTCCATGCCCTCAACCCGTCCCCAACAGAACCAGGACGGACGCCTGCGGTCTGGAGGAGGCACAAGCCCTCCTCACGTCCTCCTACGCCCCGGCGGGCTCCAGCCCGCCGGGGCCACAATATATATATATATATATACTGTATACACACACACACACATACATACATACATACATACACACATATATATAATTTGTGTGTGTGTATGTATGTATGTGTGTGTATATATGATGTAGATAGGTATGTGTGTATATATATATATATATATGTGTGTGTGTATATGTAGATATGTATATAGATATGTAGATATGAAGATATGTATGTGTATATATATATATATGTATGTATGTATGTATGTATGTGTGTGTGTGTGTGTGTATATATATATATATGACAGCAGCAATCCAAGCTGTGAGAAAACAGTAAAAAGGAGGCGTGTCAGACGTCGTGGTACATTTTCTGATGCAGCTAGACGAAAATAACTTTGTGACGCTGCCACCAAATACACAAAACAATTACTTTGACAATCATGTTACATTATATTTAAAATGTTTCCTTTTCTTTTCATAACTTCTTTAACACATGACATCGCAAGTAAGCTGGTATTTTGCTATATATATATATATCACAGCTTACACTCATAACAGTGACAAAACAATTACATTGACAATCATGTTACGTTATTTTCAAAATGTTTCCTTTTCTTTCTCTTTCCTTCTTTAACACACTACTCCCTGCTGCTGCTGGTATTTTGATATATATATATATATATATATATATATATATATATATATATATATATATATAGATAGATAGATAGATATGAGAACAATATATATATATATATATATAGATAGATACATATATATATATATATATAGATAGATATGAGAACAACACTCATATCAATGACAAAACAATTACATTAACAATCATGTTACGTTATTTTTAAACTTTTTCCTTTTCTTTTTCGTACTTTCTTTAACACACTACTTCTCCGCTGTGAAGCGCGGGTATTCTGCTAGTACCACATAAATTGCAGACTGATAATGGTAGTCATTTTGTAAATTCTGTGATTGATGAATTGACTACTTGGCTTCAGAAAAATGTACATCATTATTGCAAATACCATCCTCAGAGTGGGGGCATAATAGAGAGATGCAATGGCACCTTGAAATCTAAATTGGCTAAAATCTGTAAGCAAACAAATTTAACTTGGCCTGATGCTCTGCCTCTGGCCTTGATTGGATTAAGGGGAAGAACACATCGGCAGTTAGGGCTGTCGCCATTCGAAATTCTGACCGGACGGCCCATGCCAGTCGGCATGGTCATAGGTAATGTTACACTGCATACTGTGGACAATGATCTTTTTTCCAGACTTACAGGTCTCCGAGCTTCTCTGAAGGAAGTCCACAAGCAGGTGAATCAGGCCTGGAGAACTTATCCTCCATCAAAGGACTCCCCGATTCAGTTAGGAACCTGGATTCTGGTTAGAGATACTCGAAGGAAACATTGGCATCACCCTCGGTGGAGAGGACCGTTCCAAGTTCTGCTGTCGACACCACACCCTGTTAAAGTTGAGGGACTTCCTGCTTGGATTCACATCTCACATTGTAAAAGATGGCACCCTTGATTGTGGTATCCTTGTTTGCTGCCATATCCTGAAGATGTAAAAACTGGGTTAACTGGATAATTTACTTTTGCCTGGTGTTTCTTATGGACATGTGAACGAGTGTGCCCTGTGATAGGATGGCATCCAGTTCAAGGGTTCCAGTGCCCACAACTTTGATAGGTGCCAGATGACCATGACCGTGAACTGAAGTGGGTTAGAAAATGAATAGACTGATAAATGTATGAAAGACGCTATATAAAGCACAGCTTGAAAGAAAGCTGGATTTTTCTTCTTCCTACAGATTATTTTCTAGAACATAATAGTAAAAATTGTATGCACTTTCAGCTATAAGAACAGCAATATTTGGACATTTTAGGGTGATTTATTTCCAAGTCGCCGGGGACTTCTTGTGCTTTGTTCCTGTTTGCAGGTTTCTGGTGGCTCATTTAGCTGAGCTGTAGCCACTGTTGTGGGTCCTGAATCAGAACACACCTCCACTCAACCTGGTTAAATGGCTTAAGTCAGTTTTCATCTCTCTTAAGGTTGCTTTAATCGTTCTCCTGCTTGTAGCTTGCTGTATTGTTCCCTTGATAAGATACATTGTATCTAAGTATTTTACTGCCTCAATGGCAAAGGTTTACTTTTTACACAAAGAAAAAATGCTTCAGATCAGCACAGCCACCCCACACTCCTCCGCCCACTCCACTCCATCCCCCTCTCCTACCCTTTCTTACTCAACTCTCCCTGATCAAATATTTTTTGTTTGCTAAAAAAGGGGGGAATGTGGAAGACGAATGTTCTCTTCATTCCCTTGTACTAATTCATGTCTGAGAAGTAAGCTTTACTAAACCATGCAAAAGAATGCTTTGTTTTAGCAAACAGAAAAATATTTGTGCAAAGAACTCAAGGTCTGAGCATTCCACACATGAGTCTGCCTTATCACGTTTTCCCTTAGCTTACATCTGAACGCCATAACAAAAGGGGCCAAGAAATCAAGTTGCACAAGCGGCGTTGAAGAGGCTCAAGGATTGTGCATAATAAAGTGTTGACTGTTGCATTTTATAATGATATTAAATCACGCATTCTAGGGGTATAAAACTGGACCCCACCCAACAGACGGGGTTCAGAAGAGCCCTGACGCTGTCATGTATATTTGATTGTCTGCTTTTCTGAAACTCTTCTCACCGTGACTCTGAAAATAAGGCTGCTTTATAACCGCACCTGCTGTCGAGTCTGAGTTTTTGACCACACTAACTAACAAATTGATGAGTGTAACACCACATCTACAGGAAGTCAACTTTCTTCTGATAGTGCAGTTCACAAGCCTCCAAGAAACATTTTTGAAAGGCTTATGCCACTTTTTGGCAAAAGCTACTAAGAAACTGAGCATTTTGGTTTTGCATATTTCTACTAAATACATTTTAAATAAATTAAAGGTCGCACAGAGATGAATTTCTTCATTTGGATTTGGCACTGTTTGGTGTGTCTTTGCTCCTTTTTTGTTGTTCACATGTATATTGTAGTTATAAGGCTGCAGACTGCTGCTAAAGCTGCTAGAAGCAGCTGTATTAGTCACTTACTGACTATCGGTAAGATCAGACACATTAATTGCATTCATTTATGACTTGAGCAAATCTTCATTTAAGGATTAGCTGAAATGTAAGATATAGTTTTTGACAGAAGAGCGTCTTTTGCTTTTTATACTTCCATTTTCCTTTTTGCTACACAACTGGACTCTCACTTTGAATGACCATCCATTTTGTCATTTTGTCTTTTGCGGTATTGGTACTACATTAATGTATAATCTGATAAAAAGTAATCTGTGAGACACCTGCTCTGATTGTGCCCTACCCACTCACATTTTTATTTTTAAACCTTGTTACTTAATTGGATAAGTTTATAATCAAATGTATTGAAGTGGGGTAGGCATGGGTGTTGGATAGTGGTTTTCTATGAGTGCCCATCAGTGAAAACTTGGACTTTTTCTGTAATTATGTATTTTCTTCTTGCATATCCTAAGGCCACTTTGTGAGCAGGCTCCCAAGTTATCCTTATGATAGATCCAGCCATGCTGGTTCCCCAACCAAGGTCAGTTCCTACTTTTCACCTAATGCTGCTAAGATCAGCTCTGATAAGAAGTGACTCTGTTTTGGATTAATCAGGTTTCAAAATGATATCTTATATTAAATCATGGGGCCTGAGAGGTGCCTCTTTTTCTTTTGATTTGTGCTTAGTAATTGCTCAAATTACAAAAAGCCAGTGGACACTCTTTATCATAATATTCTTGTCTTTAGTGATAAATATTTGTTTCCCAGAAGGAGTGTGGGCTCGTATCCACAGTATTGTTCTATATGTATTCATTTAAGCTGACTTTCTGTTTCTTGTTTGTTCTGGTAATTTTGTTCATTTCATATAAAATACCAGACTATGTCCATTTAAAAATGTGACAATGTATTATGAGCGTGTGTGTTTTGCACTTTGGTACTAAAGAATTGGCTAGTGCTTGCTGTAATTTCTGAATGAAATGTTTTTTAGTTGTTTTTTATATTAATATTTAATGCACATAGAATGGTTTAGTTGAAAGTGTTTTTATCTTATTTTATCTAATTACAGGTGCATTAAAAATCTTACTGGCAGAAATCAAAGTGTATCAGAGTCCATAACCTGTGGGTTTAATTATACTGCTTAAAATATGATTAACCAGTTAAATTTCTTCAAGAGACCACCAACAATGTGAAGTACCTGGAAAGCACAAAGTATACTATATATCCATAAATTTACTAAACAATCTGTCAAGATATCTGCAATGTAAACAAAAATAAATTGTAACGGCCGACCCCTTTCCCAGCCGGCAGCTACACCTCCAAGACCTGTGGCCTGGATAATTTACTGAGGCTGAATTTTATATATCAAGCCGTACCTCTAAAAAATGAACTTTTCCCCACAATTGACGGTGTAAACATAAGTACAAAAGAAAAGCAGATATGTAAAAATAAGTAATTAATTATATTAAATGAAAGAATAAGAAAAAATCCAAATTTCACACACGAAAATAAATGTGTATATATAAATATGTATATACCTCCACCAATCTAACAACACCATATATACAATGACAAAACCCCCCCCTTGTCCCTGTAATATATAACAAACAACACAAATAACAACAAATTAATGAATGCGGAATGAATGATCGAGAACTTGAGTCCGAGTGTACAACTGTCCTGAATGCGGAAGACTGGTCAACTGATATGAGAAGCGTTTGTATTTCCCGGAATAACTAGAGAACCTTCACCGTAAATCCTCAGCTTGTGGTGGATGATGTAATCCAAATCCGGGGTCTCTGGTGATGAGGGAATTGAAGTCAGTCCGGCGGCATGAAAACAAACTGGTTGCAATGGCGTGATGTGGTAAACAGCAGGTAAGTTGATGCGTCGTGATGAAATGTAATCCTCCTCTCTCTCCCCTGTTCTCTCCCGATTGTTTATATAGTACTGCCAGATGTGATTAATTGATCGTTAACAGGTGTTTTACAATTTGGGGTTGCAGTCTCTTTCCATCATCCGTCCCCCTTATATTTACGGGGATGACATTTACTGATGCACAAAATCAGCAAACGGGATGATGGAAACAAAACACACTCAGTACAAACATTAAACAATGCTATCACTATGTAACCCCGCTACAAAATGCTTTGCTATCTAGATGGTGCTAGGTCATTTTCTTAACTGCATGTTGGAACTAACATCATTTTAAGAGTTCTTGCTCATAAATTCTTGTTTTTAATGTCCTACAGTATGTTCTCTCTCCCTCCTTCTGTTTCGCTCTGCCTACCTTTCTCTTTAAACCCAAGGAACCAGTTCCTAGTCCCTTTAGGTCTCATAACTATGGGTGACAACCAAAGGCCCCCATTTATTGATGCTTTTGTGAGTGGAGTAAACTTAGAACTAAATTTCCAATTTGTGTGTAGGATTTCCTTTTTTCTGGGGAGACTTCTAGCAGAATGTTCTCCCTTGAGTTTAGTCACCTTAAGAGAGGCACAATGATTACAGCTATAATAACTTTATATCAATATAAGATAGAGGGTCCACTGACTGATCTTGGGTTTGTCATACAACGAAAGAATGGAAAAAGGAGAAAAAAAATAAGAATTAAAGGTAAACTTGCTATACTTGGAAAGCATTTTCAATGGAACTAACACTATTTGGTGGTACATTAATTCATTCTTAGAGGGTGACCAAGTGACATTCAGATGCAAATGGAAGCCTGATTTGGATAGCTTCTCTGCACTGTCTATCTTTCCCCCTATCTCTCTTTACAAAATTCCGTCAGTCATATAATTCTTTTTCAGAAAATAATGAAGAGTTACCTCTTATTCTGAATAAGTCATCTAAATCACAACATACCTATAAACCTTGTCATCCATTGAAGAAGGTTCTCACAGCAGAGTCTGTGGAAATCAGCACAGTAGGGATGGAAAATACAAAGTATTTTGGAAATATTGTGCTTGTATTTGAACAGCAACATGTGACTCTACCCAGTAGAGCTTAAGTTGGAGTTGGTTTTGTCTTCAACAAGATATGGCTGCAATGAAGACTGAGTAAGCCAAACTTTCCTAAGACATTAGTAAATGAATGAACACCCTTTGCCAACACTGCAAACAGATCCAGTTCCTGGAAGGCTATGAAACTCCTTTAAGTGCTAAACAGACTTAACAAGAAAAAAGGAATAGATTTTACCATGTGCGTATTGTTGGGCTCAAGCAGAAGTTGGAGGGCAGCAATGCAATTTTCAAAAACAATACTTGGATTGTTACAGGATTTATTCTCACACAAGACCATTGATATTAAAATTTTTGAATTATAACAACCAACTGGTAGTCCTTTAGAAAACCAGAAACACTTCCAAACTTTCATATGAAGGCCATTGTAACCATTTCTACACTGAAGCTGAAAGGAAGTGTCACACATGTGCGCATGGGAGGCAGCTAAAGGGCTTGAGTGAAGGCAGTTCTGAAGCATGTGGCAGAGTGAACTGACTCTTTTTCTCCCTTTCCTGTACACCATTCCCGGGAGATTCCACCTGGCTCTCTTGACATCACTTCTGGGACCGAGCCAATGGAAGTAGACTTTACCAGCTCCGGCCACTCTGACGTCACGTCCGGGCTCGATCCAATGAATGAAGAACACGTGCCTGATCCTTATGACCTCACTTCCTGTCTACCCCTTTAAAAGCCTGCCCTTTTCCCTTTTCCCTCAGTCTCGTTCTGGACTCAGTTGGATGCACATTAGTGCTGTGTATTTGATAAAAACGACTTTGCAGCCAGGATACCATATTATACGCGTGGCTGCCCCAAACCTTTATCTGTTTATGTCTCGTTCTTGTGACAGAAGGTACAGTCTCACAATTAAAAGTACAAGTGCTGCAGAATTACAACCTTTCCTTCTTTACTGCACATGGCTTAACTGGTCACAGTTAAGCCATATTGTTGTTCTCACACATTATCATATAATATCTCACACGGTATCATTGTAAATTACAAAGAGTGACTTTACTCCATAATAACAGAAACACAAAAAGATTATGTATGGGAAGCTGAGTGACAAGGAAAGCATGACAAGATATTATTTAAAACTTGAGGTTTAAAAAACTGGCAAATATTTTCTATATTGTCTGCCCTATATGAAATGGAAAACAAGAAAACACCTAATGAATGCCCACATAACAAAATTAGTTATCCTCTGATTACTTGCAGCAATTAATTCCATCTGGATTAAATACTTTATTTCTCTGCCATTTCAAAACTCGTTTGTGCAGTCAGTAGGGTAGCCATACAATACAAGTCACTGGGCCTCGCTTCAGAGCACTTCATCAGTCAGCAGTTGCCCAGCAGTACACACCAGAAAAATGTGTTCAGTTTATCATTGCAGCTCGCATATTGCATAACATCGCTCAGGGCAGCTATACACCATGAAAAGATACAACTGTGTGAGATGGACCTGAAAACAAGTGTCAGAAACGCATCCAAATATGTTGCTGGAGATTGTACATTTTGCCTGCTGCTGTGTGATCACTCTGCCATTACCGAAAGCTGTCATTTAGGTGCTATTTTGACTTTTTTTTCCTGGAACTTTACTTCCAGCACAAATGGTTTTGTATATTTTCGGTCATTGCTTTCCATGTGGGATTACCAATCACAATCATGTATATCTTTTCAAATTTAAGATTTCTCTGTTGAAAAAGCTTAAGAATGAAATAGTCTTCAGTCCTATACAAAAAGGTAATCTCCATCATTGCATGTATGATAAAAACTAATATTTATTGTGTTTGAAAGTTACATTAGATCCTTAAAGTTCTTTTTACTAATCATGTTTTACATTCAGTACTTTATGTAATTTTTTATGTCTAAATCATAGATAGATAGATAGATAGATAGATAGATAGATAGATAGATAGATAGATAGATAGATAGATAGATAGATAGATAGATAGATAGATACTTTATTTGACTTGGGGTTAATTTGGTTTTTTAGAAAGGCTAAATAAATCAATAGATATATTTATATTATGACAAACAACAAACCCTTTGAAATATACACCAGAATGACTAAAACAAAGTAAAACTGAAAAGAAGGAAAACTTGTGACGTGTTGCTGTTGATATAAAGAAACCCTCTTTGCGTTTCTTGAAACACTTTTCCTGAATAAATCGGTGGCTGAAGTCCTCAGTGTTCGTGTGTCAGAGATATGCAGCATTGTTCATAATGGCAGTCAGATTTATTTTAATTTTCTCCTTTGCTACTAACTCTAGGGGTCCAGAATGCATCACCTGCCCAGCACACCACAGCATATAAAATTGCACTGGCCATCAGTGTTATAGAACATGTGAAGAATGCCACAACCCACATTAAAGGAGCACAGTCTCCCAAGAAAAAAGGATCTACTCAGTCCCTTCTTATATACAGTGGTCCTTGAAAGTTTGTGAACCCTTTAGAATTTTCTATATTTCTGCATAAATATGACCTAAAACATCATCAGATTTTCACTCAAGTCCTAAAAGTATACAAAGAGAAACTAGTTAATCAAATGAGACAAAAATATTATACTTGGTCATTTATTTATTGAGGAAAATGATCGAATATTACATATTTGTGAGTGGCAAAAGTATGTGAACCTCTAGGATTAGCAGTTAGTTTGAAGGTGAAATTAGAGTCCGGTGTTTTCAATCAATGGGATGAAAACCAGGTGTGAGTGGGCACTCTGTGTTATTTAAAGAACAGGAATCTATCAAAGTCTGCTCTTCACAACACATGTTTGTGGAAGTGTATCATGGC
Source organism: Polypterus senegalus (assembly GCF_016835505.1). Classification (NCBI taxonomy): domain Eukaryota; kingdom Metazoa; phylum Chordata; class Cladistia; order Polypteriformes; family Polypteridae; genus Polypterus; species Polypterus senegalus. The sequence goes on along the minus strand of NC_053163.1, from coordinate 103,144,365 downwards.
ACGAACTAAGGAGATTTCTGAGGACCTCAGAAAAACAGTTGTTGATGCTCATCAGGCTGGAAAAGGGTACAAAACCATCTTTAAAGAGTATGGACTCCACCAATCCACAGTCAGACAGATTGTGTACAAATGAAGGAAATTCAAGACCATTGTTACCCTCCCCAGGAGTGGTCGACCAAAAAAGATCATTCCAAGAGCAAGGCGTGTAATAGTCGGCGAGGTCACAAAGGACCCCAGGGTAACTTCTAAGCAACTGAAGGCCTCTTTCACATTGGCTAATGTTCATGTTCACAAGTTCACCATCAGGAGAACACTGAACAACAATGGTGTGCATGGCAGGGTTGCAAGGAGAAAGCAACTTCTCTGCAAAAAAAACATTGCTGCTCATCTGCAGGTTGCTAAAGATCACGTGGACAAACCAGAAGGCTATTGGAAGAATGTTTTGTGGACGGATGAGACCAAAATAGAACTTTTTGGTTTAAATGAAAAGCGTTATGTTTGGAGAATGGAAAACACTGCATCCCACCATAAGAACCTTATCCCATCTGTGAAACATGGTGGTGGTAGCATCATGGTTTGGGCCTGTTTTGCTGCATCTGGGCCAGGACGTCTTGCCTTCATTGATGGAACAATGAATTCTGAATTATATCAGAGAATTCTAAAGGAAAATGTCAGGACATCTGTCCATGAACTGAATCTCAAGAGAAGGTGGGTCATGCAGCAAGACAATGACCCTAAGCACACAAGTCGTTCTACCAAAGAATGGTTAAAGAAGAATAAAGTTAATGTTTTGAAATGACCAAGTCAAAGTCCTGACCTTAATCCAATCGAAATGTTGTGGAAGGACCTAAAGCGAGCAGTTAATGTGAGGAAACCCACTAACATCCCAGAGTTGAATGGGCTAAAATTCCTCCAAGCCAGTGTGCAGGAATGATCAAGAGTTACCGGAAGTGTTTAGTTGTAGTTATTGCTGCAAAGGGGGGTCACAGCAGATACTGAAGACAAAGGTTCACATACTTTTGCCACTCACAAATATGTAATATTCGATTATTTTCCTTAATAAATAAATGACCAAGTATAATATTTTTGTCTCATTTATTTAACTGGTTTCTCTTTATCTACTTTTAGGACTTGAGTGAAAATCTGATGATGTTTTATGGAGAAATATAGAAAATTCTAAAGGGTTCACAAACTTTCAAGTACCACTGTAGTTCCTCTGTGTTTCAAGACCATTGATGTGAACTCCCAAGTACTCGTGGCAATGCATTACCTCTACATCCTCTCCCTGAACAGCGATCAAGCATACAGGTATGGCAAAAGTGAATAACCAGTTCCTTGGCTTTACTGATGTTATGTTGCAGACAGTTCTTTCTGCACCAAGAAACAAAGGTCTCCATCTGACTGCCACATTCCATCTCAACCATCATATCAATGCACCCCATAAGTGTACATACCTATGGTCTGTCTTAGTAGGAAAGTAATTTTTGTCATATGATTGTATTCTGTAGGAGCACACAGCATAGCCAATGCCATGCTGTAGAATTACCCCTTGAAGTTATCAGAAATAATATATAAGAAATATTATTAAGTCAGATATAGCAGATATTTATTCTGCAATTCAGTTTTATAGACAAGAGGTGGTAAATGATTTTCAATGTATTCTAAATAAAAACAAGTTTTAAAATTAACCTTAAAACCTAAAGAGCTTCTGAGCATTTATATATGATTTTAAGAATGTTTTAAAGTGCTGACACTAGCATTCCAGCTATCTAATGTTGTTTGCGAACTGGTAGCTTTTATATTCATGGATTCTAAAATGATACCAGTGCTTCTGCTACTACATAGGCTTGAATCACAAGCTCACTTGTGGTTTTTGTGCAGTTCTCCTTGTCTGCACAAGTTTACAGTACCCTCTGGTAACTCCAGTTTTTCTCACACTTTCCTAAAAAACATCCAAGTTATGTTATTATCTGCTCAAATTTGTCAGAGTGGATGAGAGAGCCCTATAGTGAACCACTCCTAACATATTACTCCCATTGCTCACAAAGTACTCTGTGCACAGAAAAAAAAAATTGAACTGGTAGTTTGCATTTTTGGGCTTTTTTTTGTTATGTTCCATTCTATATGTTCTTAGATGTTTGTTATAGACTGGCTTTGTACTGGAATCACAAAGGTTGATCATTTGGAAAAAAGGCATGAATTTCTCAAATTGACAACATAGTTTACTAAATAACATCAGATCCAGCAGTCCAGCAGGAGACTTATAGACTCTAATCTGGCTTCAGTTAAACAGTATTGCTGTAATTCCATAGGAGTTGGACATTTTGTGAATGCCTACTGTATATGCGGATAGTTTAGGTATGTTTCTAGATGTGTGGTTTTTTCTGCAGGAGGCAATCATCTTGGCTGAGCTTCACACAGTTTTGGCTTCAAGCAATGAAAAACACATGTCAGTTTCATGTCAAATGTGTCTAGTGTCGCTGTCACAGATGACACACTTTGGAGGCCTTTACAATAGGAATGGGAATCCCAGGCAGTTCGGCCAGGAGACCATAATAATGGAAGATTGGAGGAAGACCGACACCCAGGGCCATTCATTCTCCCTCCAGTTTGAACACCTGCAGGTCAACATAGGACCTGTACTCCTGATCGGAAGCCCTGCTGTGGTACTTGGGTTTCACAAGGGGGAGCTGCTGGGAGAGAATATCTCTCAGTTAAGGAGGTTCCACCTGACCTGGAAGTGCTTCCCAGTTGTAATGTTGTCACACCGAAAGTACTCCTGGCTCCAACATAAAAGGAGCCACTTGACCTCACCCACAGGAATTGGAATTGGGAAAGGAGAAAAACAACATTTGCATGGGAGGAGTGGATGAAAAGGAAAAGAAAAGAAAGAGATTGTACTACATATATTGTGCAGTGCAGCACTGACTGAAAGACTGAGAAGAAGCTTGTCAAAGACACTTTTGTGAAAATAAAATAAGTTTATTTGACCCAATACTGTCTAAGTGTAGTTATGTCTGAGGTTTGGTGATTAGAGGTTTCCCCTGCAGGCCACACAGCATTACACAGTTCAGAGGAAACAATGCCTGGTACACTGATAAGCACAAATGTCTTCGCAAAGGAAATGCACACTGTGGTCATCAAAGGGGCAACATGTTACAGTAATCAACACAAATCTCAATAGATGATTACATTTGCAAATCTTGGGTGGAAGAATAACAGGACCAGAAAAAGGACAGTTATAGCAGCTCCCTTTTCTGTTGCTATAAACAGTGTCACACATGTGCATCTTAAAGACTCTTTTGGTGGTAATTTCCATCTGAATGGGGGTATGGTGCTGATGCCTAATACCTTTCTTCTTTCTCCCTCTGCAGATCAGAAGATTGTCAGCCATTCTGCCCATGACGTCATATTGGTTGACTGCCCTTTCCTATCCTGTATCATTGAAGACCGTCTCCATTGCCATCTTGGACAGTCACTTATAGACTCACATCTGAGAAGACATGTCTCACATTTATTTTCTACCTTATTGTATACTTTTGCCATCAGTTATATGGGTATCACATTGGTCCCCCAACCCTTTATCCTCTGCCTTTGTTTTATTTATTAAAACAGCAATTGACATGTTTCTTGTTGTAAGAACTTTTACAACATTTAATTGTATAGCACATTTTTATACAAAGGATGTAGCTTGAAGTGCTTTACAAGATGTCAAAGAAGTAATTACAAGCAAAGAAAAAGACAAATGAAAATTAAATAAGAATAATAATGAAGAAATAGTATTCAAACATTAAACAATGCACTCTTACATAAGATAATATACAATAAGTAAGAGAATATAGCCCTTAAAAATAGAATAGGTTTTTAAGTCTCTAAATGCAAGTTCAATGATAAGTTCAGGTGGCCAGGGTGGACAGAAAAAGTGAAATGAAAACTCCAGTTAAGCAGGAGAAAAAAAATCTGTAGGGGTTCCAGAAAGAACCCCCAGCCCCTACCTAAGCAGCTGAAGGATCATCAGGAGAGAATGCTACATTTGCCATATTGATTGATAATGATGACACCACAAAAGCCCAAACCGCATTACAGATGTACCTGAAAATAAAACTGAATTCCACATAGTTGCGTGTCACTTATCCTCATTTCTTAGCATTCTTTAACATATACGGGGTGAGGGATAAAGGGGTATTATAATGGTTAAATGCTTCACAAAATGTGAAATTATGGAGCAGTCTCTTTCTGCATCAGCTTTTACTATCAATATAAATTTAAATACACACCAACACCTTTCATTACAGGCAGCATAATAAAAAAATTGAAGATTCTCCATTCCCACAGTTGTAAAGATGCTAAGCTGGTTGCAGAAAGCACAAATAGAGCATTTGAGATATTGCTTTCATACAATTCCTTTTGTGATTGCTATGTTACTTACAATTGGCCTCAATTTTCAAAAGTTTAAACAAGCACACTAAAACTTTTCCCTTTCAGCCCTCCGTGAATGTTGCAAGCACATCTCTGGAAAGGAGATTGTACTTTAATGGATCCGTCTTGTTGAAACATGTTGAAGTGCCCTTAAACACTCAAAACCATAATTGAAAAGTAAAGAAATGCAGCATTGCAGCTTGGCAGATGGAGTGATGAAACTCTTTGCCGCAAACGCTGACAGAATGTCTGTGGACTGTAGTGTTCATCTGAAGAGGAAAACCATTAGATAAGGCACTGCTCTGCAAACCCTAGATAAGCTGTGCTGATGATTTACATCCCATTACAAATACTTTTTTCATACTCCTGGAACTCGGTTTTTGACATGGGACTGACAGCTTTCCTAACTTCTATGGACAAATAGTTCAAATGAATAAAAAACAGTTTGAAGTAGTGTAACATGCTGAAATGGCAGGTGACACAGCTTTTGAGCTCCCACTTTTTTCTGCCCACTTTTCAATTTATGTCTGATCTACTTAACCTCAGTGTCAGATGCAAAAGTGTATTTTCCAGAGCTATCCCTAAACAGTGGAATGGGTCGATAGAAGGGCATAAAAAAGGAACAGATACATTTTATGGAAGGCTGGTAATAAACACCAATTTGTCATCACTAAACAGAACCATATCTTTGAATTCTTAACTTTTCATTTCTAGTCTACAAGTATTTATACAGAATACAGCACACTGAAATTGAAGTGGAAGTATTTGCTAAGAGCGAAATAGTATTATCATTTGTAGTTTTAAAAGATGTACAACAGAAAGTCAACTTACTATTTAGGTATTCAGTTCAAGGGAATATTCCGTTTTTTTCTTTATGACTCAGATTCTTCCATCCTTTTTCCTTTTTCTTACATTATGACAGTGTGTTCTTTTATAAAGTTGTTACAAAGGGTATTTAGAGAGTGTAACAGAAAATTCTATTATTTTATGCACAGTACCACGAGTGGAATATTCCTCACAGTTTTGAGCTATATAAAGGATGTTTATTGCCTTTTTATGTCATTTATAGCAATGAAAAGTTAATCATTTTAATTTGTTATTGTTTTGTTAGGCATGCTTGTTGGATCTGGCTGGAGGTACTAGGAAAATAAATGTATTTTGTGAGCAGCAGAGATGTAAATATTTTTCATTTAGGACTTAGATGTTGGCAGAAGAAGAGTCATGGGATATTAGCAGAGTAAGTTAACAGAGGGTGTTTTAATTTTTTCTTCACTTAGTTAGGGCTGAACTAAAATCATAGTCTTGAAATACTGTATAACAGGTGTCAAACCAGAGTTTCATTCTCTAAAATGCTTTTCCATTTAGTTGTTGTTTCAGCACCAGCCTCTAACAAAGTCTTTCCTTTTATTAGTTCTTGTTGAAATGCTTAATTGCACCTGATGTCTTCTATTTAGAACAAACATGCGCTGCATTTATGGCAAAAACTGCAGCGCCCATTGAACAACAATGATAATGATAAAAACAAGGTATAACAATTAATAACACAGAGGACCAAAACAAAAATGTCAGAAAGTAAATTCTAATGTATTCCTAACCATAATGTTACTGAAATAATGATTAATGTCAATAGCAAAGTGGAAAACGCAAAACCAAAAATGAATCAACCTTCCTCATACTGATGGTTTAATGCAAAAGAAGCAGACTCTCAGTATAGTCAAGCATGGACATTCACTTACAGATTTTCCTGTGCAGTATGATGCAGTCTGTCTGCCTACTGAATTACAATTGTAGGAACTGATTGAATAAGAAAGGTAAGAAAAACAGAATTAAAACATTTTTGTACCTCTTGACAAGATGATACTAATGTGTACTATAATGCACTATTTTCTGTTTAGTAATCTTTCCAGTTCTGAAGTTCAAACAAAATCAAACTCAAATGTACTCCAACACAACTGTGTAAAAAGTAAACAGAAAAACAATTTATTCCTAATTGTCACAATGCCTTTAGGGCAATCGTTTTTTAATTGTCTTTTTAAAATCAAAACACAAAAGAGGAAAAGAAGTTCTGTTGTCCAAGGTAGGTGCTAAAGCCCAGCTTGTTAAATGTGTACTGGTAGAGGCTTCCGCCGCCATCTTGTAATGGTGCAGGATAATCCAGTCATCAAACAGATTTCATGATTGGTGAAAAGATTTATATGTAGTCATGTCAACAATGGAGACAATGCAGACCGGGTCATTTTCTAATTGGACCGGGACATCTAGTCTTAAGAGTAAGTAGAAAGACTTTCTGTGCAGCCGTAAATGTAATTTTTTATTTAGTCCAATAAAACCTAAAGAATGGTCACAACTTGGAACACAATTAATTCTTTTTAAATGTGTTTCATCATGCTTGACAAAAGTAATCATATAGACTTCTTTGATGTAATCTGCTTTCAATTCAGAAAAGGAACATACTTTAGCATTCACATTTTTGGGACATAACCACTTACACTAATTATATGAATGATCCTTCCAAGGCCTACAAAAAGCAATAAAATATCATTAAACTACAATCTAGTTTGCAAGCTATCAGAGGGTTGCATCTTAAATTGATAGTTTATCATAAATGATTTCACTCCAATACAATATACAGTAGTTCCACAAGTACTATCTCCTCCATTTTATCCAAAATCTTCTGTCCATTAGGCACATGATGTTGCTGCACAAAACTCATGTGATGTGTTAAAAAGGAACAGGCAAGTTACCAATGTAAGCTTAGATCATCTGCAGAACAAAAAACTTCAAAACATTTAATGCAACAATGTTGTAATAAATTAAAAACGCATTAGCATTTTAACATATACTGTACTGTTTAATAACAAGCAATTTAAAATATATTAAAATATAGATTTGGGACTGAACAGCTTTACTTTACTATCAACCTGCTGTCAGAGTTCCCCAGTCAAATCTTTATTCCATTTCTAACACCCGTATGCATTTAGAGAAATGTATTTAATTCCTTTACACACACAAAAATGAATTTAGAAAATGAGCTTGCTTCTGGTGCCATGTAAATTGTTTTCTTATATTAAACGTACTTGCTAAAAATGCAATACACTATCAACATTAGCTTTTCTTTGTTGATTTTGCCAATTTTTCCAGTGGCCACTTCTGAAAAACTGATCTTGTTCACTTCTCAGTGATGATGTAAGGAAGCATCCTTTCATTCATTCATGTCCTCTACCCACTTTACCCCCTTTTGAAAACACATTTAACAACCAGCTGCGGGTGGAGTGAGGCCCACTCATGGTAAAGTGTGGGTATGTGTGAGTGTGGTCTGCAGTTGAAAGGTGCTGTAAGCAGGACTGATATCTGCATGGATCTTAAATTGCCAGGCTTTGCTCCTGTGCTCCTAAGGTAAACAAAGTGGATTTGATGAAGGATAACCAAAGAGAAAGTAGAAGGACTGTGCGAAGAGGAATCTAAGGGTGAAAGGGGCATAAGGCGAGGAAGTATATAACTGACGAGAATGGAGGGCGCAAGTCCAATACAGTGACCAGACATGAAAGTTAGGAAAGCTTCAGAATAAAAAGAAGATGATAATGATAATACATTCTTTAATTAAAAGAATAAAGGTAACTCACCTTGAATTTCATTCCTTGCTTTCTTTTTGCTAGTGACTTCAGCTAACATCAGTCAAACTTCACTCGCTTTGATTAGCTACTGTGACACAATAAGACACCAGACATAATAAAGGTTTGGGACAGCCACCTATATAATATGTCCTGGCTTCAAAAATGTTGAATTCTCAAACAGAGTTATTTACAAGACGAGTCCAATACAGAACTGATTAAACAAAGACATGATGGCAGCTTTAACGGTCCGTATAGGAAGTGACATCATCCTGGGGGCCTGAACTGTAAGTGAGGTTGTCATATGGCCCAGAACTGGATGTTACATCATCGAGGGTTCCGGAACCAGACATGATGTCATCGAAGGAACCGGAAGTGCCATCATCGAAGGCCCCAAAACGTTGTGGGATTTCCCGGGAAAGGTCTGCAATGAACTGATTAAGACAGTCAGTACACCCTACCACCCCCTGGTCTGATGTGGTATTAAAATTACTTGAGCCCTTTAGCTGCCTCCTACTTGCACATGTGTGACACTACATAATTCTTATTCATAAAGTTGTTAATAGTTCACTATCTTATTGCAAGCATCAGCATCTAAGTCATATTGCTTTGAATGTTATAAATATTTGTACTAGCCAATTTCACATGAGTATTATATGATAGGGAACTTTTGAAAATTATTATTTTAATTTTATATTTTTGGTATCAAATCTTAAATCTATACTAATAAAAGGCAAAGCCCTCACTGACTCATTCACTGACTGACTGACTGACTGACTGACTCACTGACTCATCACTAATTCTCCAACTTCCCGTGTAGGTAGAAGGCTGAAATTTGGCAGGCTTATTCCTTACAGCTCACTTACAAAAGTTAAGCAGGTTTCATTTCGAAATTCTACACGTAACGGTCATAACGGTCGATAATGGTCGACAACATCCACCATGTTGAACTTTCTTATAAATGGCTCCATCTTCACGAAATTTGGTAGGCGGCGCTAACCGAAACTGATGTATGTACTTATTTCGATGGTATGACGCCACTGTCGGCCACCATATTGAACTTTCCAACGTCACTAATTTTCCAACTTCCCGTGTAGGTAGAAGGCTGACCCCATCTTCATGAAATTTGGTAGGTGGCTTCCCTGCACTACCCAAAACCGATGTACCTACTTATTTCGGTGGTATGACGCCACTGTCGGCCGCCATATTGAATTTTCCAAACATCACTAATTCTCCAACTTCCCATGTAGGTAGAAGGCTAAAATTTGCCAGGCTCATTCCTTACAGCTTACTTACAAAAGTTAAGCAGGTTTCATTTCGAAATTCTACGCGTAACGGTCATAGCGGTTAACAATGTCCGCCATGTTGAACTTTCTTATTCATGGCCCCATCGTCATGAAATTTGTTAGGCAGCTTCCCTGCGCTAACCGAAACCAATGTTCGGTGGTGTGACGCCACTGTCAGCCGCCATATTGAACTTTCCAACGTCACTAATTCTCCAACTTCCTATGTAGGTAGAAGGCTGAAATTTGGTACTTATTTCGGTGGTATGATGCCACTGTCAGCCGCCATATTGAACCTTTCTAACGGTCTTTGTTACCTATGGGCCCATCTTTAAGAAATTTGGTACGCGGGTTCCCAACGCTAACTGAATCCTACTTACGTACATATATACGTCCATAGCCTACAGCTCGGTCATCAGATGAGGCGGCGCTGGTCCCCATCCCAACGCCTCCCACGTTGTTGGCTGCCTGCCTATATAAGGCCGTCTGTCGCTCCAGTCTCTATATTCCCTTCCTTGCTTCGCCACGGTATTCACATTTCCCTGCTGATAACTACGGCCTTTTTATTTAATCCACGGCTTCTCTGCTGTTTTTTTGTTCATTTATTATGATTATAGTTACTGTGTAGGTATTTTAGACTTACTTTACATTGTTCAGGTACCCATTTCCTTTATCATTCCAACCGTACCCCCATTAACATGTCTATCGAGGTGATCACCATCGATCAAAGAACTGTCACTTACCAAGTGGTTTCCATGCCTGGAGATGGCACCTGCCTTTTCCATTCTCTTTGTTACATATTGCACGGCCATATCAGGCTCACTCTTGATATCCGGAGGAACATTGTGTCTTATGTATTGAATGACTGGGACAGGTTCAAGGTGTGGACTGATGACGGTACAGGAGATAATTACTGTATACTACATAGGAGCACTAGAAGAGTGAAATGATTAAGCCCTTCACCTATGCATCTGCATGTGAGTTGATGGCTGCCGCTGAATTGTTCAGTTGTCGCTTTCAAGTGTACCGAAATGGCCAAATATTTTACATCTTTGGACAACCGCCAGTGCCTGTTAAACATTTTAGATTCACAGGTGACGATTTCAGTAGTGGACACTTTGATGTTTATGAATGTTTAAACTCTCAAAAGCTGGATGTGAAGTTATCAATGAAACAGGTTGTATACTTACAATGCTTGACTGATGCCAAATGTCTCTTCAACACAAGTCCTACAAATACTGTCGTAATTGAAACAAACCATGAAACTCAAACCGATTATGACAGCAGCAATCCAAGCTGTGAGATTTGAAACAAGATTACTGTTCACATGGCCAATTGTACATTGCATGCTCAAGAGTAAGCTCAGCGCACAGCTACAGCTTAGTCATATTATAACTGGAGGGCCGAACTGACAACATAGCATACAAAGAGATCCTTAACAAATAATTATTGGTATATTTTCCCTCAGTTTAAAAAGGTTTAATTTTCTTCTTAATAAAAATTTTAAGGCAGTACTTCGCCACTGTGAAGCGCGGGTATTTTGCTAGTATGATATATGGTTAAAAAAAGAAAAAAATAAAGTAAATATATTAATAATAGAAAAAGAAAAAAGGCATTAGAGGTGTGCAACTTTTAAAAATGAGGCCTTAGTTAACTAAAAAAAGAAGAGAAATAGAAAAATAAAACACTTTTGGGCAACTCCAGATAAGTGGATTAACCAAATGTATTAAAGATTGTGCAACAGCAAAGTGTAACAATGAACCCCAAAAAGGACAGTTAATCAAAAGTATAACATGGTGTATTTATAAGATGAAGGTTTGGTAGCCTGACTGATCATTTTGCTCCGACAAGGGTCCTTTTTTTGTTTGTAAAAAAGTCTTGTAAAAAGCTTAAAGCTATTGATACAAAGCAGAGGCATACAAGTCAACAGCACCATGTTTGCTTGAAATGTAAGATGATTATGCAGGGAATACCCTTGAGGCATTTTAATGATTATGCGGCATGATAGAGCCTCCTCTTAGTTTACACTAATAGATCCTGCCTTGTTGCTCCTGATAAGATATAATAGAAGAGAGTTTCAGCTTGATGTATATTTTCAGCTTGAGTACCACTTAGGTTTCATAGTGCATGGTGGCTAATCCAATTGCCAAGAGAAAGCACAAATATATGAATAAAATGCACTATAGAGTAGTAAAATCAAGAAAATGTTTCTCAGACTTGTATTCTGTAAGTTTTTCCTGCAGCTTTAATGAAAGGCACATTCATAAAGCTGTGCCGTCTAAGTGGATTTAAGAGACAGCACTACTGGCATTCAACCTTTACAGTTAAACTACAAATTGCTTATATTCTGCTTAATTTAAGCCACAGTTTAGAGTGTTTTGTCTTTGCTCTGTAAACATCCAGTATACAATCGGTCTCTCAAGACAAGAATCAAATAGAAAGGTGAAATAAAGCTGACCTCTTCCCCCATGTTGTTATTTAGGCAGCTATCAAGTGTCCTTGTATCGTTCAGCTTTGCCATTTGGATTCTTGATAGTCTGCTGGCCTTAGGGAATGTTACCTTTAAATTCATATGCTGGGGTCACACTAACTCTCTAACCCAAGCTATTTATGTGGCAATCTAGTTGTTGCTATCAAGGAATAATATTGCAGTGATTTATCGTATATAAAGCACTTTTTTATTCATCTGATACTCTGGATTGCTTATGGCTTCATCTCACTCATACCACGTTTGTTCTTTCATATCATTGATCAAAAAAATGCAAAATCATTCTAAAACATTTGATATTAAAACAAAGCAAATCATATGATAAAAAATGCCTTAATATTCGTACATTTGTTTGACAGATAAAAGATTAACAGCTAAGTGAAAAAACAGTCTTGAACTTGATGAAGAACATTACATAAATGCTAGTAATGGATTTTCTTAAGGCCTCCAAATTAATTTGCAATGAGTTATAATGTCAGCTAGTGGACTGAATACAGGCACATTGGATCTTCAAGTATAAAACCCACAAGAGACTCCCAAGCAGTTCCGTGGCCGATTGTATCCCACGTCAACAGCTACAAGCACATCTCTGCGTATCCTATCTGGCTGATGTCTACATTCTTGGGAAAAACTGAAGATTGAATATTTTAATCTGCAAGATGCCACCAATGTTTTTTATATACTGTACACTTCCATTGTTCAGAAAATCACACCATCCATTTTTATACGATACAATGCTCTATAATCAAAAAGCAATTAAAAACTTTACAGTTCAAAATGAATAAAAACATATTTGGGCTTGAAGGTTGAGAGGCTTCAAATTCTTTAAGATATTTTAATTGGCTAGACCAATATCTGTACAAATGAAGCATTTCTGCTACTTTCTTTTTCTCTCTTGTTTTCTAGACTGAAGACTCTTTTTAGTAAATTCTCATTTCAGCACTGCAGCACTGCACCTTGCCATGACCTCTCGTTTCTTTCTGTGGGAGTGCTCTTGTTTACATTTTTAATATTTTTCTATTTAATATTTTATATATGTATCCTAACATCTTACAACTTATTGAACAAATTCCTTATTAAATAAACTCTATGTAAAGACCTTTTGACAGATGGGAATATAAACTGAAATAATTACACCATTTTTTTCTCAAATTTGTGTTTCTCCATTTCTTTATATTTAGTGGACTAGTGCTTCATCCAGAGTTGGTCTGTGCTGCTGCTGCTGGGATGAATTCTGTGTTTATTTTGTAATGTAAGTTATTACATTAATAAATAAGTACAGTGCCTATAACAAGTTTTCACCCCTTGGAAGTTTTCACATTTTATTTTTACACAACACTAAATCACAGTGAATTTAATTTACTTTGTTTGAACCTGATCAACAGAAAAAAGTGTCGTTAATGTCAAAGTGATCTCTGCAAAATCACCTAAATTAATTACAAATATAAAATGCAAAATAATAGATCACATACATATCTTAGCCTGCAGGAGTGATTTTTGCATTCATTAATAACCAAAAATGAAACTCATGTAGACTACAGCACAATTAATTGCTATTTCCCTATTCAAACCATATTATTTTAAACTCATTTTAGCACAAGAATTTCTGAAGACCTAATGTAATGGCTTCATTGTATCCGTACCTCACATTTCTAGGCATCTGGTTTCAGTTTCTGGCCATGTCTCAATCGGTGTGGAGTTGTCATATCCTTCCTAAGTTCAGATGGGCCACCTCTCCACCTCATCTACTCTAAATTGGCCTTAGTCGATGAGTGTGGATAAATAAGTTAGGTGCAATATGAAGGAGTTTCATCCCATCCTTTTGGGTCCTCTGTGTCACTGTATAATAGTGATTTTAAAAAATATTCAGAAGGATGTCTGAAATTAAAAAGATATATGCTTCCACTTGGTCCTTTACTGCTTACTCAAACATGCATCCTGGTCCCTGGAAACAGAAAATCAGAAATAAAATCAGTGGCTTTATTCATGGGAATTGTGTTCTGTATTACCTTTAACATTTCTACATAATTGCAGAGAAGTATGTGGATGGGAGAGATTAGGAGGAAAGCAGGCAGCTGTTACAGCTCAAGATCACACAATAAACCAGTCAGGGAAATTGACACTGAATTTCATCAAATTACTCCAGTCTTCATCCTTGAAGTGACTGTGCACAGTTCACATTTCCATTATTTTAATTTTCTTTTTGTAGATGATTTAAACATATATATTTATATTTATAAAATAAGAAGATGTCTGTAGTACTAGGTTGTTGTACCGTGTTAGCCATTATGAATGTAGAGAAAAGCTTAGCAAAATGACACCTTTTATTGGCTAACTAAAAAGATTACAATATGCAAGCTTTCGAGGCAACTCAGGCTCCTTCTTCTTAATTGATTACATCTTGCCTGAAGAAGGGGCCTGAGTTGCCTCGAAAGCTTGCATATTGTAATCTTTTTAGTTAGCCAATAAAAGGTGTCATTTTGCTTGGCTTTTCTCTAAAATAAGAAGAGAGAGGCATTTTTTAATTCCAACATTTGGGAAACACTCCAGATTACAGGTGAACTATAGTGCATGTTAACTGCTACGTACTGCTATGTAATAATATCCTAACAAGGATTTCTTTGTTCTTAATGGGACTTACAAATCACAAGTGAAGTAGCTATTAATCTCCTCCTGAAATGTGGCGTGAGCTAGTTGTATGCTTGTAAATAACCTGTTGTTCTAAAGTCTTTACTTACATTATTTATAAGTTTAAAAAACTTATAGTAAAAGAATTTTACCTGGTACTTAAAATATAAGAAACTATATTTGCTGTTAAAGATCCATTCTTTTGAAATTTAAACTCACAGAGACAAATTAAAAAACCATGTTAGTGCCAGAGGCCAGACATAAAATCTTACATATAGTCAAGAACTTGCTTCAATATTCTGTTTACAGAGAGATTTGTATTCTTTCTTAACATTTGAATAATATTAGGCAGCTTGCTCCTGCTTGTTTACTCCCTCTCGGAGTGTTTGTTTAACTATCAGATAGCCATTTCATCTGAAGTTATTGTTTCATTCAGACATCTTTCATTGTTTCACTAAGGATTTGCACTTTAGTTTTTAGAAACAGTAGGGGAGGCAGTACATCTGCCACAGACAAGAAACTGGCCTGCATTCTTCTTGTACCAGAGACATTTGTTAGATGATGGTGATGTGCTACCTCAGTGATTGTTTGCTTCAGTAATTAAGTCAACATTAAACTTCAAGCTTTAATACTTGTGTAATGGAGGGTGTGTTTTTTAGAGTAACTTTAGGTCGTGAAATGATAATGTGAAGTCATCTTGTTGGCTTACCACCTACAAGATGAAGGGTGAAGGTTGGGGATGATGCCAGTTTGGATGCAGGCATAGGTCCGAAGGACTAAGACAGACTAGATCTTGGCAATGAAAACTGGCTTTGGGAACTTGGACCATTACCTTTCTGACAGTGAAAGAACCTGAGCTGGTGCACGATGTGTTAAAGTACAAGGTAAATATAGTCGCTATCACCTTCACCGATAGCCTGATTTCTTGAGCCAAATTTCTTGATTAGGTGTGGCAATGTGTGAAAGACCTTGGGTGGGTTTGGGGATTCCCAAAAGCACAGGCTTTGGGCTGTCCAATTGGATTTTTCTCTGGTAGATGAGGTGGTTGCCTCAATGTGGCTATGAATTGCAGAGGGGGAAACTTTGTTGTTTGTGCATATGCATCAAACAGCTACTTGGTTCATTCAGACTTCTTAGTGAAGGGTGGTGAAATGCCTGGAAGTGTGCTGCCCACTGACTTTATTAATCTTTTTGAGTGAGTTCAGTACTAATATCGGGAATGATTTAGATACCTGGGGGGACATAATGGGAGGAACGGCCTACTGGATCTAAAGCAGAACTGTGAGTTGCTATTGGATTTCTGTGCCAATCATGGATTGTCCATATCAAACAGCATGTTCAAACACATGGAGGCTCATAAGAGTACCTGGTACCAGAGCACCTTGGGCATAAGGTTAATGATTACTTTTATAGTTGTGTCATATGACCTGAGACTATATGCTTCAATCACCAGCTAAAGAGAGAATGCAAAGCTGTCAAAAGATCACCACTTGCTAGTGAGTTGGATTTGAAGCAAGGGGTGTGGACCAAATAGACCAGGGAAGGCTACACAAGCAGTCATGGTGCCCTGGGATGTCGGGCTGAAGCATCCCTTCATGATGAGCTTAACCTGTGAATAAACGTTTTCCAAGTGCAAAAAGAGGTTGGGGACATCGAGTTCAAACAGTCTATTGAAGACCTCAGTTGTGGAAGCAGCGGCTGATTTTAAGGTGGTTAGGGCATGTTCAGGTCAGCAACTATAGAACAATCCTATGACCTGATGGTAGACACCAGAGGTGAGAGAACCTGTCAGACAGAAGAAGTCACCTTCAGGGTAATGCTGTCTGTGGGATCTCCTACAGGTTAGTACTGATAGGTACCAACAGGTTTAGAGGACTGAGGAATCAAACACTTGAGCATGGGAGGTGTTTGGGGAGAATATGGAGAAAGACTATTGAACGGCTTTGAGGCTCTTCTGCCAAACTTTACGATACCTCAGGATGGGAAGTCATGACCTTACACAGACTGTGTTAAGCAGGGATGTAGATATTCTTACCTCTTCTGGGGAAATTGTTGAGTAGTGGAAGAAACACTGAGGAATTTCTTAATCTGGTGGATATGCCCAGGAGTCATCACTGAACATGTCTGGTGGGAGGATCTGTGGTGTTAAGGCTGCTGGTGTAGATTAAATCCAACTGGAGATGTTGAAAGAGCTAGACATTTTTGGAATAGTGCGGTTAATGTGCAATGGAAGGTGGGTAAAGTACCCTTGGAATAGCAGACTGGTGTTTGTGGTTGTGGTGGGGAGTTCAGTCCCATATTTAAGGCATATGCAAGGGTGCAAGAGGGAATACTCCACTCAGTGTTTGAGCCAAAGATACAGGAGGAACAATGTTAACTGTGGAACAGCAAATCACCTCTTTTCGTTTCCTTTCCTTTCCTGCTGAAGTGTGTATTGGAGTATGATAACCCAGTCATCATGTGTTTTGTAAATTTGAAAAATGTACATGACCGTGTCTCTTGGCCTGTGTGGTGAGAGGTGCTGCAAGAATATGAGATAAGATGGTTGCTTTTGGGTGCTATATGTTCCCTATATGAATGCAGTGAGAGCTGTGACTGAATATTTGCTGTTAAGTCAGATTTGTTCACTGGGTGGATCAGGGTCCATCAAGGCTGTGTCTTGTCACCACTCCCATTTTGTGGTTTTCATGGACATGACATCAATGTGCTAGTGAGGATGTGAGGGTGTCCAGTTGGGGAATCTAGGGGTAGCATTGTTGCTTTATGTAGATTAATTTTTCCTTTTTTGGCACACACTCGAGCAATTAGCTGCTGAGCGTGAATCAGCTAAAATAAGGATCAGCACCCCCAGTCTGAGATCATGGTTCTTGAGATATTGCTCTCATGAGATGATAAAAGAGAATACGAGATCGACAAGAAGATTGGAGTGGCAGTAGCTGTTCTGTGGGTTCTGTAACAGTCCATGGTGGTGATCCAGGAGCTGAGTCCAAAAATAAACTTCTCAGATTACTAGTCAATCTACAACTCTGTCCTCAGTTATGGTCCTGAGCTGTGGGTAATACTGAAAAAATAGATCAGAAACAAAAGGGGCGGAAATAAGGTTTCTTTGCAGTGTGGCTGAGCTGATACTCAAATCAAATGAAAGCAAATTTTATTTGAAACATACAAATTATACATACAGTACAATATGTAGTGAAATGCTTAGTTGCTCAACTACAATGAGTACCTTTAAGAAAAATATTAAAGCACAATAACAATAATACATGACTTTATAAATATCAAACGTCATTAATAGAATTTCAAATACTGTATATGTGTAATAATAATTAATAAATAACTCAATAATGATAGGGCATTATGTAGTTCTAGACACTTTCTTTATTCACTTCATGAAAGGGTTAGAAGCTCAGCAATTTGGTAAATCCTGAGAGTAGAGTTGCTTCTTTTCCTGATCGAGAAGAGCCAGTTGAGGTTTGGACATGTAATAAGGATGCCCCCTGCATGGCTTCCCATGAGGTAATAGGGCGTAGACCCTTAGGCAGCCTCAGGGCACACTGAAAGGATTATATCTTGTGGCTGGCTTGGAGATACTTGGGAATTTCCCAGAAAGTGCTGGAATCAGCTGGATACTGAGAAGTCTGGATTGACCTGCTTGACCTGCTGCCACCATGACCTTAATCAGAAAAAGCAGTTTCAGAAAATGAGATAAAATGAGATTAGGCTGTGAAATAAAATAATTTATTTTTTAGGAAACTTTGAGATTACTTTAAGATTATGATTCCAAAGTAAACTGCAGAATACTTTGCAATACGTTGGATTCTTCTGTTTATTGTTAATCTATTCAATCTGTGTAGTTCCTGAATTAGTTTATTTTGATTTAAAGTGTGGGCATTGGTATCAAAACTGAAAACAACACAAGAGTGTAGCGGTTGTGTTGCACTTATATTCACACTGCTAATAAAGGGGACTACAAAGATACACCTAGTCTTGTCCCAGATCGTTAACACTTATGTACAGAGACATGTAATAAGCAGCTCATATGAACTGAGAATAAAGAATATATTAAAAAAATAAAGAGGACAAAAACAATTAATAATCAAACAATGTGCATGTCAAAGCCTAGCAAATTTCCCTGAAGGAGATATATACAGTAACCAACACAAATACTAATGAAACCCAAAAAAACACTTTTAATAAAGTGATGAATGACAAGACAGAAGTCCAAACGCAGTCCAGTACAACAAATGCAGATGATGTAGTGACTGGGAGTGCTCAACAGACAATGATATTTTCCAATTCAAATAAAACTACAAGCAGGCACAGGACAAGAAAATAAATCCACAATAACTGTAATCCATAGTGGTATTTCAAATACGGTTGAGGGTGAAGCACTGAAACAAGTGAACATAGGTGACAACAATCCCTTTGGCATCTTACAGCTCCTTTTAAAGGTTGCACCTCATTATGTTTCTTCCCTCCAGCAACCACTGCGACAAAGCCCACACTGTCCAGTAGTGCAGCACTTCTGGGGTTGCTGGGAACTGAAGCACATATTACGTAGTGCTGCTACAAGAGGTAATTCTAGACCAAGTGCCCAGTCCATTATGGTCAATTCACACACATCCTGATTACATGACACTTTAAAGTCCAGGCATCCTAAAAATACCAACCTTGGGCATGTAGGAGGACACCCATGTGTAAACTCATGAAGGCACACGGAGATTATACAAAACCCACACGGATTTGATGTCAGTCTTCTACTGGAGTTGTGACTGCAATACCATGACAAGCAGAATACAATCTACATATATTTAATTTCATATTTCGAAAAATTCTTTACTAAATTGAAAGAAAAAAGATACAATTTGTATTGCTTTAGGCTGAACATCAGTGTGTGACATTGACTAACTGTATCTAAGTTGGTGGGTGGGTCAAGCATATTACTAAGAAATAGTTTGATTTCCAAAGGTTGAGCAATCTGTCCTGGACAGCTGAAAGATAAAAAGAAAGTGTTCTGTACTATTGGTTGTACACTACAAATGAATACATTAAAAGTCAATTGTTAGTCCCCCATTGAAGGTTTGCCTTTTAGCACATGGAGATTTATATTTAATAGCTGTGTGTGGTCTTCAGGACAAAAAAAATAACCCGAAGACTCCGTAGCAGTTTTATTATACAGTATTTGTGAACTTGGAGAGGCAGCAGCTAACTCTTAAGAATGACCCAGGGCAGAGGACATGGAGCCACCTGTGCTTACTGCCCCACTGGCTTTCACAAGAAGACACTGGCAATACCATATCTTAGCCATATCGTTGGTATATGAGTCCTATTAATCTTTGTCTCAAGAAAATACCTCCAGATAGACAATGTTTTTAGTGAAAAGTTCAAGCCTTGCCCTTTGTTGCTGATGTGTTTCATTTGCACGTTGTTGAGCTGCAGCATTTGCTTCCTTTCGACATTGTGTCTGTTCATCTGTGTCATTAGCACAATGTTGTTGTTGAATGGTGGCATTTGCTGCACACAGGTCTTTTATAGTGAGGTGCATGCAATTGCAGAAAAAATTTAAAAGTGCATGCATGCGCCATCTAGTGGTTGTGGCTGAGTGTGAGCAGAGCGGACTGTGCCACACACACATAGGTCTTTCGTTTATATATGTCTAATATCAACTGTGTTACATTTTGACCTTGAAACATATTTAAAACTGTATGTTTTCTTACAGATCGAGATTGCGAATACAAGCCGCTGAAATGAGTTTCCTCCGCAGGGTGTCTGGGCTATCCCTTAAAGATAGGGTGGGAAGCTCAGTCATCTGGGAGGGGCTCAGAGTAGAGCCACTGCTCCTCCACATCGAGAGGAGTCAGATGAGGTGGCTCTGGCACCTGATCAGGATGCCTCCTGGATGCCTCCCTGGTGAGGTGTTCCGGGCACATCCAACCGGGAGGAGGCCCCGGGGAAGACCCAGGACATGCTGGAGGGACTATGTCTCCCGGCTGGCCTGGGAACACCTTGGGATTCTCCCGGCTAGAAGAAGTGGCTGTGGAGAGGGAAGTCTGGGCATTTCTGCTCAAGCTGCTGCCCCCCAACCCAATCTGGGATAAGCGGCAAAGGATGGATGGAGGGACGTTTTATTACAGGGGTGTATATGCAAAAGAAAAATGGGTGTAACTGCTAGAGATAAAAGTGACATAGTGATCAATGCTGCTACTACAAAGCTCCAGAATCCTGGGTTCAATACCTACAGTATATGGTTCCTGTCTATTTGGAGTGTGTGTTTTGATGACATAAGTATTGGTCACTACAAGCTGGCTGAGTGTGTGTGTGATCTCAGCAATGTCTTGTCACCTCTTCCATGGTTGGCTCCTGTCTTGCCCTTGATACTACTGGGATAGGCTCCAGTCCTACATTTACTCAGGGCTGTATTAAATATGCAGATTTGATAATGAACGGATATTACAAATTAAAATGGATTCCCTTCTAGACACTCTTACCCTCCAAAAAAAAAAGTTTGTACTACATAGAAAATAAATTTTCCTTTACTGATTCTTTTGGCTGCCAAACACCTACTGCAGATGGTCTCAGAAAGAAAATTGTTCTTTTCTAGTTAGCTTTCTCATTAAAGGTCTAAAAGGTAATGTAGACATATTTATGTGCTCTCCGTTTCACTGAAAGTTGCAATTATTTTTGTTCCAACCACCAAAACAATGAAACATTGAAAAGAAAAAGAAGGAATTAATATGGCAATGTATGTAGGCTGACAGGCTCCTGGGACGTGGTTGGAATCAAACACTAGTGCTACATCGACCCTGGGAAAAGTCATGAATTCAGCTCATTAAGCCTGGAGAACAAAGTGCGAGCCAATGTAGAGACAGAAAAAAGTGGTCAAGCACACTACAGTACCTGTGTCTTGTTCACTTGACATATCATCAGAGTCAAAGCCTGCTGGAGATCAAGAATGAATAATCCTGTCGGCTCCAATGTAAACTTTACAGTTCAAATGACAAGTGTAAATCATGTAAGTCAGCAATTCACCTTTAGCATTATTTTTCTGAATGTGGAGAACTTTCCCAGCTTGGGAAAAATTAAGTAATTTCTCATAAGATTGGCACAAATAGAGGGGATGGTATTCAAGGGGATGGTTCACACATTTTGTGCATTTCACTTTCATCCATTTATGAAGCAATTTATTAAGACCTTTTAATTCTTAGTGAGTTAATCGGGGCTGGAATGCATGTCAAATAAATTAAATAGATTAGCATTTTGGCAACAGCTGTTTAGCAGCAGCTGGAGGCAGGGGACAGTCATATAAATTGTTAGGGGTAAGCACTGAGAGACGATGTTTAAAAAAAAGGACATCAAGATTGAGAGAGTAGAGGAACTAGTTACATTGGGATGTATGTGTTGAGGCTGTCTGGAACAACCTCAGAACTGCCACAGATGTTAAAGTATAGCAGGGACAGTGAATCTGTAGCATATTTTTAGAGGGCAGAGGAGACGACAAGGTGCTGCAACATGGGGAGGACTCAGGCAGGATGGTCTCTCTGGGGGTACCAGCTGAGGTGGCTGAGAGACAGAGAGAAGGAATGATCTGGCGTGTTACAGTGACGGAGAGGTGCAAGCAGAATTGGAAAGCAGTTATTGAGGGTTTTGTAAAGGATTTGCTGTGCTTTGCTGCTCAGGGCTCTAAATGGACTTCACAGGAGGGATTTTCCTTGGTGATGACAAGGATGGGTTTTATTCATAGAGCTGATTTTAAATAGAATTTTTAAAAACAATATTTTTTTGAATGTGTGGACACAATGATTTTAAAGAGTATTTATTTCTTTATTTACTTTTTATAAGACTTTAAGCACTGTTTGTATACTTTAATTTTCTGTAAGATTAAACACTGCACATACTTTTGCACAAGAAGGTTTTGTCCGTTGCCTTGCTGTGTTCATCTTAGTCATGATTACTGATATCTCGATAGAGGTCAGTGACCATAGCTGTGGGTATCAGGGTATTACATCATATAATTGGAGAACTTTGTTTAGACCAATGCATAGCCATGTATCAGATGTAAGACAGTTTATTACAGACACATGCACTCACTTGGTCAACTACAGATGTGAATGAACTTAACGCACGCATCTTTGGTTTATACAAAGAAAAATCACAAAGTAACAAATAAAGCAACAAAATCATATTCAGTGTTTGGAGATGTGACGGATGCCTGCTGTGGCATGAAACAGCAAATACTGATTGTTTTGTTTTGAATGACTACTTCTAACTAGTTCCAGTAAGTGCAATTAGTAGTTCTCTTTGTTTGATCTACCATATTTTAGTTTCAAAGACTTGATTTGAAGCTCTTTAGATGACAGTTCATAGGCTCTCAATTTTCAAAATGCAGCCTCAGTGGATACTATTTCACATACTACATACCTCAATTGTGTTTGGTCACCCATATCAGCAGGTGTGAATTTCTCCACTGCACAGCTGCTCATCTGATTCCTTCTTTCAAGGTCTGACAATAATTTGTGCAGGCCTGCAACTACCTGAGTTCCTGTCAGAGTTATCTAATCTCTGCTTGCCATCATGAAGCCTGCATCATTGGATTTCTTCCGGGAAATCTCCTCATGGGTAAGTCTGCATGTCCATTAATAACTGAGAAAGAATTGTAGAAAGATTTTCATCTTTTTATCAAATAGCTTATCAGACAGGAACATTCTCAAAATGCAAAGATACTGGTAATTAGTGACTTTAAATGTGCCCAGCATGACGGAGCTTGGGTATATGTACTTGGACCGACTAGTGCTGATTGCTACTTCATACACAATTCTGTAAAGAATAGTGTTGGCACCCCATGAATATATAATGCAAAAGAGCAAAATCTAAGTCAATTTGAATGATTTTCCTACTGTTACTTAATATGTAACGATATAAAAAGATGCACCCAATCCAAGGTTGCTTCCTATTTTATACCAGTGCTAATAGGATAGCAACCCTCAATTGGAATAGACAGGTCTGGGAATCTATACATGCATTTACGAAAAAAGATCCACAGAATTTTCTGGAATCAATATAATTACTGTAATTGTCAATCCATTTGTTGAGCTAGCTTATTCCAGCTGCATGGATATGTAGCTTTTTCTAGCTACACTGGATGCAAGGCAGGAACCAGCATTAGATGGGATGCAGGTCACTTGCAGGACACATTCACATACATATTCACAGGCCAATTTAGAGGTTCTGTTTTAAACCAACTGGCATCACTCTTAGACATGGAAGGAACACCTGCTACACAGAGAAGGACCCACAAAGGCATGTGAAGGATGTGTGAAATCAACACACAAAGGTACCAAGTTAGTAGTCTCCTAAAGTGGTGATACTGTATGGCATTCACTGCACTACAATTGTGGGCATATCAGAAAAAAACACAATGGCCAAATGACTTTAATATATTCCTGGAAATGGTTTCATATACAGCAAGTGAGGATAGATAGATAGATAGATAGATAGATAGATAGATAGATAGATAGATAGATAGATAGATAGATAGATAGATAGATAGATAGATAAACAAAACTGCACTGAATATATTTAAGATGAAACAGCAAAATTAACTAATTGTGTTCATGAAACATTGCAAATTGATATATTGGAGGAATATTCTGCCCAAAAATGTTATTTGTTTATCTAACTTACCCCATGTGTTTCTGACAGGGAGAATTTTTAAATTCAAGTTTTCATGTAGATGGAACATAAAAAAGGTTTATGATATAATACAAGCAAACAATCTGAAAAACGTCCATGGAAAACAAAAATCTCACGTTACTCATGTTCCATAATCCACACGTCAGTTATCCAGTCGTTTGCTCACAACCTTCAAAGCAGTATGCATTTTTTGCCAACATATTGTTCCTGAAAAATCAGCATGCATCACAAACATGCAATGCCAAGTCCACACAGGATTGCCTTTTTTGAACTGAAGATAGAACTCTTGTCTAATAAATTAAGGGGGAGAGGCAGATCTTCATTTTAAAAACTCATTCCAAATGTGATTTACGTTTCCTCTTCAATATATTTCATATTATTTCCCATTTAACAGCAATGGTCACCATTGGCTTGTCTTATATAATAAATGTTTTTATATTTTTCCACCATGAAAATGTGAGGCTAAAAATTGTTCTCGGCTATCACTGCAAATAATATGGGATAGGTAAAATATTACCAAAATGTAATTTTGGGTGGAGTATTCTTTTAAAATGTTAGAAAGACATACCGTAATCTAGCCAGAGATTATGTTGTAACATAATGACAGCTCATAAAAAAGCACCTCCACTGGCACTTGATGGAGTGACTAGGGTGTCAGGCAGAGAGTGTCTTCAGAGAGTCCAGGCTGTTCCCAGAACAAAGGCAGCCATCCTGATTTTAGTCTGTTGGCCTCTCCTGCTCTCATGCTACTGCCCCCAACATACTGCTACATAAAACAACCAACTTGAAAGAGTGGACTAATAGAAAAAGATACAGTGAAATGACTGGAACTACCTTGGGATATACAGTCGACTCCAACCTTTAACATCTGTCTAGTCTTTGAAGACTGGGAAAAGCACACAGGCATCACTTTAGAGTGAATTATTGAACATGTGGCATTTAAATGCATTAAGTACTTGAACCACTTGTTTTTGCACTTGTTTTGCATTAGAGTTATAAAAATTCACAGTAGAAAGTACTTCTGTATGCTAATATGTGTGTTTTAATTGTACTGAAGAAGTTAGTGAGATATTTCCAGGTAGCATTGAGTTTAGAGAGACATATTAGGGGATTGTACAAATAGCATCTGTCATACATTGCATACACACTCCAGCAAAGTTATACCCCAATGAATTACATGAAGTTGAGACTATTTCATTGACATGCTTACTTGACATGCCAAAGCATATGCCAAGCCAAAGCAACCTAAAATTTGGTGGGGTGCCAGATTCCAAATTGATTTATCTGAGGACTACAATTCACTCCTGCAGGAATTTTTAATACGATAATTGAGATAGCTGCCAAGGATCACTTAATTACCAAGAAGAGCTTATGCAAGGTTGTATGGTTTGCATTATCATGGGTTTTATGTATTCAGCTATTGCATCTAATTTGCTTGAAATTATAATATTTCCACTGATGTCTGCTTGATTGACATATAAGGTAATTATAAGCACATCGAGCCAGAAAGCAGAGTACCCAGATGGCACAGGACAGGGAAGGGGTCCAATAGAGGCCATAATAAAGAAAATCTTACAGTGTTGACTGCAGTAGTCTGAGAATGGGCATAAAGTGTGAACTACAGTTTGGTAAATATTTTGCTGCACAATGTACCACTGAAGGACTGGAATATGGGGCAACAATATCAGATTCCCAAGATGGCCCCAGAAAATCTTAACAGATGATGTTGGCATTCAGTTTATTATGAAAAAAAGCAAGATAGCTAAATGATAGTTACAGGTAAGAACTTCCTAGGGTCTCCAGGCATGTAATCAACTAATAAACTGACAGAATTCTCATAGATTAAGTTTCTTGATGCCTTTAAGAATTTTGAAGACCTGGATCAAGTCTGTATTTTTTTAATTGTATTGTTTTTACTGAAATCACACAACATTCCATACAAACAGTTCAATTTTACAAGAATAGAATTGAAAACAAATCAACTCCCACCCCTGAAAAAGAGAGCATGGGCAGCAGAATAAAACTTAAACCTACTAAAAATAAGTAAATAGATACATTAATAAGTGAATATAGATGAATGTAGAAGAAAAAGAAAGAATAGGGAGGGAATCTACTTCCTCAGTGCTTTAAGAGCTTATTTTAAAATATTATTGATTAGATACTGCCAGGTTTTGAAAAATTTCTGCACAGATCCTCTAAGTGAGAATTTGATTTTTTCCAATTTCAAATAGTATAAAACATCAGTTACCCACTGACTTAAAAAGGGAGAGTTAGGATTCTTCCAGTTGAGCAAGATAAGTCTGTGTGCCAGCATTGTAGTAAAGGCAATTGCAGTTTGTTTGTCCTTCTCTACTTTAAGACCATCTGGGATTACACCAAACACAGCTGTTAGTGGGTTAGGAGAGATTGGGACACCAAGGCTGTCTGAAAGGCATTTAAAAATGTTGGTCCAGAATGATGTTACTTTGGTGCATGCCCAAAACCCAGTGAGGCTGGAACTTGATTGCAGTGTTCGCAGGTTGGATCTAGCCCTGGAAACATTTTGGACAATTTTAAGTGAGACAGATGTACTCAATATATAATTTTGAGTTGAATAATTGTATGCTTTGTGCATATGGAGCTCGAGTGAATTCTCTGCATTGCTACCTTTCACTCCTTTTCTGAGATGTTGAGTGAGAGATCCTTTTCCCATTGTCCTCTTGAAACTTTGAAAGGGAGGGACTGTAAAATGGTTTTATAAATTACAGAGATGCTGTCTAAATCCTTGAAACTAATCAATATATTTTCCAGCATAGAGGGAGGTGGGAGGTGAGGAAAATTGGGCAGGTTCTGTTTAACAAAGTTTCTGATTTGAAGATAGTGAAAGAAATGTGTTGCTGGAAAGTTAAATTTAGAAAGTAATTGTTCGTAGGATGCAAGGACGTTGTCTATGTACAGATCTCTAAGTGATTTAATCCCAAATGTTTTCCAGACATTAAAAACTGCATATGTTTGCGAGGGTTGAAAAAGGTGGTTCTCATGCAGAGGTGCCACCGATAAAAGATTCTCTATCTTAAAATGCTTCCTACATTGGTTCCAAATTCTGAGTGAGTGAAGCACTATTGGGTTATTAGTATATTGGTGATAATTTGCATTTATTGGGGCACAAAGCAAAGAATATAAAGAGGAACTGCAGGATTTTATTTATTGCAGACCAAGCCTGTAAATGCTCATCTATTTGTGTCAATGTCCAGGTTTTTATATGTTGTATGTTTGCTGCCCAGTAGTAAAATTGAAAGTTTGGTAGAGCCATACCTCCTTCTGCCTTTGGCCTTTGTAGGGTCGCTCTTTTGATACGTGGATGTTTTGAATTCCAAATAAATGTGGCTATGGTTGAATCTAATTTCTTAAAGAGCGATTTACTGATGTATATTGGAATATTTTGAAATAAAAAGGGAAGCTTAGGGAGGATATTCATCTTAACAATCTTTATTCTTCCAGCTAAAGTGAGATGAAGGGTTGACCATCTATGCAAGTCTTGCTTGATTTTTTCCATACAGACAGCAAAATTTTGTTGATAAAGAGCTTTATGTTTACTTGTGATGTTTTCTGCTAGATATTTAAACTATTCAGCAATGATAAAAGGGAAGGTGTTCAATCTAATATTGTGTGCTTGAGAATTCATTGGAAAGAGCACACGTTTAGTCAAATTAATCCTGAGACCAGAAATCATTTGAAATTCTGTTGGTGCTGTTAGGACTGCAGGCACAGTATTTTGTGGGTCTGATATATACAGTGCCATATCATCTGCATATAGAGAAATTTTCTGTTCAAGGCCTTCTCTGATAATCCCCTTTATCTCATAAGCATTTTGACAGTGAACTGCCAATGGCTCAATGGCGATTGCAAAAAGTAGTGGTGACAAGGGGCATCTTTGTCTGGTACCACATTCTAGTTTAAAGTAGTCTGAATTAATGTTAATACAAACTGAAGCATCTGGATTGGTATACAGTAGTTTGATCTATGCACAAATGTTCGGGCCAAACCCAAATTTCTCCAATGTAGTGAAAAGGTAGTTCCATTCAATCATATCAAATGCTTTTTCTGTATCCAAGGATAATAAAATCTCTGGAATGTTTGACTTTGCGGGAGAGTATATTACATTAAACAGGTGTCGAAGATTGGATGCTAAATGTTGGCCTTTAATAAATACAGTTTGATCTTGTGGTATTACTGAAGGCAGCACTTTCTCCATCCTAGCTAGGACTTTGGAGAGTATCTTAACATCATTATTCAGAAGTGAAATTGGTCTGTATGATGCACATTGTAATACGTTCTTATTTTGTTTAGGAAAGACAGTGATTAATGCTTGACAAAAAGTCTGAGGTAGAATTTTATTGTCTCTAGCTTCTCTGAAGCTAATAGGAGGGGAGATGGTTAAGTGGAGAACTTCTTATAAAATTCGGCAGGGTAGCCATCGGGGCCTGCTGCTTTCCCACCCTGAAGTGACTTTATAGCATCTAGTAATTCTGATAGTGTCAATGGTTTATCCAATTCCTCTGTACTAAGAGTATCTATTTGTGGTATCTCTAATGCATCCACAAATGCATTGGATTGTGTCTTGTCTTCTTTAAACTCAGTAGAATATAAGGATTTATAGTAGTCTCTAAAGGTGTGCATTAAATTTTTATGGTCAATGATTATGTCTCCGTTTGTGTTGGTAATTGCTGGGATTGCATTGCAAACTTCTTGCTTATGGATTGTTAGGCTAAAAGCTTATTAGCTTTCTCTCCATGTTCATAGTAATGTATTGATTTAAAAATGAGTTGTTCAGTTTCTTAAATTGTCAAGAGGTTGAGTTGTGAATTCTATTATGTATTCTTTTTTCAAATTTAAAAAGTTTAATTCCATTGGCCTGTCAGGTTGAGACACAATATTTAGTCCACTTTATTGCTCTTGTTCACACAGAGGCTAGTGCTGCTGTCTTTTTGTAACAATGTGACCAGTATTGCAATATGTAACCCAGATGCAGTCTCATTAACGCATTATATATTAACTTAAATTCAATTGTTTTTACAACATAATCTAATACTTTATTTGTCTTTTTAATTGCCAGTACAATTAAATGTTCTCTCAGTTCCAACATATACATCCAGTTTAGAATTTGTGGCCTGTAATAAACAGAGTGACCCAGAAGGGCAAAACACAAATATAAAAATGAAGACACAAACAAAAAAAAATAAAGAGAATGCAGCAAAATAAAAGAATCGAGACCTGATTTGCCTAGCTTGCTGTGACATGGCCATTACCTCCACCAGGTCAAGTGGATGGAAATAAAATGAAGACTGTTTTTTGTAAGTCTGGTATGTCTTTAAAGAACATCAGTCTCAAAAATATCTCCATTTTCATTGCAGGTGCAATTTATCTTTTCAGTAAATGAATTGTTCTTATGGATTTTTTTCCAGTAAAACTATACCCTTTTATTCATATCATGTCTTTATTCTTCCACCTTGAAGGTCTAGTTTTAACCTGTCACTGAAAGAATTATCTTGGAAACCAATGTTACATTAAGGTTTTGTCCTTAAGTTTTTTTGTAGTTCCAGAAATGAATTCTTTTAAGGCCTAGGCACTGCCTAGTGTCTTTGCTTAATGCTGTTTATGGTTCTCAACGTACCTTAACATTTTTACATTATCAAAAGACTTGAACTAAATATATAGTGATTATTGATTGTGGTTGGTGCAATCGGCTCTCATTTCTGACTTCATTATTTCAAAATATGAAATCAGGACGAGCCGGGGTGAATAGAAGCCTAAAAGAACAGTAAGGGGTGGAGCTCCCGTCTAGTCTCAGCACAATTCTGCTAAAATAGCATATTTAAAGTATGGCATAACCATGAAAGTGCATTTGCAATTAGTTTAGGTTTGGGTGTCTGCATGTGTGTGCAATATTGTACAGATGGTATAAAAAATATAATTGAGCTCTTAACTGAGATGATGCAGTATTACACAGTAGGTACACTGGAATTATACTAATAACAACAGCGTTTTTGTTTCCAAAAACACAACAAAACTACTGTTTTGATTAAGCAACAATAAAAAGAAATTCTAAACACAAAAATGAAGTAGCATTCCTTTTATGTATGACAGTAACATGAGAAGCAACAGTATACACTCTAGTATGCTTTTTTAAGATGGCACTCTACCACATAAACTTTTGTTCATTTCTTGTAACATCAACAGTTATACAGATGACCTCTTCTAACAGAGATCCTGCTTAGTAACTAACAGCAGCAAAACAACCAAATAAAAGGCAGGAGAACACTTCGTCTATCATACACATTTTGTTTGCTGTAACATCTTTTTATGACAAACACATCCCAAGGCACTTAACAGCTAAAGGCGTATTTTACGATAATTTATTTTTATGTTATTTGTTTGGAGCACTAGCACGTTAACTGACTTGCTCAAGGTGACACATTGAATATGTGACTGGGACTAAATGAGCAACCTTGTGACTTATATTCTCACTCTATACCCAGCAGACCACGCTGTCAGCCTTTCCTTTAACTATTCCTTTTCAGTCTAATCACAAACATACTGAAAAGTCCTTGCCAACATGACAACAATAGACTACATCTCAGAGTCACTTGGAATTGGAATAAGTAGGTTCAGAAAATAAATTAATGAATGGTCACCTTAAGTAGATCTAGGATGATATTTTATA
The DNA here is from genome assembly GCF_016835505.1 of Polypterus senegalus. Classification (NCBI taxonomy): domain Eukaryota; kingdom Metazoa; phylum Chordata; class Cladistia; order Polypteriformes; family Polypteridae; genus Polypterus; species Polypterus senegalus. The sequence goes on along the minus strand of NC_053163.1, from coordinate 103,113,543 downwards.
CATCTATATAGACTTATCTATATAGAACAACAGTACAACAAATGACACCAAATCAAGAAAAAATTACGATGAAGTCTCATGAACATGAGTAGACAAATGTAGTGACTAGTGGTAAACTGAGATAAAAAGTTGAATATTCACAGAAACTGTCATGTGTCCTCCATTAGTTTTGGATCACATGGAGTAAGTGACAAACATGAATAAAATTATGAACAAAATACACAGAAGTCTGATAAGACTGATAAGAAGTCTGATAAGAAAGTGAAGAACAAGACTCCAGGCCTGACTTGTACTTGTTATCCGCATATCAGTGAAGAATGAGGAGCTGTTTAACACTAGAATTCCCAAAGCTATGAAAAAACTCATAATCCTGGCCCACCTTAAATAGCTTCACACATTTCCGTCAGCAAGCAACCTGGTATCCCATCCTCCCGCCCATTGCCGCAGCTCAATTTGCAAAGAAGGTCTCAGTGCTCAGTGTTTATCTTGGAGTGAAGTTGTAGAGGACAAATAATATATTGTCATTTGGAATATGTACATTTCATGTCTGTTCTGTTTCTACAACAATTTATGTAAGTACATCGTTTAAAACAGAAACATTTTTCATGTTTTAGTAATTGACAAAATGTAGGCATGAAGTGTATAATATGTGAAGCCTGAAGTCCAAATATCAAATAAACACTTTCACAAAAGGTACAAGTATAACAAAACAAGTGCGCTTTTATTTTCAAGAATATAACCGCTATTGATATGACAGCTTGTGTGGTGCAGTGGTAAGATCTGCTAACTCCTAATCAAGAGGTTGCCAGTTTGATACTGGCTACCTAATAATCTACTGTTTTGCGAAGTGAGCTGCTCTTATTGTTAAAATTATACAATAAAAACATACATTTGATTTACATCTGTAACAGCCGGTTTAAATTTATAGTACTTGTAAAAGTTAGCGTTTTTTGTTTTTTTTTTTAGTTTTATTCTCTCGGTCACATTCACACTCCCACAACCCTTGCTTGTTTTGTTATACCACCTCTTTATTTGAAAACAGTGTCAGATCTTCATGAACGAGACTGGGACTGGGAAAACTGTGGAAGTGGGTGTGAGTGGTGTGTGTGACTGAGAATGATTTTGGATGTAAATTTTTTTTTTAATTCATTTTTATTCTTGTGTGTTCCTGCTCATGCTGAATTAGTATGCACCTTCTGGTCCATGATGTCAAAGCTGCACTGACAAAAATAAGAGATATATGTATATATTATATTTGGAATAATTAATTTTATGACCTGTATACCACATTTCAGAAAACATTGTTGCACTAATACATTATATTCATTTGCATGCCTTCCTTCATGCGGTTATAGTCATTGACCGCATTTGTTTGTTTTTTTTTCCCAATTTTGCCCAGTCGCCACATATTGGTGTATGATGGTGTTTCTTTTGTACTCCAGGAGATGCAGATGGCAGAATAGTACAGAGAGTTCACTTCTGCACTATATAAAATCATCAAATTCAAATGTTAACAGTTCCCACACACCCAAGTCTTTCCTACATTTATGACATGTGTGCCTGCTGCAATGTACACACCTCTCTATGCTGTGGTTCCAATTACACTGATAGAGCACCTGACACTGAACTTTCTTTCTTGGGGGAGCGGAGGTCTTGGAACAGAAGCTTGTTGATGTTGCATCCTCTTTTTTTATTCCATCGCCTTTTCTTGTAAAAAGTGGCAAAGAAGTTCCTATGCAAGGTGAGCCGTGCGCAGTCTTCTTTTCTCAGCTAGAAATTACAGGGAATTTACTGATGTGGCAGGATAAAAGCTGTACATGCGTTGTGCAAGGTATGAATGGGGTCCACTGATAAAAGAAGTGTGTTCATGACTTACCTTGCACCTTCTTTGCGAATTGAGCTGTGGCGGTGGGCAGGGGGATGGGATAGCAGGCTGCTTGTGCTGATCGACACACAACACAAAGACGCTGACGGAGAGCTGCAAAGGAAATTAATGTGGGCCAGGATTACGATTTTTTTCGTAGGCTTTGGAAATTCTAGTGTTAAATTAGAGGTCTAAATGCTGAACAGACATTTTTCTTTCAGCAGTTCTACCATATTGCATTGATAATATAGAATTTTAATCGGTATTTTAAATCAATACATGATTATTTTTACAATTTAATACAAGAATATACTCATATGAAGTTATGGCAATGAATTAAAGGCATAAGCACTAGATAGATAGATGGATACTTTATTAATCCTAAGGGGAAATTCACATACTCCAGCAGCAACATACTGATAAAAAACAATATTAAATTAAAGAATGATAAAAATGCAGGTAAAACAGACAATAACTTTGTATAATGTTAATGTTTACCCATGGGTGGAATTGAAGAGCATAGTATGGGGGAGGAACGATCTCCTCAGTCTGTCAGTGGAGCAGAACAGTGACAGCAGTCTGTCGCTGAAGCTGCTCCTCTGTCTGGAGATGATCCTGTTCAGTTGATGCAGTGGATTCTCCATGATTGACAGGAGCCTGTGTAGCACCCGTCGATCTGCCACAGATGTCACCCTGTCCAGCTCCATGCTTACAATAGAGTCTGCCTTCCTCATCAGTTTGTCCAGGCTTGAGGCGTCCTTCTTTATGCTTCCTTCCCCAGCACACCACCGAGTAGAATTGGGCGCTCACCACAACCGTCTGATAGAACATCTGCAGCATCTTATTGCAGATGTTGAAGGACGCCAGCCTTCTAAGGAAGTATAGTCGGCTCTGTCCTCTCTTGCACAGAGCATCAGTATTTGTAGTCCAGTCCAATTTATCATCCAGCTGCACACCCAGGTATTTATAGGTCTGGACCCTCTGCACACAGTCACCTCTGATGATCACGGGGTCCAGGAGGGGCCTGGGTCTCCTAAAATCCACCACCAGCTCCTTGGTTTTGCTGGTGTTCAGATGTAAGTGGTTTGAGTTGTACCATTTAACAAAGTTCTTGATTAGGTTCCTATACTCCTCCTCCTGCCCACTCCTGATGCAGCCCACGATAGCAGTGTCGTCAGCGAACTTTTGCACGTGGCAGGACTCCGAGTTGTATTGGAAGTCTGCTGTATATAGGCTGAACAAGACTGGAGAAAGTACAGTCCCCTGTGGCGCTCCTGTGTTGCTGACTACAATGTCAGATCTGCAGTTCCCGAGACGCACATACTGAGGTCTGTCTGTAAGATAGTCCACAATCTATATCACCAGGTATGAATCTACTCCTTTCTCTGTCAGCTTGTCCCTAAGGAGCAGAGGTTAGATGGTGTTGAAGGCGCTAGAGAAGTCCAGAAACATAATTACAACACCACTGCCTCTGTCCAAGTGGGAGAGGGATCGGTGTAGCATATAGATGATGGCATCCTCCGCTCATACCTTTTCTTGGTACGTGAACTGCAGAGGGTAAGAAAAGATAAGAATTGAATGCAACTAAAGGGTTAACTAAAAGTAGTTTTAAGCCTAGGTACGTGAGGCTTTCGTCTCATCTTGGAGGAACTACCAGTGTAATTACTTAAGGTTAAAATAATGTAAATGAAAAATGAACACCCCCTTAAGAAGTGAGGACAAACTAGTTAGAAAGCCCAAACTGAATAATGGAAGAATCGACATGTATAAGAAGTTACTGGTGACTGCAGTTGATTGGTTAAGAAGATAGAAGAGTCAGATGATGTGATGCACTAGTTAAAGTAATGATAATAGAAAAGTATAAAAGAAGATGAATTGATTATTGAATTGCTCACTCCATGGACCGAGACATTTGTGAATATCTGTGTGCAAATATAGAATTGTTCTGCATTCTCAGCTGACTCTGTCTGAAAACAAAAGAAAGTTTTTTTCCACAATGATAATAGCTCCCATAAAGATCATTAGAGCATTCAAACCTTTGAATGCTAATATTTCAAATATCCTTTGAATAAAGGAACAACATTCCCATTCTTCTAAATGACCTGATTGTTGATTCAATATAATGTTCAAGTTTATTGTATTGGGAATAAATTTTAGTTTAAAATTGAACCAGATATGACTGAAATATTCTATGAATACAGTGGCTGACACTTGTACAATCCTAAATTTATTTCAATTCATGTGTGTATTTCATTATTTACTGAGTACAGAGCACATATTTACAAGTATAATGCATTAACAATAAAATAATAAACCACACATTAAATGATATAACACACAATTACATAAAACACAGTAAAACAGCAATTTCCATGATAACCATAAATGAAAATATAAAGTCCTTTTTTACATTATATTTGCAATATGATCAAAAGACGACAAGAAGGGGGAAGCACAAACTGCATTCAGTAGTATGGCTGGACTTTTATAAGAAAGAAATTCACAGTGAAAGTCAGATAAAATCACATTTCCAATGATCTAGGTCACATTTACATCCTTCCTTCCTAGGGACTTTGTAATATGTACACATAGGATAGTGTAAAAAGAAAAAAATCAATTCCTTTTATTATAAACTTTTATGATAAACACATGATTATTATAAATAAGCCTGGTGGTGCTTTTACTTCATTAAGATTGCTTACATTGTATCTTTGTTCTCAGTTTTAATTTCTGAAGCAGATTGCCACAGCCGTAAAATCAATATACTATACACAGTAAACCACATTCAAGTATATGGGTACAGTTTATTCCAGACATTCTTTGTACATTATGTTGATTTTCCAATTGTGAAGATTAGAAATGTATTCTAACTGAGAGTAGTATTATTTTCAGGACTGCCACTAAAAACCCAATCTAAAACACAGCAGCTGGGCTATCAGTTTTAAAGCTGAGTGCCTAAATTTAATGCTTTAAAATGGAAAGAAGACAAGCTGTTAGCTCAGGTTTTGCTCTTAGCACATTCACAATGCAAAGGTCAGTCTTACAATTAGTACATGGGTAGTACTAAAACCACTTTTACCGAAGTGAAACAAAAAAGATTTAAATATGAATAAAGACTACAATGCCTGGACTAAAAACACTGACCCACAGTGTTTTTGGAAGACCAGCCAAAGTTGTAATCCTTTTTTATTTAATGAAAGTCAGCATGTGAAGTAGCAAACAATTGCAGCTCTTAAGGAACCTCGCTTAAAGCCAACAATTAAGCACAGGGGTGGTTTAGCACAAGCTAGGAGTAGACATTCTCAAGTAGTTTTACAAATTGCTGACTATAGCTGGTCTGGTGACTGCAAAACGCTATTAACAGATTCTGCATCCCACTATTCTCTCCTGTCGAAGACATTTTGTAAATGTACAGCTAACTAAAAAGCAAAACAAAGACAGAAGAAGAGGAATTTGTAAATGAAAATGTTCTGTAAAATGGCATTTGCACATTTTCTTTCTTTTAATTACATGACTGCACACATTGATTTCATTTAACACCAATAAAAAAATCATTCTCAAATGAATTTAGATTAAAGAGGTATGCTACAAACTTTATCATTTATTATTAATGCATTTGTTGTGATAGCATAAATAAGTTGCAGTAATCAATATAATGATCCATTAACAACTCGACATGGCAATATGGTTTCACAATCCAGGATAATACGTTATGAGCTGTTTTAATGGCCGACATGGTAGCACAGTAGATAGCGCTGCTGCCAAAAAGCCCCAGAGTCCTGGGTTTGAATCCTAAGCCTGGTCATCATCTATGTCTCCCCTTGGGTGTCTCTGGGCTTTCTTCTGAGTAATACAGCAACTCGATACTGTTCCTGTATGATGGAGTTTTCTTTAAGGTTCCCTCAATTACTGTTACCTTTTTAAACGGCACAGCAATAGGCAGCCTGACCACTAAGCAAATTTATAGTGGAAAAAAAACAAACAGTTCAAATTTAACAAGCTAGTGAATGTATGCATGGTGTATCACACAGTGCTGTTGCAGTCTTAGATAATGGCTCTGAAATTTGGAGCATTTTTTTAAATTTTTGACATTCATTTCACAATAAAACAGATATCACATTTTCTTTATTAAATATTTATTTATTTGTAATAATGAATCATATAAAAAAAACAGTGGTAATAGAATGTGCTTATATGTACTGGAAAAGTACATACTGTAAAACAAACTTTTAATAGCATTTTATCATATCATTTATTTGTAAACCAAGCTGAAATAGTCTTCTGGTGACTGGAATAGCTTTGATAGAGACCAGTTTACACCACAAGTGAGGCAAGAAGTACAAGGCTTGATGTGCTATTGTTAGTTTTTGGTTGTGGAGGTTTTTTGGCCAACTGTAGTTTACATTTCTTATACCTGTATATAATATTTTACAGAGAAGTACTTACTTTAGATTAAAAGTCTATGTTGAAGACTTCAGCTTAAATTGCTAGCTGCAATGGACTGTGATCGATATCAAGACATGGTGGTGCTTCACCGTTAAATTAAAGTGTCAGTGAAATCCTAAATCATTATACTGTAATATACAAGTAGTGCAGCTGTGAGGTTGGTTTTAGAATAAATTAAATGCTGAGTTTATGTTTATCCATCCATGTAGGTTTACAGAGCCACATTCACAGAGCTCCTTTCCTCTTCTTTTCACTCACAGGTAATTGATTTTGTTTAGTATGGATATATTTTTTATTTGTATGGTTAGAATAAAAATCGAATGTAATTAGAACAATTTAAAATGCTATAATGATCAGTTGTTATATCTATGATGTACAGAAAGTGACATAAGGAGTAGAGCTTATAGTGGACAAAGGCTTTGCAGCAAGATGCACAAGACATGCTGGTATCTTTAAATGGATGCCCCTTGGGTATTTAGTTTACCATAGCTGTGTTCTGAGAACTCTAAGGTGAGGAAGACAGTGGTAAAGTTATTATACTCATTAATCAGAAAGTGGCAATGTGTTGATTAAGAACTATGCTGTGCTATGTACACATGGCATTAATGACCCTAAAAACCTATGAAGATAATTCAACTTACCTGGTATGCTTTCAAGAAGCAAAAGAAGTGAAATGGTTGTTATTTGAGCTTTTCACGAGCTTCCAATATGTTGGTGAGTTTCTACAAGCATGACTGCACTGACATTCAAAGGATTTGTACCTGTTTTGCAGACAATACAAGCCATTGAACATATTAAAAGAGGAAAATGTACAAGTTGAAATAACCTCTCTCAAATTCATTTTTAATTAAAACTTTTCTGTTTAAAGATAAATTATTTCAAAAGTGAACTTATTAAAAGTGAGTTTTTCATATTTCAAAAATTCATAGTGTGCTCTTACCAACATATCTCAATTAAATTACACTCTTTAGTTAGTGTAAAAATGATTTATAAAGACAGAGTTTTAATAAACTCAACACAAAGCAATAAAACTAAAAATTGGTAGCCTGTTACAGTTTTTCTCGATTGGTTTGGCTCATTTCTTGAAACAGAAATTACATTCTTAAAACTATAAGATCATTTGGCCAAACAGTCTTACAGTTCTGCGCAACATTACAGCTCACTAGCAAAAGGTCATATCTTTCCCAAAACTGTTCATACATGCTTCAAAATAGATTCCTTTCCCATATAAAGAGTCAGTACCATCAAAATGTCAAAGATCTTTCTCAATTGCGTTGGCTCATTTGCATTCACTTAGTGCGTTTTTCCAAAATAACCTGGATGGTTTAGCACAACACCATGGATCACCTGCAAAAGCTCGTCTCTCTCCCAAAATAGTTTACCCATGTGTCAAAACTAAATTCCTTTCCCATTTAAATAGTTAGTGCCCCCAAAATGCATCGTCCCTTTGGCATCGTGTAAGCACTGCAAGTCAAAATGCCTAGATGTTTTGTCACTATGGCAGAGGTCTAGCCAACAGAATACAATTATGTATAAAACTGAAAAAAAAAGGATTTTACAGTAAGAGCAGCCTCCAAAGTTTGACATCAGACACACTGCACTCCTACTTCCAAGGAAATTGTAATCATTTTTATTGACACACATAAAGTAACTTCCATACATTAGAGTACATAAAAATGTATACAGTATTCTGTACATGTACGAAATATAAACACAAACAAAAAACAAGAAAAATTATATCTAGCCTACAGTAGGGCTTACAGTAAATAAAGTTTCACAACTAAGGTAACTTTCACTGGTTGTTGTCGTCACCGTCCCTCTCCTGGCCACCATCCTCATCCTCCTGGCCATCCACGCTGCTCTCTGTTTGGCCATAGATTCTCATCCACATCGCAGCGGATATTTTCCCTTGCGATGCAGCGAGGAAGAAACGGCAAGAATGTCTCAACCATCCCCTACACTGATCCCCTGTAATGTCCTCACATGCAGCATCCATTGCATGGAGCAGGGATCTCTGGTCTTGAGCCTGATGTTCATAGACTTTCCACCTCCAAGCGGAAAAAAATTCCTCAATGGGATTAAGGAAAGGAGAGTATGGTGGTAGTAGCTCCATGAGCATCCTTGGATGGGTGGTGAACCAGGCCCTGATGAGCGCCCACGGTGGAAATTTACATTGTCCCACACGATCACATAGTGTGGTAGGTGAGGCCCTTCGAGACCTCTCTCATTTTCTGGGACCAGATGTGTATAAAGACGGTCCAAGAAAATGAGGAGCTTTGAGTGTTATATGGGCCTAAACTGGGGATGTGTGTGGCCACACCATTCTCAGATATGGCAGCACACATTGTTAAATTGCCCCTCGCTGGCCTGGGACATCCACCGTGGCCGCTGACCAATGATGTTACGCCACGTCTGCGGCCCTTGGCCAGGTTGAAACCAGCCTCATCGACAAATACAAGGATGTGAGATGTTTCATTCCCTTCCAATGCCATTATTCTCTACAATAGAGTAAAAAATCAAATCAGTCATATAGAGGAGTCATACACAACAGAAATAGAAAATTACATGGGATTGTTCTATGTTCTCCTCCACAAGTTCAATATAGCCTGCTACTGGCCACTACTCCAGTGGTTCCAAACCTGGGGTACAGGCCTATGCAGAGGCACTGCAGGGAGTATTTGACACAAAGAGGGAGAAACACTGTTGCAGTTTTAGGCAAAATGCTGTAGTCAGATAAAGCTGGATTCTAAAGGTAAAGAGGATACTGAAAACCAAACAAATTGGGAACCACTGCTTACTGTAATGTTACTATAATAGACAACCAATAACTGACTTACATGCACATACTGTCAGAATTCCTCTCACTCTGTCAGAATTCCTCTCAAATGGTACCCTGTAAATCTGCTTCATGGTCATCTGATGCTTCTTCAATACCCGGTCTATTGTGGAGATGCTGATAGAGTTGACATTTTGGAATATGGCATTGTCTTGAAGGATTGCATCACGGATCTGTCTCAAAGTGAGAGCATTATTTGCAATCACCATGTTACAGATCTCTTGTTCTTGTTGTTCATTGAGAAGTTTTCTTCTGCCACCCATGTGAGGTTGTCGTCCAATCCTAGACGTAGAAGTCAAAGGACAACACTGTATGACAATTCGTAATGTATGCCGTATTTGTTACAGAATGAGTTACTGTACTGTAACATCATATTGCAACATCACATTGAGGTAATATATTACAGTACTGTGGGCCTACACACACACACACGGAATGAAGAGTTTATACATGTCTTGCTTTACAGTATGCACAGTACTGTATACTGTAATGACTCCATCATTGACTGAGTACATACCTGTTTTCCCTCGAAAGGTTTGGATGATGGAGGAGACAGTAGAGCGAGGCACATTAGGCTGCACTCGGCGCCCAGCCTCTGCCATTGTCAGGCGATGGTTAACCACATGGTCTACAATTGTGGCCCGAATCTCATCCGGGACAGCATGGTGTCTTCGTGCTCCTCGGCCTCTTCCCCCTATTCCACCACCACGCATCCTCACTCCTCCTCCTCCGCCTCTTCTTCTTCTTCCTCTTCCTCCTCCTCCTCTTCTTCTTCTTCCTCGAGCAGGAGGTTGCCCTTCTTGATTTACTTGGTGAGGTACCTCCATGTTCAAATGGTACTGGCCCTAGCCAAGCTCTATATATACACGTTTGGCAGCATTCACAACAATAGACAGCACCTGTCAGGTAACTAAACAAACTGTTTGGTTGGTCATCTGAGATGTGGGAAACTCCTCCTTCGTTGGTCAAGTTCTAATTTCACCTGATTGTCAATTACTGTCATGAATTTATCAAATGTTCCAAGAAATTCATATATGGTGTTCATGGTATTATGTTCTTGACTAATTTTGACAATTGAACAGACTATTGTGCATATGATGACTTACACGATGAAATCATGCTGACATGTTTTGGAGAGAACAACCATTAGACTGAGAATCAACTAATCAGTTTAGATCAGCAAGATCTATTTATTTGGAAAATGTGCTAAATGTGGGCTTATTGTGCTAACTGCAGGCTACTTGTACTTAACCATTTGCAAAGATGCACTGAGACACTTGAGACATGTACTAAGGCATTTGCAATTTGATGAAATCAATGAGAAATGCCATTCTGTTGTGAACATTTGCAAGGTGGTTTGGAGATCTGTCCATGTTATTTTGAGAATGTCATCTCGGTTTCAAGAAATGAGCCAAACCAATCGAGAAAAACTGTAATACACCATTCAATAAACCAGGTTTCATAGTTTTTGCCTACTGCACCAGTAAACATTTTCAAAGTTTGAATAAATACATCTTTATGCAGGGGTCTGAATACATTTTGGCACCTATTCATGTGGATCCAAACAAAGGAAAAAAATGAAAAGAAAACAGGCATTGTGGTGTTCTTTATTTATTAGCAATATGACATTTTTAAGAACTTCACAGTTATTACCTAGAATATTATGGATCCAGTCTTAGATTCCTATAGATAAAGAATGAGCGTTTCAAGTTTAGCTGTAATTGATCTGGTTCTCACTTTAAAACAGAGAAAGAAAGGTGTGTGCGTGGGAAGTGAAGGAGCATTGACCTCCACAATAATCCTGTGAAGCGCCAGAGGCCGCCCAGAGCATTTTAATGCAGATGCAAATATGCAAGAGACCATCGTCTATGTAAATGGATAAAAGACCAAATGTAAACAGATTTGAAGGTACTAATAAAGTAGTCAGTAGTCAATGTAGGATTAAAATGTCACAGTCTCAATGGCTGTAATAAATGCATGTCTGCATGTGTATCTGAAATGTCAATGAAATAAAATACTCCGCAGCAGCAACTAAATGAAATAAGACCACTGTTATGGCCTTGATTTAAAAGGAAAGGCTAAAGCAATTTAGACAAATTAGATGTGTGCACATTTATTTCATTAATATTTGTGTCACACATGGCCACAAATAAAACAAGTCCTTTTAACAGGAGAAAGTTATAAAATCATTCAAATCTATTGGTTTAAGACAGTAAAAAAGGGCACATCATACACTTATTGGAGGCGGGGGACAGTCTACACTAACTGTAACTCACCGTTTTCAGCACATTTTTTGAGTTTTTTCATGTCTCATAGTATTAATCTATCTGTCTCCATCGAATTTATGTTTCTCATATTATGATATAATCTTGTATTTCTCTATATTTCAAGAATTCCATCAGCTCCATTACACATTTTCTGACACAGCCTTATACTTATACAGATAGACAAATATACTTTTCTTGTACAGTTCTCAAAAATAACTATAATTCATACCTAGAGGCTGTTTTTTAATCTTTTTTCCAATGGCACTGCACTATAATAAATTCTTATAACAAAGAAGTAGATACTTAATGTAACAAACCATAGACAAACAATTAACATTTTATCTGAGATTAATTCTCAAAAACTAAAATAAGCAAGGGGCGATTTCAATCCAATTCAGTCTTGTAACTCTCAAGAAAATGCTACTGCAGCCCTCTGTACAGCAAGACTAGTCATAAGTAGAGGAATATCTTTCAAGATGTTCTAATTATAAACTACCAAGACTCACGTAAAGTGTGGTCTTACATGAACAATGAAAAGGCAAAATTTTACTACTGCACTTTTTCAGTAGTTTGTTTTTTTTTACTTATATATTCAGCACATATAGAAAATAGGCAAGTCAGACACTAGTCTCAAAGTGTAGCACTACATTGTAACTATGTTTATACAGTGTTAATACAACATATTAACCTCCTTGGATGTTTTCTTATTTTATTGTTACATAACACAGAATCATAATTGATTTCTCTTGTCTTTTTTGACGCTGATAAACAGAAAAAGACGTTAAAGTGAAAACAGATATCGGATATTCATCCCCTTTAATATTACACACCTAAGTCATGACTGGTGTGGCCAAATGGTTTTAGAAGTCACATAAGTAGTTCATTGGATGTTACATGTCTGTTGTCAGTAGACTAAATTGATTGTAGTATAAATGCACCTTACCTGGGGGGACCAATTTGTGATGAGTCAGTATCGGGGTGTAGCCCATACAATGAAGACAGAAGAACACCCCAGGCATCTCCATGAAAAGATGATTGAAAAGGACAAGTCAGGGGATGGACACAACAAAACATCAGAAAATCGCTGAATATCCATTGGAGCCCAGTTAAATCAGTCATCAAGAAAAGGAAATAGTGTGGCACAGTTGTAAAGGTGCCCACAGAAATAATCACAGAAAGTGATCATGGAAGTGACTGAGGCCACTAAGGACTGAAGGAGTGACAAAGTACAGATGGAGATTAAGATTGGAGAGACAACAACTGTTTCCCGAAGGTTGAAGCTTTATGGGAGAGCAGCAAAAAAAAAAAACTATCATCATAGCTAGTGTTTGCCAGAAGACATATGTGAGACTCTGAAGTCAGCTGGACGAAGGCTGTATAGTCTGATGAGAGCAAAACTGAGGTCTTTGGCCATCAGATTAAACACTGTGTTTGAACACTGCACATTATCAAAATCACACCATCCCAATATGCTGTGCGGATGAATCTCTACAGCAGACTCTGGAAGGCTTGTGAGGGTAGAGGGTCAAATGAATGCAGCAAAATACATGGAAATCCTAGTGGAAAACTGGATGGAGTCTGTAAGAAACCTACACCATGGGCTTTAAAACAACAATGTTAATGTCCAGAAGTGGCTGAGACAGAACTCAATTCAATTGAGAATTTGTGGCTGGACTTGAAAAAGGCTGTTCACTCACAATCTCCATGCAACATGACAGAGCTTGAGCTCTTCTGCAAAGTGGAATGGGGAAAAACTGCAGTCCAGACGTGCAAAGCTGATAGAGACCTGTGCACACAGACTCAAGGTTGTCATGGCTGTCAAAGGTGCATCTACTAAATACTGACTTCAAGGGTGTGAATACTTATTATTATTTTGTATTTTATATTTGAAATTTGCTTAGACCACTTTGCAGAAGTCAGATTTCATTTGGAAATTAAAAATAGTTTTTCTGTTGATCAATGTCAAAATAGGTAATTTGGTACACTTTATTAATTGCTGAGGGTAAACTGTCTTGCACATAACCTTTGGGGGTAATAGTGCAGGGTCAACCATTTTACATCACTCCTGGAACAATTTTAAGGTTAAGGGCCTTTCTCACAAGCCTCGAGTTGGATCCTTCAGTGCAGACCCTTAGTCTCAGAGCAACCACACCACGTTAATTAATGTTGCATAATAATAAAATCTGATAACTTCCAAAGTAGTGAATGCTTTTTATAGACACTGTAGGCCTTTGGAGCCATTATTGTAACATGTGCAGAGTCAGTCAATCATACATTTTCCAACCTGCTATATCCTAACTACAGGGTCACGGGGGTCTGCTGGAGCCAATCCCAGCCAGCACAGGGCGCAAGGCAGGAACAAACCCTGGGCAGGGCGCCAGCCCACCGCAGCATGTGCAGAGTACAATGAATTTCTTACTTCTCAGCATGCAATACGCTGCCCCTTTCTCTGCCATGATTATTAAGTAGAACAACCTTATCTTGAAACTTCTGCCTACATCAACTGAAAAATCACAGAACACAGTTTATATCAATAATTACCATTAGGTGATATATTAATTTATATTTTGGAAACTAATTATAAAATACGCTGTTCATTGAAGGTATGCTTAAGATGTATTACAGTTTTCTTTATAATCTTGATGTTCTCTAATTTTAAGTAATATAATTTGTCTTGTTTTATAAACAACTAATAAGATCCACACTCTGAGTGATAGGAGGGAAAATGTTAACAGAGACAGATAAAAAAAAAAGGACCCTGATCATAAAACATATTTTTATTCCAGATTTTTTATAGAATGAAGAATTATTGTGGAGAATATACTGATTAAGACATTTATTAATTTATCCATTTTTCAACCATTTTTTTACTCTATCTCAGGGTAGTGGGTAGCTGAGTCCTATCTAAGGAGCATTTGAATTTCTCCATATAACATAATTAAATTGATAGAGATGATCATTGTGATACTACTGTCAGTAAGTAAAGTAAACAATGGCTCTCTGGGGACCACACAGTAAATAACGGTATTTGTACGCTTTTGTACAGCTTTGTATTTATTTATTTGTTTATATTTCACCACCTTTAATCATAACTCTATTAATATAGACGACCTTAACGCTCAAAATCTAAAAGTTAACTTAAATACACCGGTCCACTTTGATAAAGCCTATTTGTACTAGTCACTTTATTTTGCTTTTTGGAGGATCAATGTTATTGACCATAGCCAATTTGCAATTCCACTCTGTGTTCATTTATATTGTATATAAATCCCTGCAGTATTGTTTTCATGCAAGTGTTTTATAATACTGCACTGTAAAAAATGTTTTTTTTTTTGCTCTTGTCAAATATTTTAGGTGTTCCATATATGTATAAGAGTGTGCTAAATCTGAATCTGACAACCAAATTGCACTATCACATCCAGTTTTTGAGAGATGAAGGTCTAAAATGGTCTAAAAAAATATAAATATAAAATGGTCTAAAAAAATATATATATTGCTTTGCTCACCAACCCCTGGGCGGGCGCTACGCACTAGCCACTTTGCGGATCTGCTGCTTGCGTATGGGGAAGCAGATATACAATTTAAACAGATTGTTATTTTCATGGAAATTGTTACATATGCATGATAGAACTAACTTCTTTACATTACAGTGAGTAATTAACCATAATAAAAAATTATTAAACATAATAAATTCAAAGAAAATTATGTACCATGTTGCGTTAGAGGTATTCATTGTGCTATATATTTTTGTTCTGTTTGGCTTTAAAATTAATATGCAAATACTTTTAAACTTACACTTTTACTGTAAAACCTCAGTAAAAATATTTTTTTTCAATTAACTTTTCGTTAATATCGCATTGAATTTTGATTCCGTGTTTGGAGTTACATCGTGACAATGCAATGTATAACTGCCCGTGAGTGAATATCGTTTCTTTCTCTCTAATAAATAAACCCACTTTTTCAAATGTTTGTCCCTGTGATTTGTTAATTGTCATTGCAAAAGCTATTCTAATGGGAAACTGTAAACGTTTTTATACAAATGGCATATCAAAATCTTCTTTGGTGTCTAATATTATCTGCGGAAGGTGTACTACATTATAGCTTTCTTGTTGCCTGTTAAAATTTTAATGTCATTGCCGTGTAACCGATCGACAATTTTCATGTTAATTCATTTGACTTCATCATTTCTCGGTGCCTGGAATGCCTGTGTACTCATTTCTTCTGTTGATAACCCTTCGGATGAAATTCATCAATAAGATTTGAATATAAGTCTTTTTTTATTGGGAACTTAAAGTGAGGAAAACGTTAAAATGTATAAGAGCTAAGAGCGCAGGAACGGTGTCTGACAAAAGTATTCACACGAATGAAAGGTGAGAGGACCATGGGCGTGGTTGCAAATGGATGAGAGGAGGACGGGATTTGACAAAATCTCTTGGCAAAAATCTCGTCTCGTGGGACTTGAAAAAATCTCTTGGATAAAGTCTTCTCTTAAGATTTTCTTTATATATATACATTAGAGAAATACACTATATTTTTCAAATTAATTGTTTTGATATAAATAAATGACAATTTAAATTACACATAATCTTAAATATATTTATTCAAAAATCAGTCACTTGCAGTTGTTTTCCCTCTTATAATCCTCTGAAGGCATATCAGGGCAGAATAACCAACAGAAGTCTGATAACATTGACTCACTCCACTTCCTTTAATATTCTGTCTGCCTCTCTCAGAAATTTGCAAAAAACAGTAACTTTTGTTCACTCAATAAAGAATGGATGTGCATTCTTTTATGTTTGCTTGCCTGGTCAAGACAAAAATTGGATCAACCTGAACTTTCATATTTCTGTAAAAACAATTTAAACAACAACTGTCTCTCTTCTGGAGAATAAAAAGACATTCTTAGGCATCTTTATAGCCTTCTAAGTATAATTGTGTGGTTTTGAAGGAATAAGAAAAGAAAAAAATATATTTAGTGCAAAAAAGAAGCAAATACTTGATTTTGGGTTGTTTCTATCTTAAACAATATTAAAAATGAGGAAGACTGCAATTGTTCTACTCAAAATGTACTTTAAATAATATTCTGAGCATAAAAACCATAACTTCTTTTTAAAAATCAAAAAATTTTCTTTAAATATATATATATACTAGCAAAATACCCGCGCTTCGCAGCGGAGAAGTAGTGTGTTAAAGAAGCAATGAAAAGAAAAGGAAACATTTTGAAAATAACGTAACCTGATTGTCAATGTAATTGTTTTGTCACTGTTGTGAGTGATGAGTGTTGGTGTCATATACATATATATATATATATATATATATATATATATATATATATATATATTTACACACACACACATAAACATATATATATACATATCTATACATATACACATATATACATACATATATATCTACATATATACACACACATATATACACACATATACATACATACACACACATATATACACACAAATACATATATATATATATACATACATACACACACACACATATATAAACATATATATACATATACATACATATCTACATATATACACACACAGCTATTTCGTATCAGTGCAATACGCTGTTTGACTCCCGCTCTTACGTGCAATAACAAATCAAATCATTCAGTTGTCTTTGCTCATATGTCATTTTAGAGCTGGACGCCTGGCATCTTTTTTTGGCCACAAGTTCGTTTCTGTTTGGTGTGAGGTTCTGTGTTGTGGAGATTCTCAGGATGGATTGCAGGTGCTCATCAGTGAGGCGACTCCTGTGTGCTGTTTTGTTAGTCTTTATCACTGAGAAGAGCTTCTCACACAGATATGTGCTACCAAACATGCACAAGGTTCGAGCCGCATGTAGACGGACTTTTTTTGTTCTTCAAAGTCACCAAAGCGCCGTGCAAACTCAGTGCGCAATAACTCTAGTAAGCGGTAAGTGTTGGCAAGGCAGCTGAAGCGCTGCATTATGGGATCTGTAGTTTATTGTGTTACCAGCGCTTCATATACCGGGCTTTAATAACAATAATACAGTATATAAAATGATCTCGGGCGGATATAATTACGCCGGGCGGATGTGGCCCGCGCCCTTGAGTTTGACACATATGGACTAAATAGAACTTGAAAAGATATATTTTTCAAATGTGATCGCGCAATTCAGATAGAGTTGACGCGACTACAGCCTGCATGCCTCAATGAGTCATCCTCCCTCGCTCTTACTTTTTACCGTTCATCTAATGAATACACTGAGTATGGCTTTACCAAAACAATCATTGATGGCGAATAAAGTATCCATTATTCGAGTATGTAGAGCGGGATATATATATATATATATATACATATATATATACCCGCGTATCGCAGCAGAGAAGTAGTGTGTTAAAAAGGTAGAAAAGAAAAGGGAACATTTTAAAAATAACGTAACATGACTGTCAATATACAGTATTTGTTTTGTGAGTGTTACTGAGTGTTGCTGTCATCAATGATTTGATTATCATTATTTCTTTCAATCAGGTTCGTATTTGTAGGATGTGTTGTGGTCAAGTTACATTCCGTGTTTGTCAATCGTTGTAAAGATGACAGGTTTCATTCATCGATTCGTTTCTTACTGCATCAATAAACAGCTCGTCTTCTTCTTTATCTGAGACCTGACACACTGCATGCACGGGTTTTTACACTGTCTTCCTTTAGCGGGACATTGACTTTTTCCACCGTGTGCTTTGTTTCCACAGTAGCTGCATTTATGAATATGCTTATCAGACGCTTCATATTTTTGCTGCCTTTTCAATTGTGTAATTCGGTTTTGTTCAGCTCTTTGGAACTGTTGCTTTTATCTGTGCCCTGCGTCCAGTTCACGTGAGCCACTCGGTGTACTTGCATCGAAGGTTCCCAGCTGTGCTGGTGCCATCTTGTGCTATGTCCATAGCTTTATTTAATGTTACCTTAGTCCTGGCACTTAAAACTTTCTCTCGCAGTTTTGCTGAGTTTGTGTCAAACACCACCCTGACCATCTCATCTTCCTCTCCATAAGCACAGTCCTTCACCCGTGAATATTTACCCGTGGCAGTTTGCTATTGGATTGCCGCTGACGGACGGCCTTATATGGGCAGGCACTAAATTACAAACACCAGCAGCAGCCTGTCTATGAACTTAATTTAAAGTGTAGGTTTACATCGTGCTTTGTTTCGAGTAGCAGAACTCATGAATATGGTTGTATATGTCACTCGCCGCTTCTTATTGTTTCGCTGCCTTCTCAATTATATAATGCATGTTTTCTTCAGCGCTTTTGAGGTCTTCCTGGTTTTCTATGTACTGCGTGATTACGTAGGAGGCGTGATGATGTCACACGAAACTCCGCCCCCACGGCGTTGAAGCTCATCTCCATTACAGTAAATGGAGAAAACTGCTTCCAGTTATGACCATTACGCGTAGAATTTCGATATAAAACCTGCCCAACTTTTGTAAGGAAGCTGTAAGGAATGAACCTGCCAAATTTCAGCCTTCCACCCACACGGGAAGTTGGAGAATTAGTGATGAGTCAGTGAGTGAGTCAGTGAGTGAGTGAGTGAGTGAGTGAGTGAGTGAGTGAGTGAGGGCTTTGCCTTTTATTAGTATAGATATATATATATATATATATATATATATATATATATATATATATATATATATATATATATATATATTTTACTGTACCCAGTATCTTGTGAAAAGAATATGTGGCAAAGAAATTCCAAATTCAGTAATGGATTCAGCACACCTATATCTATAAAGTAATCTGATTTTCTCACACAGGGGGATTTTGGTGCAGACTAGGAATACTCAAATTTGTAGACCAGGGGTGCCCAATACGTCAATCACGATCGACCGGTAGATCGGAAAGGTAGCATCTGTTGCATTCAAAAACATTTTTTTTAGATGTTAGTCTATCATATATCCTCCCCATGGCATTTGCCACTTGACTGACATACAGGGTGGCCAGTCTGAGATCTCTTTTCTTCTAACACACTGGTCATCCCGCACGCACAATCAAATGCGCGAGCTACTGCAAAATTCCGGCTATCTAAGTGATCTATCGACTAAAGAAGGAATTTAAAAAAAAAATTGTTGGTTATAGGCTGGATGTGGAATTGGAAGAGGATTTTTTTCTCTCACAATGTCACAATCAAAATGCGTTTTTCTGATCTGTCAGTCTATCATTGCTATTCCAAAGAAGGAAAATGTGGAAAGGCACTTTTGATTTGTTCATAAAAACTACAAAACTGACTTCTTTCCGAAAAGCAATCTGAGAAAGAGAAAGGAGAGGGAACTAAAATCGCAGTTAATCGGACAGCCATCATTTTTCACTTGGCTGAATACAAAAGCAAAGGCAGACACACTGAAGCATCGTTCCGGGTGAGTAACTCGATCATTAAGCATAAGGGGCCCTTCCAAGAGCTACCTCCTTGACTGCATTATTTGGCTCTACTTATTTATGTGAGTCAGCCTTTTCCCACATGAAGATTATTAAATCCAAATGCTGTAGTGACCGCAAATGTATTGAATTGTTATTGTGTTATAAAGGCTATTCAGTTATGCAAGGTACGACAGTTGAATTCACCTGGTAAATGTCATTTAAGATGTTGATGTCATTATGTCTTTATAATAACAGCTTTTGAAGACATACAGTGACAAAGAAAAATTGTTGATATTTTACAAACAGGTCTTTGAGAAACAGAGAGAGGTTTCATATATTTTAGTCTATTGAATCTTTTATCAAAAATTGTCTTATAATCAAAACTAAAACTTTTTTTCTTTGTTTCCATAAAGGTCAAAGATTATTTTTTAAATTAATACTTAAACTAAACTGTTCTTTGAGTTGCCTTAGCAGTAAGAAATCACTGGTCATTGTACTTGTTAATGCAAAAGTTAAGACGTTGGTAAGTATGCTCAACAATGTGTATATCATGCTTCATGTCGGCTGCTGAGGTGGAAAAGAAGGCATTAATACCATTAATAACATGGGGGTTCAAACAAAAACAAATTGGTTTTAAACATTTTTATAACATTAAACATTCAACAAGAAGAATAATAGTAGCAATTTTCAAGCATTATATACAATGAAATAAAATATTTTTTAATGATATTCTGAACGTTGATCATGCAGCAGATGTTAAATGCATGAAACAGCATGGTTGTAATCATGCAGCCTATGGACTTACATGATAATTATATGTCATGCTATTTCCATGCTATGTATGTTTTTATTTCACATATGGTGTTATAACAGTTTACACCATATACATAAAAATGTTGTGTAACTGTTGATTGTTAAGAATTTACCCTGATGCAGATACTGTATATGGAGCACAAAACAAGCAAACTGCTCTTACAGAATGTTACAATCTATTATGATCACCATAATTTTCTTTCCACTTCACCCAGTATAAGTCATGGTTGCAGTACTCTTACCTTGGATAACCAGGCATCCCTATTTCCCAGCAATGTTCTACAAACGTTCCTGGGGAATAACCAGATGTTCCCAGAACAATCAAGAGATACAATCTCTACAGCACTCCTTGGTTTTCTCTCAAGTGGCTTTGTCTTGTACATCTAACGAGGGAGGTGTTCCGGGAGCATTCAAAACAACTTTCCAAACCATCTAATCTGGCTCCTATCGATATGGACAAGAAGCAGTTCTACTTTGTGGTCCTCCTATGTTGCCTAACTCCTCATCTCGTAATGACAAGTGGGCCCAGATTTTACAATATAGAAACCCAAAATAATAAAAATGGATTGTGGATCAACAGATTGGTAATTTTGTTCCTCAAATGACATAAATTAAGCATTCTGACCATAAAACATAGTTTAAGAAAGTAAATTTTCTTTATTCCGAGGTATTTATTCAAGAGGGGATTCCCCATAAGAGATGATCACTAAATTCTGAAACTTTTACACCACAAAAATTTCTGACTTTTATAGTCATTATGTTCAGTTCTTCTCACTTCAGTAACTATTCTCAGTTAACAAAGGAGTAGTAGCATTCTATTTTATACCATAAAAGATTTGTTAAGATCATAGTATGGTGGCAAATGGGCAAATTGTTTTTTCACTTTCCATTAATGACAATTGCTTGTGCTCTGTGTAGTAAAAATTGTAAATTATATGTAAAAATTAAATTAAGGTGCAAGACTACTCGGAAGGGCAGTGGTATCACCGCTGCCTCGCGTAAGGAGACCTGGGTTCGCTTCCTGGGTCCTCCCTGAGTGGAGTTTGCATGTTCTCCCTGTGTCTGTGTGGGTTTCCTCCAGGTACTCCGATTTCCTCCCACAGTCCAAAGACATGCAGGTTAGCTGCATTGGTGATCCTAAATTGTCCCTAGTGTGTGCTTGGTGTGTGTGTATGCCCTGTGGTGGGCTGGCACTCTGCCCAGAATTTGTTCCTGCCTTGCGCCCTATGTTGGCTGGGATTGGCTCCAGCAGACCCCCGTGACCCTGTGTTAGGATATAGCGGGTTGGAAAATGACTGACTACTCGGGATATTTTTTGCAATAATAATAAATACTGTATATATAAATATTCTGCCTTCTTTCTATTCAATAATAGACCATTAAAAATTGGTTTGTGAGCAACTGCAGAAGTGTCTTAGAAGAGAAACATAGTGATAAGGCAGTTTGTCAGAAGATCAACAGTAATAGCTAATAGAAACAACTAAATATATGTACTTATTTTATTACCTAAAATGGGGATATATTCATTAATCTTAGGTTGAGGTAATCATTGAAATTTGCCAAAACTGTCATTTTTTCCCAGCAACCCATGAAAGTTTTCAAGGACAGTGTGACAACACAGAGCTCCAGCAGCCATGCACAGAACTTTTATGCATGTGCATTGTTAGCATGCTGCACCATACATTTTATGTTGAACTGCCTGATCTGTTTTGCACATGCATGATGCCACTATCTATTTGGCACTCCAGCTGGCACCACAACCCACATGCATTTAAAAAAACAAGACTATATTTTCATTTGAGGGGTACAATAACTGACCACAATGATAATACAATAAGTACTGCCACCAGATATATAACACTGCCCCCTGTGCAATTATTGACTCCCCGGTGTGCTGCATACCATATGTTGTATACCAGCCGGATACATGCATAATTAGCCATGCAGCACAGCTGCGAGTCAAAATAAGCTGTAAAGGAGCCCTCCTCCTCCCCAAGTCAGAAAACACATGGAACCTGTGAAATAATAATATTAACAAAAAGTTTATTACTGTTTACAGGTTGCTTCTATCTTCTTGATGGAAGAATAAAGTGCAAAGCATCTACACGGATAAACTGGAAACAAAAAAAGATGTTTCAGTTGTGTGAACCTGTGACTTCAAACAATGAAATGAGCCAGTCCCATGAAACAGCTTTGTGGCATTGCTATGAGTGCCATAAAGATTGGAATTCTTGTTTTTACTTATTGCTAGTTTGTGGCCATGTGTTGCATTTTGTTTGGGGTTATCATTTCTTCCTCATCTTTTAATGTTTGAGGCAGGGTGGTGCAGTGGTAAGCACAGTCCAGGTCACATTTTTGAGGACAATATAAGTTGAGCATAGAGATGATTCACTAGCCCTCATTGATACTTCTGACCATTGCAATATTATAATCCATTCAAAACCAGTTCAGTTCCTCTTGCCTCATTGACTCAATGCATTTTACTAAGGCAAAGTTCTGGAATATTTCCATGACTTCACTTCAAGATGAAGCAAACTCTGTGGGCTTCACTCATCACTAATCTTAGATATGTAATATCCAAAGGAAAAGCCTTAGTTAATATGTACACCAGTCTCATTTATAGATGAAACTAACAAAATAAAAAATGAAATAAAAAAAGCCTATTTTCATATTATACCATTACTTATTCAGAAAAAATATATGTCAATGTATTCATCTTTGTACCTGCTTATTCTAGTCAAAGCCAATGAAAGCAATGGAAATAAACTTACTGCAAAAGGTTTGAAAGAAGTGCAAACAATGAACAAGGTATCACACACACTTATACTACAAATGGGGCATTCTAAAGATTTGTAGGCTGCTGGAAGCCAACAAAAAGATAACAAAGTTCACTTGGATTAGCTTAGAGAGATAAGAAAGCCATTCAGAATCCACTGTTTGGAGTTATAAGCTCCTACGGAGTTCAGATCAGGTCCTGGATATAAAAAAGTGCACACACAACCCAGAACAGGTATGGCATAGTAGAATGATGTAGATGTTGTGACAGATGGCTGGGGTCCTTGCATAGTCGGGACGCCCTTCTGAGGAGAGGACCGGGCAAGAGGACATGTCATCAGCAGTACCTCCCCCAGGACATGAGAAGGCAGCACCCCTGGGTTGCATCGGGGACCGTGGCCAAAGACAGGGGGCGCCTGGACAGCTCTGGAGCCTTGGCATGCAGCACTTCTGCCACACCCGGAAGTGCTGCCAGAAGTGGAGTTGGTTTCATATCCAGAAGTTGATCGGAAAGCACCTGTAGCACTTAACGGGTGCAGTATAAAGGAGGCCGCCTCACTCCACTCGGGGAGCTGGAGTCGGGTGGCAGAGGACAGAGCTTGTGGAAGGGGAGTGGAGGCGGCAGAAGGAAAGAAAAAGATAAGGACTGATGTACAATTAAACAACCTTTTTAAAAAGTGTCTAACAGGAAAAATGCAAATGTTGTTTGACTGTACAGCACATTTGCTTAATGTTTGGCTAAAGGTAAGACACTGCCATTAATGGTGATTTAATTTGAACACCTTAGTTAATATGATCCCTCAATGTGGCTTTACCAATAAAGAGTAACACTATTTAGTTAAGCCATGTTTCAGTTTGGGATGAAGCTCGGGATGCTGTTAAAATAAAGAGTGCATAACTAAAGAAAAGTTAATGAGTAACCTGTAGGGTGTCTGTGTTCACAGATATGTAAGAATTTGTTCAAAAGCAATGTATTCTGTTCTTTTATTAAAAAAAATTGTGCTTATAGTCCCTCATCAGGGATTTATTTATAAAGATATCAGATTATTGGCTTTAGTCCAAAAGTGACACTTCAATCAATACCAGTGATTTATCTAGCCTTCTGGTCTTGACAGGCATCACTATTGGGGTGATCCTCATATATTTTTTATTTCGGTTTTGACATTTGCTCTGTAATTTATTGAGCTAAATAGTGCAAGCTGAGAAGAAAAGGTAACATCAAAGAGACATTGACATGTGACTTTAACAGTGTTTCTTGTATTGTTGCTTCGTTTCAGAATGAGAATTTAACGTGGACCTCCTTTTCCTTAGGGAACAATTCTCTGGTAAAATATGGCATCCAAGATTTGATCAGATACTTTTTTTTTGTTTGTGCAAAAGCTGATATGTTCTTGAGCAAATTAACTAAATAGGTCTTACCTCCTTCACAACCACAGGTAGAGTTTTGGAATAGCATCACAATTTATTCATCATAAAGACTGGCCTATACATAAAAGCACAAAGAAAGACAGCTGGATGGAAATCTTTATTTAAAACAGAAGCACATCTTGTATTCATTTCATTATCAGGTTGGCTTTGTTAAAGGTCCAGAATGTAAATGAGTTCACTTACTACTTCAGTTTTTAAATATCTTATGAAAAAAAATGTATAGAATATTTGTGTTGTGCACAATAAATTAATCATGTTTACTCAAGCAGCACATTGTTTGTAGATGAACTGTAAGGCTGTACAGTTAGGAACTGTGTCTTTTTTTTTCCTGTAAACATTAAATACACAAAAATGTTTTGAACTATAGGTTCTGAATTTTTACCTAATTATAATGTTTTATACTAATTCTTCTTGTTCAGTTCCTATTATGTACTTAATTTCATATTTATCATGTATTAGATGAAAAAATATTTTATCCTGAAAGGAACAGAAGAAGATCAAAGAACAGTCAAAAAATGGCAGGCAGAAGTTTATAACCAAGGAGTTAATAAGAGAACATCATCAAAACCAAAAACACAAGATAAAAATCAAAAGCTCTATTCCAAAGTTACTGCCAGAGCTAAACAAACATTATCTTTAATTATATCATTTAATATAATTTCATAAACAAATGATGAGTGCGAGTAATGATTTGTTCAGAATATCTCAGTGGTAGAAAATACTGTGCCGCAAGGTTTTGTACGTGCAGTTTTGGAGAGAGGCTTTGTTCTGTTGACCTAAGGTATGTACAATGGGCTGCTGTCATCCTAGTTTGGCAGATTGCATTGTGAGCCAGTGAAACTTGATTAATAATATTCCTGTTAAAATAATATTTTTAGGAACCAGGCACTACTTTTTACAGCTTTGTTTCCTTTTTCTTTGCCTTTTTTATATCTTCCCAAGAACAAAGCACATAGTGAGCGTGCAGTTCGGCAATGGCAGGTATATGCAGTGTTGTAGAAGAAGTCAGACAGTAGTTTAGTAATTGACCATCTTCTTATCTTTTAATAGACAATAAGTGAGAGAATCCCTGTAGAGAATGAAATAAAAGAATACTAGGTAATTCAGGTACATACTGTGCATAATGACAAGCGCTAGTGCTAGGAGGAAGACAAGACTAAAACACTCATTTAAAATTGGGGACATTTAAACAGGTATTGTATTGATAGTTCCTCTGAATTAGAAAAAAGCAGATAGCCTAAAGTGTGTGAGTGGTGGCATGAAGAGGTTGTGGTAGTGAGAGTATCTTAATAAGTAAAAATAGGTGCTTAGGCAGTAGAGTATAGGTACTTTAGTTCATTTAAATTCATATTTAATTTAAAAAGGAGTTCACAGTTAACAGTTTCCGAAACAAATTATAAGCACTGCACTGCAGTACAAGACCAGTATGAGGTTGGGTGTTTTGGAAGTTTGCTTTAATGAAGCCTCCTCTCAAGTGGTCTATATATATGGGAGATGCCACCTAACTGAACATCCTGAGTTCAGGATGAATTTGAGGAGAGGATAGTTAGTCTGTATAAGGAATAGGGAATTAGCAGATCTGGCCCAGGTGCCACAGGAGGAGATTCCAGACCAGAAAACTAGAAACAGGTGAGCAACAGTTGGACATAAACATAGATAATAGATTGAGTACGGATGAAGTAGTTTTAGTGTGTGCTTCAATAATTAGGTGAATAAAACTCTGGTTTGCACTAGGGACAGAGAGTCTTGTGCAGTGTGTTGATTCCATGGCATACACATGAAATACCTCCTTGGGAGGGTGGCTAGGTTTTGGGTCATATTAGGGGTGGATCAAGTTTTAATTTTTACGTTTTGGAACAAATGACATATGTAAGGGCAAGCAATCCAAGTTTAAAGAATTAGGTACCAAGTTGAGGCACAGACCTGACAAGGTGGTCTTTTCAGAAGTTCTTCCTGTGCCATGCAGTAGTCCATGTAAGACTGAGCAGATTAGATAGTTTAACACACAGCTGAAATATTGAAGGGAATAAGTTAATGGGACATTTGGGCTGTTAATCCAACAAAGGGGATAATTTGCACCATGATGGGTTACATTGGAACATGAAAGTCACCAATGTATTTTAAACATATAAATAGGTTAGTGAAGAATGGTTTGGAACTAGATAATGTGGGGACAAGGAGATTAGGACATGATGGACACTAGTAGAGTAAAAATACATACTAGTTAACTTTGAAATGTCTACTCCACAATTAAAAAGACAAAGTAAATTAAGTAATTAAGTAAAAATTGCTTGCCCTAATGCTATAAGTACAGTATTAGTAATAATACAAGAGGGTTGGAGTTATATGTAGCTGCACATCCATCCATCCATTTCCCAACTAGGTGAATCCGAACACAGGGTCACGGGGGATAGCTGCAGCCAATCCCAGCCAACACAGGGCACAAGGAAGGAACCAATCCGGTTCAACCCACCGCAGGACGCACACACCCACACCCACACACCAAGCACACACTAGGGACAACTTAGAATTGCCAACCCACCTAACCTGCATGTCTTTGGACTGTGGGAGGAAACCAGAGTACCCGGAGGAAACCCACACAGACACGGGGAGAACTGCAAACTCCATGCAGGGAGGACCCGGGTCTCCTAACTGCGAGGCAGCAGCGCTACCACTAAGCCACCGTGCCACCCTTAGTTGCACATGATTATGATATTATAACAATAACATAGACCTGGCATAAGAGGTGGGGATAGTATAATATAGATGATTGCACATTAATTAGGTAAGAATAAGCAAAACAAAAATGGTGTGGGAGTTGCCATTTATGCAAATCTGCCTTTAACTGCATGTCTTCTTCAATTAGATGATGAGCCACATCTTAGTAAAGGTGTTTTGATTCGGCCAAGAAAGATCAGGGATAGTGGCCTGATTTTGAAAGATAGGGTAGAAAATGTTTAAGTTTGCATACGGAATGGAAGATTTGAAACTTAAAAGTACAATTTGTGAAATGGACCTAGGAGTAATAGTGGACACATCACTATCTACATTCAGGCAAGCCTTTAAGGAAGCAAATATAATGTTAGATTATATAGCATGACATAAAGAGTTTAAGTCAAAGGAAACTATACTAAATATGTATAACATACTAATGAGGCCTCATCTGGAGTACTTTGTGCAGTCCTGTTCTTCATATTACAAAAAAGACATAACATCACTAGAGAAATTCTAAAGAACAGCAATTAGATTGACTTCAGGACTGAGATATAAAGAACTGTTGATTGATGGTCTCTTTAATTATGAGCAAGTGAACATTAAGATGTAATTTGATTGGCATTTTAAAAATTCTGAAAGGAATTATTGTGGTTACTTTAAAGTAAGTTCTTCAAGACAAACACAGGGACACAGATGGAAACCTGTCAAGGGAAGATTTTGTACAAATGTTAAAAAGTTTCTTCACAATAAGAAACTTAGGCACACGAAATAAATAGGCAAGTAATGAGTGTGTTGTTTGTTTACAACCTTGGGCTCCTAGAAACATTGCAACTCTATGCTTCCCTAAGAAGGTACTGGTGGCAACTGCAACAATGCTAATGCTTCTTTTATATACAGTATCTAGTTTTCCCTAATATTCCCTCTACAGGGTTACCATGCTTATTTACATTATCACCACATCTCCTTTCCTTTCAAATAAAGAAATATATTCCATAATATGCTGTACTAAATAAATCTGAGCACTACCTCTTAATATATATTTACATTACTTACACATATTTTAAATATCTATTTTACAAATTTTCTTGTTCAGGTGCTTTCACAATTTGAGCAGATCTTCTTAGCACTGGTAATAGCGTGTGCTCAAATGTGCTAGCATCATCTGTCTCATCTGTCTGTTACAGTCACAACTTCCTCAGTGATCTGTTCTTGCTGTGGCTCTTTTATTTTCAGAAGACTTTTCCGATTCGTTCTCAGAATGTGTCCATCCTCTGTTTGAATTGTAACAGACCTCTGACTTACTTCCTTTAGAACTCTACACGTTTGATTCCATGTATTTATCCCCTTGAATTCTTACTTCATCATCTTTTGTTAAAGGTTTCAATGTCTTGGCTGTTTTATCAAAATTTCTCTTTTGCATGTTTCTCAAGTGCTCCTGTTTTTTCTTCCATCCCTGTTCTTTTGGCTTAAATGTATATATAGTAGTGCAACTTATGACCCATTAAAATCTCAGCTGGTGAAATTCTGTTTTCTAAAAGGGAGGATCGGTAACTTGACAAAGCTAAATAAAGATCTGAATTGCTTTCTTTTCTTTTTTCATAAACTGCTTATCAATATGAACTCCTTTCTCTGCTTTCCCATTTGACTGAGCATACAGATGACTTGACGTTCTATGCTGAAAGTCATAGTCTGGGCAAATTTTTTAAACTCTTCACAATTAAAACAAACCTTGCAAAGATAGCGTTCATGTGTGTGAGTACACAAGTAACAGATAAATTAGACAGTAATGTCATCTCTGGATAATTTGAAAAGTAGTCTATTACTAACAAGTATATCTTTCCATAAAGATGAAATAAATCAGTTTCCACTTTCCACCAAGGCTCCTCAGGTAAATCAGCAATGATCACTGATTTATTTGTTTGTCCACTCTGATACTTGGTGTATGTCTCACAGTTAGAAACCATTTGATCAATATCAGCATTCATTCCAGGCCAATAAACTGCAGCTCAGGCCGTTCTTTTACATTTTTCTGTACCTAAATGACCTTCATGTAGTCTTAAAGAGTGAGGAATAACAATTCTACTTTGCCTTAACAACAGTCCATTCACAATATTCAGTTCACTTCTGATGTTAAAATATTGTTTGCAAGAACCTTTAGGCCACCCATTGTTCAAATGTTCAATAACCATTTGTAACTCTTCGTCTGTTTTTGTTTCTGTTATAATCTGTTTGGATTTAACGTCTGACATTGGAAGATTTTCCAGTATTAAGTTAACATGAACCTCATCATTAGTTTCTGTAGAGCTCTCATTTTTACTTGCCTGGAGTATACAGTAAATCAGCTCAAAATCATAGTATTGAAACTTCATCATTAGTCTCTGAATTCTTGGAGACATTTCATTTAAGTTTTTGTTTATAATGGCTGTTAAAGATTTAAGATTAGTTTCTACTAGGAATGATGGTAAACCACACACATAGCTGTGGAACCTCTCCATACCAAACACAAGATCAAAACACTTTCACTCAGTCTGTGCAAAGCGACATTCAGCTGGAGAAATTGTCCTTGAAGCATATGCCACTGACTTCAAATTTGCACCATCAGCCTGTAAGAGGACTGCATCAAGGACATCTTTAGATGCATCTGTTGATATTTGTGTCTGCTTTGTAAGGCCAAAGAAAGTTAAATCTGGTTAAAACATTAATTTTCATGCTTATCAGTCCATTTAAACTCCTTTGCATTACATAACAGTTCTATTTTATATACAGTTTTATAAGACAGGTTTGGTATGAATTTTCCAATGAAGTGAACCATTTCCAGTACTCGTAGTACTTTTTTTTTTTCTTTATTGGTCTGGTCATATTCAGAATCGCATTTACCTTACTCCTATCAAGTTGCACACCATATTGTGACAGTTTATCATCCAGAAATGTAATTTCTTTAACACCAAGCTGGCATTTAGCCTTATTAATTTTCAGTGCATATTTCTGTATACTTTGCAGTACTCTGGTAAGCTTTTCATTGTGCTGCTCCAGTGTTAACCCCATTATACAATATTGACTACATAATGCCCTCAATAATGTGCTCCATGGCGCAATGAAATATTTCAGGCACTGATGAAATACCAAATGGCAACCTAAAGAACATGTACTGTACCAATTATAAAGTGTATTAAATGTACATAGCTTTGAACTGTCCTGATGCAACTGCCAAAATCCATGAGATGCATCAAGCTTTGTAAAAAAAAACTTTGCACCTGCCATTTCACTTATTATTTCTTCTCTAGTGGGTATTTGGTAATGTTCGCTTATTATGTTTGCATTTAAGTCTTTGGGATAATCTCTGTTTGCTTTTTTGATGCACACCATTATGTTCACCCACTCCATAGGCTCTTCTACTTTCCCTATAACTTCTAGTGATATCATTCTATCTAGCTTCTGGTTTAAGCGAATTTTAAGTGGTGTCGGAACTCTTCTTGGTACATGAACCACTGTGCATCTTCCATCAGCATAATCTAGTAAGTAAAAATATTCTGAAGTTGTTGCACAGTGTTGTTCACACTATTATGCTGTGTGGTATGGCTGCCAGTTCAATACACTCACAAATCCTCACAAGCTTTGTCACCCAAAAGTGAATCATGTCCCCTGGGAACTACAACAAATGGCAGGTAGTGCACTCTGTCTTTCACTTTCACTTGGAGTCCATATTTTCAATGGATTGCCCGTTATATGCTTTAAGATTTAACACCTCCCATCTTAATATGTGACTTAACTTTCAAGGCTTCAATATTATTTTCACTAATTAAATTAACTTTTGTACCAGTGTCCAACTTAAAGTTAATTACAGTCCCATTTATTTCCACTGGCACTATTCACTTATGACTTTCAACTGTAGTTACATTACATTCTTTATTGTCCTGCTTCCCGACATTGTCAAGAGTTAACATACCCACGAAGAGATCATCATCTGAATCAGTATCTTGAACAAAATGAACATGTTCCTCTTTTCCATGTCTGTGCTTAGTAAAACATTGCTTAGCAAAATGATTCAGTCTTTTACATTTTGCACATTGCTTTCCAAAGGCCGAGCACTGTTTCAGAGCATACTGCTTTCCACAATTCTTACAATTAAATTTGCTTTCATCTTGTTTCTGCTTTACTTTATTAGAACCGCTTTTCCTTGAGTTCCCTTTTTCAAATACTGTGGCTACTGCTGTTCCTCTTAACCCACCCGCTTTTAACTTTTCACAGAATTTGCTGTTGTGCTGCTGCATAATCTCATTTACGCAAATGCTCCCGCCATTGTTAGGTCAGTCTCTCTTGGCATCCTTTCTTTCAATTTTTCATTTTGAATGCCATATACTATTTGATTCTTTATCATGGAGTCTTGTAATTCCCCAAAATTACATGAACTAGTCTTTAATTTAAGGTCCATTAAAAAATTATCAAAAGTCTCTCCATGCTGTTGAGTACAAGTGCAAAAGATGTACCTCTCGCAGGTTTTGTTCTTTCTTGGCGAACAGTGTTGGTTGAATTTTTTAATATCTTTGTTGAATTTTTCTTTATCATCTGCATGTCCAGCCACAAATGTACTGAATGCCTCATTTGCTTGGGGTCTGGCAACTGTTAGCAGCAGCTAAATCTTCTGTGCATCTTGTTCACTGCCTAAGCCAACCACTTGCATGTACACCATGAAAAGCTGCTTGAAAATACACCATTCTCTATCCACATTTCCCATCTAATTCACAGGCTCGGGCAGCTTCAGACTCTACATATTGACTTACAGATACTATTACTCGTACTTCTGCGTTGGCGTCTTCAGCTCAGCTTGTGTTCCTCTCCATGGCGTATTCCAAAACTCTGAAGCCATTTGTCAAAGCAAAAAAATTTCCAGGTCCACTTCTGGTACCATGCGTTGTTTGTTTACTTAAATAAGAACAAACTGTGGGTTGTTTAAGTGGCCTTTATTACAATTGTAAAGCATTACAGGAACATTGCAACTACTGTATATACTTCTCTAAGCAGGTACTGGTGGCAACTGCAACACTGCTAACGCTTCGTCTATATACAGTATATAGTTTTCCCTAATATATATTCTAATGTCTTCTACAGGATTATCATGCTTATTTACATTATCACCACAGTGAAGAAGAGAGGGGTACTTTAGAGACCTTCAAAATCTAAATCGATGTTAGTTTGGAAAAGTTATGCCAATAGGATTGTCGATCCTCTCATCAAAATGGCTCTAATTTTCAATTATGATGTCACACATCACATGGCTGTGGCAACCATACAGAATATAGTCCCATCCATGTTTCAGTGTGAAAAACAGAATGGCACTGTGAAAAAATCAACACAATAAATAAAATACACAAAAATAATATTTAAACATTATATGTGCTATGTAAGAGAGACGGGCATCTCGATCAGAATGGAAACAATGTTCTTGCCCAGACTGGATGCCTTAATGGAATGACAGCTGAACTTGAAACACAACTCGGACAGAATGCCCTATAATCTTCACCCTGGTTTGGATCAGGAGGCAGAGAGTGACACTCTTGGAGGAAGGGAGGGAGGAAGAAATTACAGGATTTTGCATTTGTTTACTGATCTTTTGGCGGGTGATTGTTGGAATTAATAAATATCTTCTATATAAATCCAAAATTGTGTTGGCCATTACCACGTCTTTAATTTAGTGCTTGGGAGCACCCCTTGGTGGTTACAACGTCAAAAATATGATTAAAGGGATCATGACACCATTATATCCAAAGGTGTAGAACTTCATAACCTCTTTTTGATGTTTATGGCTTGAGAGGGCATGTCTGGTCTTTACGGAATTTAAACTTTTAGAATCATTTGGAATCTTTATGATGCTTGTCCATGAGCTGTTTACAGAGATGGTAAAGTTGAATCTGAAACAGTGCACTTGCTGCTATCACATTAATAAGAAGATGTTGTTCAAGTATTCATTGCTCTTACACATATCCACATACTGTGTTTATTGTATATTACATTCTCAGAATGACAAAACCTACAAGATATAAGGTAAATAAATAATTATGTATCTATATATATATAGGGAACATAATAAAGAAATTTACAAAGAATAATCATTAGTTCACTGTTTATATGAAATTCAGTAAAGCATATCAATTTTCTTTCAGTCAGAAACAATTAAAAGCCTGCCTGTGTACTTGCCAGTAATGCATTATCTTGGTTATATTATGTAAACACTGAATACATAATAATGCAATTAACAGTGCAGTTTGACCACAAAGTTTTGTTAATGATTTTCTTTGTATGAAAACATAGTTACATTTATATTTAATTGAAACCCTACTGTAGACTTGATTGCTGTTTCCATTATAACAAAGATTTTAGATTTTTCTTAGTATTTTAAATTTAATGGTACTGAGTTTTCGTGTGGTAGTTAACACTGCTGCCTCATAGCTCCAAGAGATTGGGTTTAAATCCTAGGCTAGTCGTTCTCTTTGTGGATTTGTCCTGGTTTGCAAAGCTGTTTTCCTCCAGCATATGCATATTTTAATTAAATCAGAGACTCTTCATCGGCTCAGTATCAGTGTAGCTTTGTGTATTCTGCACTTGCATATTTTGCAGGTTCGGTCTGCGCTTAGTGCTGCCAGGACAAGCTTTGGCTGCTAAATTGGACAAAGTGAGTACAGATAATGGATGAATTTTAGTTTGTGACTTTTACAGAAACTCTGCTAGGCAGCCATTATAATAATTTAATTTTCCAAATTGGTGTCAGACTTTATTATTGTACATTGACTCCATTAAAGTCTATTAAATGGTGCTCTCATAGTTTTCTCAA
The DNA here is from genome assembly GCF_016835505.1 of Polypterus senegalus. Classification (NCBI taxonomy): domain Eukaryota; kingdom Metazoa; phylum Chordata; class Cladistia; order Polypteriformes; family Polypteridae; genus Polypterus; species Polypterus senegalus. The sequence continues at coordinate 103,079,173 of NC_053163.1, read as the reverse complement.
ATTAAATACAAAAAAAAACAAAAGAGATAGTCATAGACTTTATAAGGAGGAATACACTTCTCCAGTTAAATACATGGTTAATCAGTTAAACAAGTCCCATCATGCAGAATTCAGTAAATTTTAGTTGCTGAAACATTTTGCACAATTTATCTGATTTATGACAATATGCAGTGTCTGCCTATATGCTCTTTTTCAAAATCTATTACCTAGGTAATGCTTTTCCTCGGTTACTATAAATATGGATTATTTTTTCATGACACATTTAATGAACACACTTTTCCATTACAGAATGTTATCAAGAGGCTGCTTTAAATAGGAAAGAAGTAATAGATGACACTATGAATGGTTAAGTAGACAAAAGAAAGTATGGCTATTGTCTAAAAGCTGTACCAGTAACCTCACTAAGAATAAAACAATGAAACTTGCCATTTCACCTGACATTTTGTACTCATGGTAGCTCTGTTATTTAGTCTATACAAGCAATCCATACACAATCCGCCCCGGGGATAAAAACCAGTAAGAATGGAAAACCACGCTGTAGAATTAGATGGCTGCTAGGGTGAATTAAAAAAAAACAAATAATAATAGATAATGATAATGAACTCTGAAAAGAACATGAATATTCAATTAAATTATATGGAGTCATTAGATTTTAAATGATTTACTATTGAAACCCAACAGAAGACACTTATATTCAGAATATGAACAAAGCGCAAATCAAAATATAAATGTATGCAACAGCTGTATATTCAGCTGAAAAGAAAAAAATGTAATTAGCAGTAATAAAGACTTTCTAAAAGATTTAAAATTGGATCTAGTAAATGAATCCTTAAAAGCCAGACCAAATGAACAAATGAAAAATCCATTCATTACTAAAATAATTAACAAATTAACATCAAGCAGTTAACAACCAGCTAGTAAAACCATGTAATTACACCAAGGTGCCAAACTCGGATTCTGGGGAGCCGTCATTTTCTTTCCAGTTGATTTTTTTAAGTATTTTTGTATGAACTGGGAAAATGGAACCATATTTGGGCCACAGAACAAAGCCTTTTGGAAAAGAAAACCATGCATAGAAATGTATAGAGCAATGGTACAACGTAGGGCATAGAAATTGCTAGAATTTGTGGTCACAGAGGAAAAGAATTAGAAACAGGAACATATATGGAATTGTATCATTTATTGGGCAAATGTTGCAGGCTTTATAAAGGGGGAAGTGACCACCTTCTGTTGGTGCTCTCTTTGTCTTCCAGGTTTAACATGTGAATACTCTCTTGCTGGAACTCATTAGGCCAAAAATCTCAGCAACAGATATGAAACTTACCAACATTTTTGTTGTACTGGAGTCTTTTCTTCTGACAATAATGATAATGATATGCTCATTGTCTCTACAGCTGCTTGTGTGTTCCAATGTAAGCTACCAATAAAAGCTGAGTTAAAGCTGAGTTTCTTTTCTGTGATGTTTGGAGACCTTTGTCCACCAACTTCTGTTTTGAGATGGTTTTAGGTGTCTTTGGGGCTCTTTTTCAGGGTCTCTGTTTCCCCTGCACAATACATGTCTGAAGTATAACATTTGGCTCTATTTGTTTCTAAGTCTGTTCTGCCAATGAAAACATTTTATTTTTGACATGTTTTTATCTTTGTTTAATTATAACATTGTCATTATTTGATTTCAGGGGATTAACAGAGACGATGGACATTGTCTCTAATAAATACCAAACCCCTTCATCTTTAAATATGATGATGTGTACTACATCACAAATTGATTCTTATGGTGAATCTTGACAAGATAGATAGATAGATAGATAGATAGATAGATAGATAGATAGATAGATAGATAGATAGATAGATAGATAGATAGATAGATAGATAGATACTTTATTATGTGAATTTTCCCTTGGGATTAATAAAGTATCTATATATCTATCTTGTCAAGATTCACCATAAGAATCAATTTGTGGTGTAGTACACATCATCATATTTAAAGATGAGGGGGTTTGGTATTTATTTTCTGAACTTTAAATTCAATAAATTAACAAATAGGTAGCACTTCAGTTTAAGGGCTGCAAAAATACATCTATTAGTCATTAAATCTTTTGTAATAAGACCGTAACAAAAGCTTCTTTTGATCTTCATAACACTTCATAACATCAGTAAATAGGTTAGTCTTGTCTGTGTAGTGTGGCATATTGACATGATGGTGAAATTAAAATTCACAGGTCTTATACTAAATATGTAATATCATGAGAAATATGTCTCAGTTAAGCCACCTCAGACCACTTCAAAGTGAAGTTTTGTTACTGGGTCACATTGCAGAGATGATTAAGCACTTAACTGATGTGTTATATGTGCTATTACATCTTATAACATAGAAAATTAGTAATAGATGCATTTTTGTAGAATCTAAACTTAAATGTTATCAACTGATCTTAACATCCTGAACAGAAAAGGTAGTCAAATAAAATCATTTAAGGTTTTGATTTTCCTTGTTTTGATTTTGAATTTGGCATTGCTCTCTTTTGAAGAAGCTTGCCTGACTGAGTTTACCTAAGCCCATATTTGACTGAGTTCTTTCTTGCACCTCCAAATATTTGACACTAAAACTAACCCATCAGCCAATGCTTCATCCTTTTAATGGACAGATGTGTCTGTTGACCACCTAGACTACCTCATGCTTTATTTAAGAACCTTACCCTTTTGCAGTTTCAAAGAAAGGTAAACTTTTGACTGATTTTAATTTTTACCTTTGTAACCTCAGCCAGACTACTGTTGTATCTTTAATAATAATAATACATTTTATTTATATAGCACCTTTAGCTGCATGGTTTTACCGTAACATGGAACATAGTCATAAATTCATACATTAAAGCAGTTTACACTTAATATCCTGCACTTATAGAGTCCACTAAACAAGAGAATCAATAAGTTTTACAGAAAAAATGGATATCCATAACATCCTAAATTTAACAACACTTAACATCTTTTACCTTTATTTTCAGTTGCAAGCTTCATTTACATAATCTTATCAGGTTTGCAGACAGTTGTGGTGTGTGCCTATGACTATCAGTCATGTAATGTGACCCCTCTAGTAACTCATTCATGGCACTTTGTTATTAGCCAAGACAAATACAAACAGGTTGTAGGAGCTGTTCCTGTGTGTGAGAGAGCTGACAGTGAGTGCTCACGCCAGAGGTGGCAGGTCCTGCTTTTGTCAGACTATAGGGTCAATACTGTACTACATATTTTTATGTTTTAATCCACCAGCAATCACTTGAACAAGAAAACAGTGTGATCTTCAAGCAAAATCATAATCTACTGTACCTCAAACATTTTGACAAGATAATACCACAATATGTATAACATTGTCTTTGAAATGATATTGCTAGAATGGCAAATATTAAAGTAACTTTAATTTGACTTATGGTATGGATATTGTCACACATGTAAATCAAAGGGTTACCTTCCGGGCTCTTCTGAAGTAAGCACTGCCACTCCAGGACACTTGGGGCACGATTGCTCACTCACAAATCCCTTTGATCACCTACAGCTCAGAAAAGATGCCCACTGAAGGCAACTGACTATGTACCTTTGGGTCCGGGAGCTATAAAAGCGATGCGCTCCTGAAAGGCAGTGTCTCATTCTGGAGATCAGTTAACCATATTACAGAGCTCCGATCCTATGACAGGACCACTGTGCAGAGTTTTAAAGCCAATGGCTAAACTATTGTTTGTTAAACCATTGTGCTATGAGGGGCTTGTTATTGTTTGTTCTTTTTTGCTTTGTAAGTAAACAGGGTGGTCTGGCTGACGCCCCAACATTTCTTTGACTGACAACAATCATAGTGTACATGATCATTTCTAAAAGCCATGTGCCCAAGAACTACTATGCCAGCAGCCATTCCACCTCCACTTCAGAACAGATAATCTACTTGGAGCTAAGCATGTTTGAGCTGGATCAGGCCAGGACTTGAATAGGAGACCAACCACAAAAGCTTGGCTTGCTGCTGGAAAGAGGTATTGATGAAGCCAGCAGGGGGCGCTTATCCTGTGGTTTGTATGTGAATCCCATTTCTTCAGTGCAGTGATGGGAACACTTGTGTTGAAAAAAATGTGTCGTCCTTTGGATGAGACATACTGCAAAACCCAGTGCCTGAATCTCTGTGGTCATACAAACATTGAGAAATTTGTTGGTATCCCTCATGAAAAAAGAAGAACCCACAATTGTCCCTGAAATAACCTGAAACTGACAAAATTAATTGGCACCCATCATTGTGTATTCCATATTTAACAAAATTAGACATAGCTTTAGTGTTTTGATTTAACACAGTATTTCAAATAATAACATAAATGAAAATGGAAAGGACAGAAATAATAGGACCCTTAACCTAATATTTTGCTGCATAAACTTTAGAGGCAACCACTCCAAACGATTTCTGGATCTCTCAGTGAGGTCACAATGAGACTTCTGCACCTGTCAACAGGTAGTGTGGCCCACTCTTCCTAAACAAACTGCTCCAGTCTACCTGCTTCAGTTCTTTCCATAAATGTTGGATAGGATTCAAATCAGGGCTCATAGAAGGCCATTTCAAATTAGACCAATGTTTTGTTCTTCAACATTCTTGAGTGCTTTTAGCTGTGTGTTTTGGGTCATTATCCTGTTGGAGGATCCAGGGCCTGCGACTGAAACAGAGCTTTCACAAACAGGGAAGTACGTTTCTCTCCTGAATGTCTTGCTAGTCTGGAGATTTCATTGTTCCCTACACAGACTCAATGCATCCCTTGTCAGATGCAGGAAAGCAGCCTCAAAACACAACTGAGCCCCCCTTATGTTTCAAAGTAGGTATGGTGTACCTTTATTTGAATTTTTAGTCTATGGACAAAGAGTTCAGGTAACTTGCCAAAAAATCTCCAGTTTGGCTCTCCCAAAATCATTATGTCTTGTCAATATGCATTTTAGCAAATTCCAGTCTGTTTTTTATGTTTTTCTTTTAACAGTGGAGTCCTCCTGGGTTTTCTTCCATTGTGCTCACTGTCACTTAAAAAGCAACTGATGCTGTGAGAAGACCCTGATGGACCTTGACCTTGGAATTCAGCTTGTTTCTCTTTGGAAGTGGTTCTTGGCTTTCTATCTACCATTCTTACTGCCCTTCTGCATGTTCTATGGTTGATATTCCACTCGCAGTTGTGACCAGGGAGGTTGGCTATGGTCCCATGAGCCTTAAACGTTTTAATAATATTTGCAACTGTTTTCACGGGAATGTCAAGCTGCTTAGAGATGGTTTTATTGCCCTTGCCTTTAACATGTGTGTCTATAATTTTATTTCTGATCTCCTCAGACAGCTCTCTCCTTCGCTTTCTCTGGTCTATATTCAGTATGGGACACATGATGATACTAAACAAACGGAGTGACTACTTCTCTCCATTTAAATAGGCTGAATGAATGACTGCACAATTTGAGATGTGCTAATACTGATTAAAGAACACAGCTAGTGCTAAAAATTACTTTGGTCCAATTATTTGTTATCTTCTCTAGGAGTACCAACAAATGTGTCCAGGCCTTTTTAGGATATCTTAACACTTCCTTTGCTTTACTCAATGACATTTCAAAGGCATGCAGGTATGCATGGGATCATTGCTTTTCATTTAATCACTTTTCTGGTGGCATATGGCACTTTTTCAATGAGCTGTAAGGATATCAACAAATTTGTCCACCTTTGTAAAAGATCCCCAGACATTTTTCAGAAAGAGTAGAGGTGTACTTCGATGTCATGGCCAAATTGCCCATCATGTCCTCTTCCATTCTCTCCCTCTAATCATCCCCTGTATGTAATTGGCTATCTCTCTCACCCCTTCACCATCTAATAGCTAAAGTGCGGTGAGCATAATGCTGCAAGAATGGCTGCCCCTGCATCATCCAGCTTCATGCTGTGCATTGATGGTGGTTGAAGTGGCTCTTTACTGTCTATATAAAGCTCTTTGAGTAGCTAGAAAAGCACTATATAAATGTAATTAATAATAAAAAATTTGAAAGGACAGAAAATGATGTAGAGTAGCATGTGTGCCAACAGAAAACTAAAATGCTGTAATACACCTTTTACCCTCACTTTCTGCATTGGGATTGACTGCTTTTAGGCAAATAGAAAAGCATACACCAGTAAATGTACGCTTCTTACATGCTGCAGATTTTTCCTCAGGTGACTTAGCACTTCTCTAATGTGTTTGCAAGATCAGACAAAGTCTAGCTGGTATAAAAGTAATGTAACATGAAGATTGTTCTACAAAATATTAACGCACAATTAAAAACGTATCCATGAAAATATTGAGGTTTGAGTTGCCTCTTTTATTTGGCCTCAGGTAGCTGTGGCAGTACTTCAGGGGCTGGAAGCAATTAAACTCCCCACCCTTTATCATCTTAACTCTTCATTTAAACAAATAATTAAGAATAAAAACCTGAAAGGAAAACCAGGCACAATCCTTGTTCACCACTCCACATTCTGCTAAGGAAGTGTCCACACACCCCACCAGTCTCTATTTTTCAGTCATAAAGATATGACAATGGAGATGTAGTACACATCGTGGAATAATAATTTAGTGCCCAGTCCCTTCAAGACTGCCTTAAACCCTCATCCCTAAAGTGGTTGCTTAAATTACTGCGGAATTGTATTTTTTTTTACATCAGTTAATTGCTTTTCACTGCCTTTAGAAATTCACATGCGTTTTTAAAGGTTAGCCAAAATCTGGAAATTGACAACAGTTCTTTAGGAATTAAACCATGCAGTAATTTTCCAGGATCTATTTTTTTTTTGATGGAACACAAAAAAATATATATATCAAATGCCTTGTTTATACAGGAACATGCTTTCAAAAGAAATCTAACAGTTTTTGAAATCATTTTCTGTTCTTCTGAGCAGCCAGAGGGTCCTAAGCCACTGCTTACTTTGTTTGAAATTTAGGAGAAAACACCAATTTATTTATCATTGTTTATTGTGAAATTAATTTCTTTACAAGTAAACTACAGTATTGGGGTTGACTTTCGTTTACAAAAAGAAAGCTGTAGAGAAATGAGACACTAATTTTGCTTTAACATGCCATTACAATAGATAGTAAAAATGCATAGGAGAAGAATCTCTTTCTGTACAAGAAGCCCAGTTACTACAGTAACGAGTGAAATGTAAAATGACCATTACCTGATTGCTACTTTGCCCCTTGTTCCTATGTGCGGTGCCTAAGGCAAATCCAGTCAGTCTTGAATGACGGGTCCCAGCACTCAGATCCGAAGTGCTGCAGGCTAAGTTACACCTTCATAACTAGCTTATTTATTCCATCTGCAGAACTTCGAGTTGATAGTACAGTATACTGGAAGCTGTAATTTCTCACTAAAACTGGAACAATACCAAGTCGGATGCTGCTGCTTTGCAAAGGTGCCATTAAAGTGACAGAGTAGGGACAGGCTGTCATATCACAGCAGAGTAACTTTTTGAGAACCTGATTTTTGACGTCTATTAAAAAATTGCATACAAATTTTGATTAATATTTCTGATTAACACAAAGTGTGATGTCAAGCTGCAGTGACTAACCCAAGCATGTAGAAAAATGTGTACTTGAGTTTTAGAAATATTTGGGTGGGTCCTGCTGTTTCTTTTCCAGGTGTAAAACTAATGTTTCCATGGCAGGGCTAATTTGTAGAAAATTGTATCTAATAACAAATGACTGATTTTTTTTATTTCCTCAGGATGTATTTTTCATTCATTGTTTATTTATAAAAATAAACACACAGTAAAAGTGTACCTTCTCCTGAAGGTGAATACATTAATATTGTGCTTAAAACCTTTGGTTGATTGATTGTTTGACAACATTTCTATAATTTGATATGTAAGCAGTGACTGAGAAGACTGAAATGTGCCTGTCAAATTAAACCCATCTACAGAATTTTAGAATGATGACTAATAGAGCCCTGGGACATATTTGTTTCTAAAGCCAACCGTGCCACTGTGCAGCTTATCAATACAATTGCCTTGCTTTTGTGTGTCTGTTTCCTGTCATTGCATTCTCCAAAACTCTCTTCATGAATAAAATTATTGTATTTTGAGAAGCTATATTGCATATATTATTAAGCACAAATATCACAGAAGTCAATCATTTTGCAAGAAGGTCTTGATTTTTATGTATTTCTTTATTTTTTTCCTCAATTTCAGGCGTCACTAGGGATCATCAGCTTTCAACCCTTTGTTCCCAATAGCTGTTTGTGAATTTTCTTGTTGCTATTATACTTTACCTCTTTACTTCTTCTCCTGTCTTAAAACAGATGATCCTACCCATTGGATGAAGGCCACTTCATCCACATTATCAAGTAGTACTTACAGTGGGATGCAAAAGTTTGGGCAACCTTGTTAATAGTCATTATTTTCCTGTATAAATCGTTAATTGTTACGATAAAAAATGTCAGTTAAATATATCATATAGGAGACACACACAATGATATTTGAGAAGTGAAATGAAGTTTATTGGATTTACAGAAAGTGTGCAATAATTGTTCAAACAAAATCAGGCAGGTGCATAAATTTGGGCACCACAAAAAAGAAATGAAATCAATATTTAGTAGATCCGCCTTTTGCAGAAATTACAGCCTCTAAACGCTTCCTGTAGGTTCCAATGAGAGTCTGGATTGTGGTTGAAGGTATTTTGGACCATTCCTCTTTACAAAACATCTCTAGTTCATTCAGGTTTGATGGCTTCCGAGCATGGACAGCTCTCTTTAACTCACACCACAGATTTTCAATTATATTCAGGTCTGGGGAATGAGATGGTCATTCCAAAACGTTGTACTTGTTCCTCTGCATGAAAGCCTTAGTGGATTTTGAGCAGTGTTTTGGGTCGTTGTCTTGTTGAAAGATCCAGCCCCGGCGCAGCTTCAGCTTTGTCACTGATTCCTGGACATTGGTCTCCAGAATCTGCTGATACTGAGTGGAATCCATGCGTCCCTCAACTTTTACAAGATTCCCAGTCCTTGCACTGGCCACACAGCCCCACAGCATGATGGAACCACCACCATATTTTACTGTAGGTAGCAGGTGTTTTTCTTGGAATGCTGTGTTCTTTTTCCTCCATGCATAACGCCCCTTGTTATGCCCAAATAACTCAATTTTAGTTTCATCAGTCCACAGCACCTTATTCCAAAATGAAGCTGGCTTGTCCAAATGTGCTTGAGCATACCTCAAGCAGCTCTGTTTGTGCTGTGGGCGGAGAAAAGGCTTCCTCTGCATCACTCTCGCATACAGCATCTCCTTGTGTAAAGTGCTAATGGTTGAACGATGCACAGTGACTCCATCTGCTGCAAGATGATGTTGTAGGTCTTTGGTGCTGGTCTGTGGGTTGACTCTGACTGTTCTCACCATTCGTCGCTTCTGTCTATCCGAAATCTTTCTTGGTCTGCCACTTCGAGCCTTAACTTGAACTGAGCCTGTGGTCTTCCATTTCCTCAATATGTTCCTAACTGTGGAAACAGACAGCTTAAATCTCTGGGACAGCTTTCTGTATCCTTCCCCTAAACCATGATGGTGAACAGTCTTTGTCTTTAGGTCATTTGATAGTTGTTTTGTGACCCCATGTTGCTACTCTTCAGAGAAAATTAAAGGAGGAGGGAAACTTACAATTGACCCCCTTAAATACTCTTTCTCATTATAGGATTCACCTGTGTATGTAGGTCAGGGGTCACTGAGTTTACCAAGCCAATTTGAGTTCCAATAATTAGTTCTAAAAGTTTTGGAATCAATAAAGTGACAACGGTGCCCAACTTAATGCACCTGCCTGATTTTGTTTGAACAATTATTGCACACTTTCTGTAAATCCAATAAACTTCATTTCACTTCTCAAATATCACTGTGTGTGTCTCCTATATGATATATTTAACTGACATTTTTTATCGTAACAACCAACGATTTATACAGGAAAATAATGACTATTAACAAGGTTGCCCAAACTTTTGCATCCCACTGTATATGTAGATTTCTGTGAAAGGTATCAAAGATGACTTTCTACCTTCATTGGAATGGTCTGGTCAGTTCCCAATATCCATCAATCTATTTTCTAGATGCACTTAATGTAAGCTTTGGGTTGTAGGAGATCGGAGTCTATGACAGAAATATTAAACACAACAGACAAAACAATCCTACGTGGTGTGCAATTCTATTTTTTGTTTCTCCATTTCCTTCACATTTTCAGGAGATTGCACCAAGTTAACTCCTTTTGTTTTGTTAGTCATAACGGTTTTAATCCTCTATACAAGGTCACAGATCTAAAAGTGAAAGCTTGGAGGAAAGTGCAGAAAATGGATGCTCTGTAGCATTGTAAATCTTGAAGTGTGCAAGTAAGAAATGCCCTGGGTTCAAATATACACTCAGTGAGATATTAGGAACCACTGTACTTTTACTGATTTAAGCCCTCCTTTTGCTCTCAAAACAGCCTCAATTCTTTGTGGCACGAATTCCGCAAGATTTTGGAAACATTTTTCAGAGATTCTAGTCCATGTTCATCAGATTGCATCACACAGTTTCTACAGATTTGAAAACTGCACATGAATGCTGTGAATCTTGCGTTCTTCCACATCCCAAAGGTGTTATGTTGATCCCAGATTCCATGATTGGGGAGGCCACTTAAAAACACTGAAGTCATTCTCATGTCCATGAAACTAGTTTGAGATTACTTTTCCTTTGTGACATGGTGCATTATTACACAGCAAGTAACCATTAGAAAATGTATGTGGTCAGCGACAACACTTAAATACACTGTGGAATTCAAGTGATGATTATTTGGTATTAATGGGGTAAAAATGTGCCAGGAAAATACTCCCTACACCATTACTCCACCAGCTGCAGCCTACACTGTAAACACAAGGCAAGTTGTGAGTATGGATTCATGCTGTTGGTGCCAAATTCCAACTATACCATCTGTGTGCCTCAGGAGAAATTGAAATTTATCTTACCAGGCTATGATTGTTAGGTCTGGGTGAGTCCGTGTCCACTGCAGCCTCATCTTTCTGCTTTTGCCTCACAAACATGCTCTTCCGCTATTGTAGCCCATCTGTCTCAGGGTTTGATATGTTGTGCAGTCTGATATGCTATTCTGCTCACCATAGTTGCATAGTGTGGTTATATAAGTTACCGCAGCCTTTCAGTTAGCTCAAACCGGTCTGGCCATTCTCTTATGACCCTTCTCATCAACAAGGCATTAACACTGGCTGAACTGCTGCTCACTAGATGTCTTTTGTTTTTTGCACCATTTGGAGTAAACTCTAGAGTGTATTGTGCATGAAAATCCCAGGAAATCAATAGTTACAGAAATTCTCACCAGCCGGTCTGGAACCAGCAACCGTGTCTCGATCAAAATCATATGTTTACTCATTTCCAGTGTTTGATGTGAACATTAATCTCCTAACCTGTATCTGCATGATTTTATGCATTGTGGTGGTGCAATTTGATTGGGTGAGTAGATAATTGTATAAAAAGCAGGTTTACAGTACATTGTTGAACGTACTTAGTCCAAAGTGGCCACTTCCACAGCTCAAAGATATGAGGTTAGCTTAATCAGTAGAGCAATTTTGACAAGAACAGGCCAATCAGCCCAACCAGCTTGCCAGGCCTTTTCAGATTTGAAGATCCTTAAAGTCCTACTTTCTTCCACACTGCCTGGTAATTTATTCTATGTAAATACGATTCTTTGTGTGAAGAAAAATGTGCAGAATTCTCCCATAACTAGTTTCTGTCAAGATGGTTAAGAAGAACAGTTATTGAGCTAGATGCACTCAAGAGATTTGATTACGTAGATGTCATGTGAATTCTTAACAGATACCTCTATTGAGCTTCTTAGTAAATAATATAAATTTCACCCAATTAAAAATCTTCAGAGTTGAAAAAGTTTCAAAGACTTTTGATTGACCCATTAGACCATACATTAAAGTAGATAAAGACAATTCCAAAACATGAATACATACTATGTATCTTCAACATTTGTGTGAAATTTGCCATTAGAAAGATTCCAACTGTGTCCCTTTATGCTGGAAGAAGAATTTATTTTAAAGTAAGGAACTGTAAGGCTACTTATTTTCTTTGATCTTTCATTTGTAGTGTCTCACTGGACAGTTAGCTGAACAATTCAGAAAACACAAGCACAACCTTTTGCCTTGTCCTCTGAATACTCTTTCTTGAAATAACTTTGGTAATCACCAAGAAGGTAAAGAACATCAGTCAGTTCTTCTATGATTTGCTTATCCAGATTTGTACATAATCGTTTCTGTCAATTCGGTTTTTGGAGTTTCTTATTTCCATTATAGAGATACTGGGACAGACTGGGATGACAGGTCAGTCCACGGCAGGATAGAGTCAAATATATACCAGAAATCATTTCAATAGGGTCAGCTATAGCATTTCCAGTTAACATGTGAATTAATTTTTAATATAGGAGATATACAAAGCATCCTTAAAATAAACAAGCATTGACATGAACAGAATGTGCATATAAGCAGTGACTGAAAGGGGAGCTGAAGACATCTCTGAAACTATGAGGCAGCAGAACTTACCACTGCACCATCCTAACACACTCCTAGTAATAATGTCAAAAGAACAGAAAAATGGCATTTCTCTACTCTCTTTAATGATGGAAACTGATATTTATTCTAGGCTGAGGTCTTGGCTTGTGCCTAAGGAACATCACCAGAGGTAAACAGTAAGGTCAGAAAGTAGGGTGACATAGTTATTGACTCTTTCTTTTTTCTATATGGAGAATGGAAGAAAAACTCCTGGAAGGTCACTCCCTCCGGGGACATGGAAGTCCTATCCCTTCTGTCCATAGTTATTTCAGAATGCAAAGGACCATAAGTAAACGTTCATTATCAAACCTGGGACTGAAGAAGGCAGAGCTCCAACTTCAGAATCGATCTGTCACTCTTTAGTAGAACTTGGGTCAGACCAAGATGGTCTGGAATACTCTTTTTTTATTCCAGTCATTTTTTAGCACTTTGGTTTTGGACATTAAAATGGGGTACCCAACCCCTCCGCTTGTCTTAATTGTTTTATTAAACCTGATATTACAGGGATTTCCAGTTTCCCTATTACCTTAATGGACCTAACAGTTTTCAAATAAATACACAGCTGGATAAAATATTCTATAATAATAATATGTTTTCTTAACTTTTGGGTATGATTTTCCATAATCCATGAATCTAAGAGATTTGAAATTCCATGCTGCACATTTTCAAAAGGACATAATACAATGATAGAAAGCCTAGAAATGTCAACAAAAACAAAACAAACTGTTATTCCAAAGTAAAGGATTAGCTTTTAGGCTTTCATTTCAGTGAATAAATCTACAAGCACTGTAGTCTACGATGTGGAAAAGGTGATGTTTAGGAGTGCCTCAATAAATACAGATATAGGCAATGTAAGGCTGCCTTTGGCTAAAAACACTCTTCTGTAGCTAATGCAAAATTACAGCTGGGATCAGTTCAATAAACTCTGCAAAACATTAACGACTCAGTTGCACAAAATCAAGGCACTTTCATCGGCTGTCCAACACAATTATATAAGCTCTAGTGAAATTTCAGAGATTACAAGCAGCAGCAAGGAATAAATCTAAAATTCTAATAGTGCCAAGGAGAGAAACGGCAACCCACTGAATCCTAAAAGATAAGGCATATTTCAGAAATGAACAGATGTCTGCAAAGCTGCCAAAAGAAACATTTTTCCACAAAAGATAATAGGTGGGTGTTTCGATGTTTGGTCTTAATGCATGTGTTGGTGTAAATGTAGATTGCACATTTTGTTTTTCTTCTCCTTTACTTTGAGTGTAGGGGTCTTTCTTATTCAGATTGCTATTTATCAAAAACAAGTCTGACTCAGATGGCTTTGGTGTAGGCATCGTCATCCTCGTCATCATCATCATAATGTGGTCCTCTTTTGTCAAGGAAGAAAGAGGTGATATCCTACAAAATGAAATAATCACATTTGAATTGTGTTTTTTGTTTTTAGTTTGTTTAAACCCTGTTTCATTTATTTATATCTTGTATGGGAGGATATAAAATTCATATTATTTAAACCTATTATATTAACAAAATTAAGACCTCTGACTCAACAACTTAAAGGAATGCCAAATCAACTATTAACATTAACTTCTGTTCTAATGTAGCAAGGAAGAGCTCAACACTGCAACAATTTTTAGTTATTGTAAACCAATCACACAAATTAGCCTTCAGGGAAGGTATGTTTTCAATAAAGGTCTTCATGAAGAATTACTGGCTTTGATACCCCTTAAAGGACAAGCTCAAGGTCAAGATATATCTGCAGCAATTTTTGAATTTTTGACTGGTAGGGAAACTGACATCAATAAACTGGTATCTGTCGATACAGATGGAGCACCTAGTATGACGGGTAAAAATAAAGGCTTTTTTGCCCTCTTCAAACAATATGTGGAGCATAATGTTTTTACGTTTCATTGTTCATTTACATTTTATTATTCATCAAGAAGGCATTTCCCATTAAAGTGGTAAAGGTAATGAATTTAGTAGAAAAAATAATCAACTAAATAATGGCAAAGGACTTAATCACTGATAGTTTTGTGCCCTTCTCGAAGAAGTAAACAGTCAATATTCTGACCTTCTTTTGCACAATAAAGTTTGTGGATTATCCAGAGGCACAGTGACAAAATGTTTCGCTTCATTCGTTTAATATATTAATACCTTTTTAAGTCAAAAGGAGCATGAATATAAAGAGTTAAGTAATGAATAATGGTTACAGAAATTTTACTTTGCTGTTAATATGACGTCACATTTAAACCAACTGAATCAGAAGCTACAAGCTAGATGTTACACTGCAATGGAAATGCATGACAACTACATTTGTTTTCAGAAGAATTGAAAAGTGGAAATCTGTTTCATTTTGAAACTAAAAAATCATCTGGAAACTAAAGGAAATGTCATTGATAGCAAGTTCTTTCAGGCAGCAATTGCAAAAATGCATGATTCATTTACTGGTCGCTTCAAAGATTTCAGAGATGAGAAGCCCACTCTTTTGATTTTGACAAAACCACTTGGGGCAAATTTCAATTTTTCGCCATTTCCAACAGTTGACAGAGCTCAGTTTGAACTGCAGCTAACAGACTTGATAAGCAAAGATTTGTGTTTTTTTTAAATCTGCATCTTTAGAAGTGGAACTAGAAAACCTGGCAAAAGAAAAGGTCATGAATCACAAATGGATGGAACTTTTCAACTGTCGAAAGAAGGATGATTGATTTTTTAAACTGTTCCAGACTATTATTGTCCACTCAAAATAGTAGTGTTTGGAATTTTGACAATTTTTGATGTAAGCTTGGAATTTACAATTGAAAACGTCCAACTACTCACCGAACATGAATCAACTCTGTGTCAGTGCAGTTCAGAGTCTTATGACTTGCGAAAGGAAACTATTACACATACTGGTAGTGAAGGCCTGAATGTCTTGGTACCTTTTACCAAATGGCAGGAGAGTGAATAGTTTATGTGAAGGGTGTGTTGGGTCCTCCATAATGCTGGTTGGCTTTCCAGATGCAGTGTGTAAGTGTACTGTACATGTCTGTGATGGAGGGAAGAGAGATTCCGATGATCTTCTCAACTATCATCACTATCCTCTGCAGGGTCTTGTGATCCATGACAGGGAAATTCCCAAACAGGACAGTGATGCAGCTGCACAGGATGCTCTCAGTAGTTCCTCTATAGAAGGGGTGAGCATGGGTGATGGGAGATGTGCTTTCCATAGCCTTCACAGGAACTAAAGAAGATGCTGAGCTTTCTTGGCTATGGAGCTGGTGCTGAGGTTCTCCACCAGGTGAAAACCAAGGAATTTGATGCTCTTGACTATCTCCACTCTTAAGCCATCAATGTACAATGGAGCGTGGTTGCTTCCCTGAAGTCAGCAACCCATCTCCTTTGTTTTGTCTATGTTCAGGGATAGGTCATCGTTCTTAATGTTTGCTCTCAAGTTCTCATACACCTTACTATTTACATTTGAGTTATTAGTCTTTTACGCCTTAAACAGCTGTTTTTTTTTCCTTTGCAGCTTTCTTTTTTAATACTTTATTAACCCACTGCAAAGTTTTTTTTTTAATTATTTCCTAGTAATTACAAATTTAGGTATGTACCTGACGTGCATTACATGTAAAATATTTTAAACCAATTCCACTGCTCCTCGACTCTTTCCACACTTAAATTCTTGTCCCAGTCTAATCTCCTTAGACTTTACCACTTCTGCTCAAACTTTGCCCTACCAAAGTTAAAATGTACAGCTTTAGTTATAGCATGCACACTCTTCCAAAACACTGGGATTATGGTTCAATCATCTGTACACCCTCAGTTTTATTCCTTTTTATTACAAATACTAAATCCAGACATACTGTGTTAAAAAACAGTCACTGATCACTTCTAAAAACTCTTGCTCTTGTAATCCACTATTTACAAGGTTATCCCAGACAATATTCAGTTAGTTAAACTCCTTCATTACTATGATATGCCCTGTAAACTTGCCATTTTAATCTTACTAAAAGATATGCAATTAAATTACTGTCTGCATTGTGAGGTCTATAACACACCCCTAAAATAAGACCTCTTTCCCTGATGCAGATAAAGCCATATGTCCTCACTGAGAGGGTGGTCATTGTCCAATGAAGACAACTTGTGTTTAAATTCTGTTTACATATACAGGAACCCCACCTCACCTTCTTTTCCATTCTGTCTGTCCTTCCTAAAAAATGTGTACCCCTCTATGTTATACTCTACTCCTTTCCTCCACATCATTACCATGTTTTTCATCCATCCAACACCACCCCGTCCCTTGCTATTCACACTTAATATATGTACCTTATTGCTCCCACATTGTTTTCAGAAAAGTAGCCCCAAAAAAATGCAACCTGCAAAAGCCCATTTTATCCTGCAGACGCCAATCAAAAGTGGCCCAATTGGAAACCGACAGACCTAGCAACACTGAAGATGTCCCTAGTTACTTCCCAAAGAACATGTACTAGGCATTACCCTCTGTGAGACTTTGTGATAACCAGAGGCAGATCCTGAACACAAGTGAAGGATAATATCTATTGATTGTCCTGTAAATATCCAAGAATGAGATGGAGACAGAAAAACAGAAGTTTGTTTGCCTTTATCCATTTTTCACGCTCACAAGAAGATGTTAATGATGATCAAATGAGATACCTGGCAAATACACAGAACTGCAACTATAGCACTTTCCTATGTTGAGTACACTAGGGCAAAGTCAGTAGAAAAAGCATGGTGTAGTATATAAAACTAAAAACAAATTTTTTAGTGAAGCCTTGTAATGTTTTATGAGTGTTCTGTTTCCTGCTCTATAAAGCAATTAGAATTTCTGGGTGAAACACCCATTAGTTGATATATGGATTGGCTACTTTGTTCTAACCATTCAGCATTGCTGCTATAACAGGATAGGCCTCCTTTCCCGTTTAACAGATTTGATTGTATGTTGCTACTGGAGGGTAATGTTTTACTTTTCTCCTCCCATCATGTGCATATCAACAAAGGGATGCCTTGATATGCATCCATTCACATTTAACATCTGCCAAGTGCCTTCAGGATTAATGAATTTGGCACTGACTAGCATGTCCAAACATCAGAAGGCTTTGCTAATGTTTTGAACATTCCTGAGATGGATGCTTAACAGCCTGCCGACAGCTAGAGGGTGGGAAATAATCACACTGATTGAAAAGTCCAAATTCCCTCAACTTGTAATGAAGTCTTATTGAATACTATACTGATACAGGATGCTAATAAGCTTGGAAAGATTAAGATTTTAAGATGTCCACAAGGCAAGAACTCTCATGCTAGGACTGTCTACAAGGAAGATACAAACGATCAGAGATGCGCTTCTTGTTTATTATTTTGAATACAAGTAACAAGTACAACTAGTTGGAAAGCATAAAAGCTTAATCATCAAAGCTGTCATAAGTAAATAAAGTAAATAAAAAAAACAAAATCTACAGAGATTGGTAATCAACTCCAAATTTAGGCAACTCTTCAGTCTATTTCATAGTAGGGAATATTTTGCGTAGCCATCTAGTTAAACATTTCAGCTAAAGAGAATTAATTTTACAGCAAGGGAAATTAAAGTTTCAACATAAATATATGACCCTGAAATAATGTCATAATGGATTGGTGTTTTCCTTGAGTGTCTATTGTTCCCAGAACTATGTTAAAGTTGTCCTTTTAGCATAGTCATTTACAGTGTTTATAAAAAAGTATTCACCTCCTTGAAAGTTTTCACATTGTATTGTTATACAACATTAAATTACAGTCACTTTTAATTTGGCTTTTTTTACACTGATTAACAGAAAAAGACTCTTTAGTTTCAAAGTGAAAATACATCTCTGAAAAGTGGTTTTCAATTACAAACTACAAATTTAAAATGCAGAATAATTGATTGCATAAGTATTAATATGGCAGATCTAAATCACTACTGCTGCACGCAGTTGGTTTTAAGAGACACATTACAGGCAATCACCTGTCTGTAATGAAGGGGTATGCATCTTATTTGGAAGGTCAAGCTTATTGTGAGTCAATATGATGGCCTAACCTACACAACAAAGACAAACGAACATGTCAAACAAGAGGTGAAAAGCTGATTAAAAAGTACAAGTCATTGGATGGAGAGAAGAAAATATTTAAGCCACACCATCCCCATCGTGAAACAGGATTGTGGCATCATCATGCTGTGGGGACTCTTTCCTGCAGAAGGCCCTGGAAGATTTGTGAGGGTAGATTGTAAAATTAATGCAGCAAAATACAGTGAAATCCTGGAGAAAATCCTGTTGCTGTCTGCAAAAAAACCTGTACCTTGGAAGAAGATTGGTATCCAGGAAAAAAGGAATGCTAAGCATAAACCTAAAGCTACACAGGAATGGATTTAAAACAACAAATTAGAAACTTTGCTAAACAATAATCTGGCCAATTTTCCTCACCTCTCACCTATTTCTATTCCGGAAGAGATACTGATCAGTCTTGTAGACTCAGACAGCATTTCTATAATATATAAAACCATTTTAAAGTCCCTTCCTTTTAACACTAGAATTACCAAAGCCTACGAAAAAACTCGTAAACCCGGTCCACCTTAAATCTGTTCGCACCTTTCTGCCAGCGTCTTTTGTTTTGTAAATGTGTCGATAAGCACAAGCAGCAAGCAGCCTACTATCCCATCCTCCCACCGCCGCAGAAACAGATAAAATCGCTCTCCCAGCTCAAGCCTTGTTTATCTGTTAGTGAGGTACCAGGAGCTGTATAGTGTAAATAATATATCATTATTTGGAGCACATGCATTTCATGTGTGTTCCGTGTCTACAAAGATCTATGTAAGTGTATAATGACAGAAATGTTGACCACATACCTAAAAGACAAACTTTTTTATGTTTTATTACTAACAACAAAAATTTGACATGAGGTGTATAATGTGTGAAGACTGAAGTCCAAATATCAAATAAGCACTTTTACAAAAGATACAAGTTTAACAGAACAAATGTGCTTTTATTCAAGACTATAACTGAGGAAAAAGAAATTGGGTTAGTGTACGTCATTGTTATGACTGCTTTGGTAGTACAGCAGTAAGAGCTGCTGACTCATAATCAACAGGTTGTGGGTTCATGCATTGCCATGTCATAAATTAAATGTTTTGAATAGTGAGCTCATTGTTATTATTATACAATAAAAACATACATTTCATTTGAGTCTCTAACAGCTGGTGTAAATGTATAGTGCTTGTAAAGGTTTTTTTTTTTTTTATTCAGTCTTATTCAATTAGTCGTGTTCACGCTTGGCCCAATCTGACACTGTTGTTTTCACATAAAGATGTGCTATAACAGACGTGAACTCAGATGAGGATGAGGGTTCTACATCGGAGAAAGAGAACAGAAGCCCTCCCCTCCCCGCAAGAAACATTCACTCACACATAAGAACCACACAGCTGCACCAGGCGTAAAGGCGAAAGATGGCACCATTTGTATGCAGTAAGAGGTCAGTTGTCATCCTGCCAGTCATTCTGCCCCACACCTGTCCTTCAAAGAAAAAGCACGGCGTACAGAGCTCGCCAAGGTATTGTGCAAAGACCAGTTTGTGATTGTTTTGTGATGGTCTTTATATAATAACATTTATATGTTACTTACTGTATATAAAAGCCAGATTGAATGTTATTTACCTTGATTTATTTACTTATCTTCCTACAGTGTAAAGTCACAAGTAAACTGCAGAGCCTCCTCTGTTTAAACGACACGGGCATGCTGACAAACTACATGTGTACTGAAGTGACTTTAGCTACAGGTGGAAGCTCCACACAACTGTTGTTACGGTTCTGCCTTTGTCCAGAAATGGTTTCATAAGCTTTATGACCTTAGTCTTGGAAGGTCTTTCTCCTGTGGGGCAACTGGGATCTTTTCCTGAATAAGATCAAACACAGTTGCATAGGGTGCAACAGGAGGTGCAAACGGATTTACGCTGAGCAAGGTTTACAAGTTTTTTCATAGGCTTTGGTAATTCTAGTGTTAAAGATCCCAAAGTACAGTGAGAAAAGGATCTCTTACTCAACATTTCAGAAAAGGAGTGGAAGGCAGCCACACACAGAATTCACTCTAGCTCCATATGCACAAAGCATACAAGTATTCAACTTATTTTTTTTATTGAGCACATCTGTTTCAGGTAAAATTGTACAAAATGTTTCCAGGGCAAGATTCTAATCTGCCAATGTTGTAGTCAAACTCCAGCCTCACTGGGACACATGTTTTAGGTGTGTATGAAATTAACATCATTCTGGACAAAAATTTTTAAATGCCTTTCAGACAGCCTTGGAGTCACAATCCCTCCTAACCCATTGACAGCTGTGTTTGGTGTTCTTCGAGATGGGGTTAAAGTGGAGAAGGACAAACAAACAGTAATTGCTTTTATTACAGTACTGGCATGTAGACTTATTTTGCCCAACTGGAAGAATCCTAGCCCACCTCTGTTAAGTCAGTGGGTAACTAATGTTATATATTATCTGAA
The DNA here is from genome assembly GCF_016835505.1 of Polypterus senegalus. Classification (NCBI taxonomy): domain Eukaryota; kingdom Metazoa; phylum Chordata; class Cladistia; order Polypteriformes; family Polypteridae; genus Polypterus; species Polypterus senegalus. The sequence continues at coordinate 103,058,104 of NC_053163.1, read as the reverse complement.
ATTGGAAAAAAACAAATTCTCTTTTAGAGGATGTGTTCAAAACTTTTTAAAAAACTAGCAGGATCTAATCAATAATATTTTAGAATAAGCACTTATATTGGAGAGAAAGATTAATTTCCCTCTATACTACTCTCAAAGTTTTACTGTGGCTGTTGGCCTTTTTCTCTTTCTCATGGGTGAAGGTTGAATTGAATTTAGCTTTGTTAAGTTTGACTTGTATGGAATGTTACATGTTTTAAATAAATGTAATAAAAGTTTAAAAAATACAATATATAGTTATATATTGATATATAGTTAAAGTTATCCACCCATCATTTTTTTATTTTACCTATCTAGTTCAGGTTTGCATGGGGTTGTGCCCATCCTGGTAGCACTGAACATAATGCAAGAACCCACCTAAGTCCATTATAGGGTCCACTCATGTACACACTCACACTTGGCCAATTTTCTAATAGTTAGTTAGCTTAACATAATGCAAATATAGGGAGAACATGCAAACTCCAGACAGATAGAGAGTGTGCTTAACATTAGGAACCCATTACATCGGATTCTTTGAACAGCAAAATCAACCACTGTGGCAAAATAGAATGTAAATATAAAATTTATAGAGAAAGATGCACAAAAGTGACACAAAATTAGAATATAGGGAAAACTGTAGAATTTTGGATACAGCTTTCATAGCCCAATGTCTACAGTATAGTAATGTTATTACAGGAACGTGTAGAAGTGTGAATCTACTATATGAGTTTAAAATTTCCAAATAGATGTCTCACAAACATACTTTGGAAAAGCACTCTGGGTAGTTGAGGCACAAACCTGAATGAATGTTTGTAGAGAACTATTTAACAATGGTTAGAGCTTTTGGTTGAAGTCACAATTCTAACCAGGAATTTGGAGCCTGTTCTATCTGATTATACTTTATATAGAAAGGCCACCCAGTTTTGTGAAGCTGTTATGTCAATTCACTAATTTTTAATTCATGTATTAATGGAATGATGTGGGCCAGTGCCACCAAAATGGATCATTGCATCATATTGTTCCAGTCTCTGTGGCTACAAAGGCCCTCAGTTATTCTTTATGGCCTTGCCTGAAATATTGAGACAAGGGTGGGAAATAATAATAAACACTGAATAACAAAACAAAAAACATCACTTTTGTTTCCTTAGTCTAATTATTTCAGCCAGAGCACCATGAAATGCTGAAACCTCAGAGTGTATAGCAAAGTGCTTACTAAACTTTTGAGTGCCCTCTAGTGGGTTGTGAAAGGTTCTCTAGGATCTCTTTAAAATACCATGCCTGTTTTTTGTGTTCAAATATTTATGAAAAGAAAAACAAAAAAGAATTACAAGCATACCTAATGTGACAGAAGTTGAAAATCATAAAACAAACACCCTTCACCCCCCATACAACAACATACACACCTAACCTGCACATTCTTGTGAATAACAAAGACACAAGAGAAAAATAGGGAGAGAGGCAAAAAAGTCACTGGAAAACAGCCGATACGTCCCCCACTAACTGAGTTGCAGTTGACCCAATCATTGACATAGAGAGTGCGTACCCCATTAATCTGGGACAAAGAAAGTTCCAAAAGCTTTGAATTGCAAAAAGGGAATTTGCAGAGATTACGAAGAAAAGAATCAGGAAACCTTCTATGTAGAGGCTAAAGCTAATTTTGCTATTATGGTTTCTAATGAGAAAGGTTTGCAATGTACAAGTGAAAGTAATCATGCATATAGATCGAAGTGAAGAAAAATATTGAGTAGATGAAGGATATTTGAACATAGAATCTTAGAAACAGGGTTAGAGACAAAAGACCAGATGAAAGCAATCTCAGATCATGTTACGCCAAGTTTGCAAAGGCTCTTAAGTCACATAGTCAAAACACTTTAATGAATTAATTCAAACTGAATGTGCTGCTGGTTAAGATTTTATTCTAGGGCAAAGGAGGAATGGAGGGAAGATTGAGGGGCCAGAGGCAGCAAAAGGTGTGGACATTAGGGAGATTTACTGTGAAGGGCATACAATGTGGAGCCTGGCTTCTTGGCAGGAGTTATGGAATGTAGCATATCACAAAATGGGTGAAGAGGAAGAAAGGAAGAAACGTAACACCATGTGGCTTTGGGACTGGTCTAAGATGAAGGCAGAGGAGAGTGAAGAGAAAGGGATAAAAAGTTGAACTTTGAACTTGGAGTACCAAGTTGAAAATGTCACAAGCCTTGGAGGGAAAAGATATAATATAACTAGCAATTCTAAAAGAAGACTGGAGTGCCAATCAAGGCAGGAACCAAGGTGCCATTCAACTGAATACCATGTCCTGAGGGTATCAGAGATTAGAAAGCTATATTTACAAAACTTTAATACAATTTTGAGGTAAGAGTAAGGGAAAGTGAATGGTAAACTGGGAGACTTTTATTAGAAAACCAAAATGAGGAATGATGAGGACAAATGATAAGAGCACTAAATCTGGGAGAGACATCCCAGCCTCAGGTCTATTCCAAATCAGTCTCAAATGTTTGATGAATGGAGTTTCAAAGAAAAAGGAAATGAGTAGAACTTCAAACCAGAATTTGAGTGGGAGGTAATGGCACTAACATAATCTTAGTTTAATCTTAGAAGTAACATTCATTTTAATAACTGAAAACCAGAGAGCAAAGAAAGACAAATGAAGAGTAGTCCAGTCAACTGTGTTAGTTAGATAGTATAAGAAATACTAGCATGTTAACACTAACATGAAATGTGCTATTCAGGGCTCTGGGGGCCGTAAGCATTTATATATTTTAAAAAAGTCCATAACAGATAAGTTCTTTTGAGTAGAAGAAAAGTGTTGTATTAATACAATGTCTTATTATTATTATTATTATTAACTACAGTGAAAAGGAATCAAAAAATTATTTTGGGTGTGCAAGCAACTTAAAGTATGAAATAAAGAAAACCTGGAAACAATGAACGATTTACCAGCTGCTCTTCCATTGAAGTGAGATAAGGCTGGAAAAGATGGATGATTAGCAGCACTTGAAATTGTTACATCCTATATGCAATTATTTATTGCTATTATTTTTTTAATTACATTATTAAAATATGATCATAAAAACTATAATTCAGAGACTCACTGTAGCAGATGTGTTATTGAAACTCACATACAGGGTGACACATTTTGTTTTTTGCCATTTGTGTAAAACTGTCTGCTATAAATATCTCAGACAGCTTAAAAACATTTTAAACCCAAACAGAACTGCTGATGTGTCTTGAACATCGAAACATTACATAAAAACAGCTCGGATCCCATAAAAGCCAATGTATCTTTGTACTGAGTTGCATATAGTGGTATTGTGAGTTAAAGACAAGAGGGTGGAAAATTTTATCTTGCTTGACAAAAGCTACAAAAATAGTTTATAAGGAGAAATCTGAGGCTAATTTAATATATATGTTAAAACACTGAAGCTCAAGGCCATATGGGGAAAGTGTTTATCCAAAGACAGCTTACATTTTCATTAATCAACAAGGACCTCAGAGGTTTCTAACAGCTTAGATCATTGTATTGAAAAAATGCCTCACTTTGCTAGTTATTCTTGAAACACCTCAGGCAAGTAACAGGAAAGACTAACTGGCATGGACCAAAAAGGGGCATCAGAGCTTCATTAGGTATGCCCACCTTTGTAGTCGAAAAACTCTTCTGAATATGTGGAGAGATGACTAATTCCCCCATAATGTCCATTTTAATCAGTCGTGATGACATAATAATATGGCATGTAATGTGCTCCACGTTTAAGATGACTGCTGACAGCGCCTCTACATTTTTAGCAGGAGGAACATCTATTTTATCATGAGTATTACCTCAATGTCTTCATCCAGACTCAGTATGAGACCCATTATAAGAGTCATTAGGCTGACTTTGATCTTGATAGGAAAGCATGAGCAGCTACATTGAATAGTTATGCTATTATACTCAACAGTGCCAGTACATGAGGTAAATCAGAAGCCAGATAGACAGTAAGCAAAAATAAAATTCTGAAAAATATTTTTAAAAAGTTTTATAAGAGAAAAAATACTTGTCTCATTTGCATTCATGTTTTCACTCTCATATTCAGCTGTCTTTGACTCCGCTATCTGTCTCTTATTACCTAGTACAGAACCATCCACCTATATGTTTTTTATTTGATCTCTTAGCAATAAATGTTGTATTTACATTTTTTTTTGTAAATCTACCTTCTAACCCAGCCATTTATAAGAATGTAAGCATTAGATTCTTAAGAATCCATAACTAAATGTAATGTAAATTACATCAAGCTAAGGCAAATCTAATACTACTTTACCTGAAAAAGCAGAAGAAAGCAAAATATCAGTTTACAGATACCCTAGAAAAACAAACCTCTGGGGCCCACAGTCTGTAGCCCAACTAACTACCCAGCTGCTCCCTGAACAAGGGACCAAGATTTTTGAGTAATATGACAGTCCTGATACTGCAATTGTCATTGATGATACTGACCACTGTATTCAATTGTGAGAATCTGTTGCAAAATCAAGATTAGAGGAGTTAATTCAGAAATAAAAAGAACTTGATCAAAGTAACATGAGAAAGAGATTTAGTAACAGTCTATCACAAAGACAAAAGCAGAATATGAAGGGACGTTGGCAGTTTAGGGTTTTTCAATATGACTAAATTCTGAAGCCAATGGAGCATCTTTTACAAGGCAGGTACATCATTATAGAGTGTAGGGGTCCTGCTTAAAGCATTTTATTACAGTCTATACACAAATGGTGTCAGTACGTGCAGCTGTCTCAAAAAAATTGAATTCACCTCAAAACTCTGCGTTTTCACATCACAAAAAAACTTGTGAAAAAAAACATTGTTTTGCTTCCAGTAAAATGTGTGCCATTGACACAAGAAAAAATGGGGATTAGTCCTGTCTGAAAGAATTTTAATTTAATTCTGCATGACTGACTGACTGGCTGTGTCTGCCTGTCATTTAGTATTCAAGTAAAGGTCTCAAGTGAAAAAAAGACCACTGGACTCACTTCCTATCATGTGTTTACTGAGTTGCCAGATGTGTTCTGGTAGTACGATCCCTAATTCGCTAATCACGATGATGACCTTGGTAATTGCAATCCTAGAATAAAATAGAAAAAAGCCTGAAGCTCCATGGCATTTGGAGCATGTACAGTATATCCTCAACCTGAGGTAGGTACTGATTGACGACTAAGACATACTGATGTGCTGACGTTATCCTTGAAAACAAAAGAGAAGCAGCTGAGAGTTTTTGTGTTTTCTGTGATGTGAGAGTTAATTAGAAAAATACATTTTGCTCCTAAAAACGTTTTATTTTGGTTGCTGCTAACGGGCCCTGTGGGAAATTTAAAGCTTTTTTTCCCTTTAGAAGTGTTTTTTGCTTTTTTTGCCTGCACAGGAACAAAAGCAGTTGAATGTTTGGAAAATTTTCTTGTTCTTTTATTACTTTTTGTTATTTATATTCAAACTAGCGTCAGCAAGACAGGGCAGTAGACAGCAGTAGCTGACACCGATATCTCTGTAAAAAAAATAACTAGCAATGTAGCGATGAATAGTTATAAGTAAAAGAAACAACGATTCCTTAGTGGGAAAAAATGGCAGTGGCTAACTTCAAAGAGGTAAAGAGTAGGGCTATGCAGCACGTAGGCAGGCTGCTAGCGTTAAGAAACCAATTAGGCACAAGTGGCTGTAGGAACAGACAAGACAATAAGAAATTAACTAGCAGCAAATATTCATTAAAAAATTTTTTCTAGATTGAACACTTCTTAGTGGTCAGGTAACTAGAGCCGTTAAGAGGGCGATATCATACGGGTTCATTAATATGAAGGAATACAAACAGTGTGAGTGGAGAGAGACATTAAGTAAGAAATATGAGGAGCGCAAAGTTAGGTCAGCAGGCAAAGAAAGGTAAAGCTAACCTCATAGAAGGACAAAGAGCAGGTAGTCGAAGGGGACAAGATTACAGGAGCTTAAGCAGTCAGAAGGCATAAAATAACTGTAGCAGATCTTTAATCTATTTTTTAGTTTAATTTTTTTATTTTAATTTCAATCATATAATTTAATTTTTAAAAAAGTTGAGCACTTTTTGTAAACCAAAATCATATTTTAATAATGAGGCCAGTGCAATGCATGTCCTGTTGGATGTTGGACTTACTAGAGGATGGCTTAGTTTAGCCAGTCTTCTATAAGGGCTACATCTGCAGGAGATGCCAGCTGATCCAGCATCTCAAGCTCAGGGTCTCTGAATTGGAGGAGGAGTTGGCTGGTGTGCGTTGTAGTAGTGAATTGACGGATCTGGCCCAGGTGTCCTTTAGAGAGATAGTGTGCACCCCTAAGGTGGCGAGGGAGGAGATTCAAGACAGACAGGTAGAGATAGGTGGGTCATGGTCATAAAGCACAAGGTAAAGGGTGCACATTATTCTGATGCATCAAGTCCAAAACAAGAAGTGTCAGGCCCTTGGACGGTATCTCGGAAGATTCTGAGTTGGTAGGCAGGCAGGTATGAGGATCAGTTCCCAGAAAGAATGAAATAGTGATAGTTGGGGACTCAATCATTAAGAGGATTGAAGTGCAGATTTTTTTCAGAGACAGTAGAGTCTTGCACAGTGTGTTGACTTCAAGTGGGAGACCTCCCTGGAAGGTTTCATAGGCTCTTGGCGGGAGCAAGGGTAGATTCAGTTGTCATTGCCCATGTTGGAACAAATGGCATACATAAGGATAGTCTGTCAGTTCAGTTATTCAAATCTAAAGAGTTAGGTGCCAGGTTGAGGAGAAGAACTGACAAGTTAGTCTTCTCAGAAGTTCTGCCTGTGCCATACACCAGTCTAGGTAAGACTGAGGAGATTAGAAGGCTTGAAATCTTGGTGTAGGATAGAAGGGCATATGTTTTTGGGGTATTGGGATTCATTTTGAAACAGATGGGACCTGTTTTGCCGCCATAGGTTACATCTGAACAACCTGATCCAACACGTCGCTCGCGAGATACCGGTAGCTTGCAACCCCTTTCCAAATAGCTAGCCGAAGGGTTAATCATTCCTACATAAATTTGAAAACTTGATTAGTCAAATTATGAGTAAGTGATCCTTCCAAAAAATTATATCACGATCCTTTTAACACAAAATCATGATCCACAATCTGAATTGCAATCTATCTTTTCAATGTGGCATACACTTAAGAGAATATCCAGATTCAAACTCATCAAGTCCTAAGTAACACTTTATTTTAAATATCAAACAAAGTTGAATTCTATTGTTCTCTCGTTCACTAGCTAAGCGGGAGTAAGAAACACACCCCAAGGCTGCAGTGTGAGTGAGGAGGTCCCCGCCACCCTCCCCTCTGCCCATTGTGTCTCACTCGGATTCAAGCAAATAAATCGGTACTGCAAGCAAACTATGATACATAGCGAAATGATGGAAGTCGCAAATTTAACCGGAATGTTAAAGCAAATTATTGAAATCTTGATGTAAATTCTTTAAGTAGTTCTCTCATGAAAAGTGGACAGACATACATAAAGACAGAGAGACATTGGATTTTATATCTATACTAATAAAAGGCAAAGCCCTCACTGACTCACTCATCACTAATTCTCCAACTTCCTGTGTAGGTAGAAGGCTGAAATTTGGTAGGCTCATTCCTTACAGCTTACTTACAAAAGTTAAGCAGGTTTCATTTCAAAATTCTACACATAACAGTCATAACGGTCGACAACGTCCGCCATGTTAAACTTTCTTATTTATGGCCCCATCTTCACGAAATTTGGTAGGCAGCTTCCCTGCGCTAACCGAAACCGATGTACTTACTTATTCCGGTGGTATGATGCCACTGTTGGCCGCGATATTGAACTTTCCAACGGTTTTTGTTACTTACGGGCCCATCTTCAAGAAATTTGGTAAGCAGGTTCCCAACGCTAATCCTACTTACATACATATATACGCCCATTGCCTGTACCTCGGTCGCCATGTGAGGCGGCATTGGGTCCCCCATCCCCACGCCTCCCACGTAGTTGGCTGCCTGCCTATATAAGGCCATCTGTTGCTCCGGTCTCTTCATTCCCTTCCTTGCTTCGCCACGGTATTCACGTCTCCCTGCTGATAACTGCAGCCTTTTTACTTAATCCACAGCTTCTCTGCTGTTTTATTGTTCCTTTATTACGATTATAGTTATTGTGTAGGTATTTTAGACTTAGTTTACATTGTTCAGGGACCCATTTCCTTTATTATTCCAACCATACCCCCATTAACATGTCTATCAAGGTGATCACCATCGATCAATGAACTGTCACTTACCGAGTGGTTTCCATGCCCGGAGATGGCGCCTGCCTTTTCAATTCTCTGTGTTACATATTGCATGGCCATATCAGGCTCACTCTTGATATCCGGAAGAACATTGTGTCTTATGTATTGAATGACTGGGACAGGTTCAAGGTGTGGACTGATGACGGTACAGGAGATAATTATAGAACACCTCGCAATTGGCCAATATAGTCACATATAACAAGCTGTTGCTAAATAGTGACCAAAAGACAGTTTATGAGCAAGTCATGAGGAGCGTTGTCTCGGCCACTGGCACAGTGTTTTTCCTTGGTGCTCCAGGAGGAACTGGTAAGACATTACTCATAAACCTTCTCCTTGTGAAAATTCGAGCGGAAGGTAACATTGCCATAGCTGTGGCTTCTTCTGGCATTGCTGCAACTCTTCTTGAGGGTGGCAGAACTGCTCATTCAGCTTTCAAGCTGCCTCTGAATCTCAGCCATACTGAATCCCCCATGTGTAACATATCAAAGCAGAGCAACATGGCTGAAGTGCTGCGACATTGTCAGCTTATTGTCTGGGATGAATGCACTATGGCACACAGAGGAGGTGTTGAGGCTTTAGACAGGAGCCTCCAAGACATCCGAAACACCAACAAACTTATGGAAGGCTTGACATTGTTGCTGACTGGAGACTTCCGGCAAACCCTATCAGTCGTGCCCAGAGGAACACGCGCTGACGAAGTTAAAGCATGTCTGAAGTCTTCATACCTATGGCCACAAATCAATGTTGTTACCTTAAGAACAAACATGAGGGTTCATTTGAAAGGCGACAAAAAAGCAGGGGAGTTCTATTCTCTTCTGATGAGTATAGATGATGGCACCTTCATTCAAGAAAATTGTAAAATAAATATTCCTACAAATCTCTGTCTCCTCATGAATACCTTACAAAGCCTTCTTCAAAATGTTTACCCCAATCTACGAAATCTCCACGAAAACGACATGTCATGGTTGAGGGAGAGAGCTATCCTGACACCAAGAAATAACATGACTACGACTATAAACCACATTTTACTTCAAGAACTACCTTCACAACCGAAAACATATCAGTCTGTTGATTCAGTTGTAGAAGTGGAAGACGCGGTACACTATCCAGTAGAGTTTCTCCACTCTCTGAATCCTCCAGGCACTCCTGAACATAATCTAATTTTGATGGTTGGGACACCAATAATGTTACTGAGAAACTTACAGCCAATGAAACTTTGTAACGGCACGAGACTTCAGGTCACATGTCTGCAAAAGAACCTAATTGAGGCAACTATTTTTACTGGCAGTGGCTCAGGGGAGAGAGTTTTTATTCCTCGCATCCACGTTTTACCCTCTGATCTCCCATTTCAGGTCAAACGCCTCCAATTTCCAGTAACGCTCTGCTTCCCAATGACAATTAATAAGTCTCAGGGACAGACCCTTTTCACATGGCCAACTGTACGTTGCATGCTCAAGAGTAAGTTCAGCGCACAGCTTAGTCATATTACAACCGGAGGGCCGAACTGACAACATGGTATACAAAGAGATCCTTAACAAATAATTATTGGTATATTTTCCCTCAGTTTAAAAAGGTTTACTTTTCTTCTTAATAAAAATTTTAAGGCAGTACTTCGCCGCTGCAAAGCGCGGGTATTCTGCTAGTATTATATATTAGTAAACCTTCAAAATAATGTGCAGTTAAAGTTTCAACAGCATTCTCAGCATTTCTGGAGCTTAGTAGAGCCAGATAACTATAAGAATCTTCACCAAGCAGCTCTGAAAATGTCTGCTTTGTTTGGGTCTACATACCTCTGTGAGTCTGCCTTTTCTGACATGAATGTCATTAAATCAAAGTTCAGAACAAGACTGACAAATTAACATTTAAATGACTCCAGAAGAGAGAACTGAAATGGCTACACCCACCAAACACCTCTCATGTTGACTCCATGCACTGCCAGTCATCTCACAAAACTAAAAAACACATCACACATGCAACTGGACATGTGAATACTCTTGTGAAGTGAAACGGTGATATGTAACAAAATTACAAATTAATAAGTAATATTTGTGTATTTGTAATTGCATTGTTTTGTTTTGGCAGCATTCATGTTTTAATTCAATAGTGCCCCAAGATACACTAGAAAATGCATTCAGACATACAAAATACACTTGCAGGTGATCTAAATAATTTTTGTGATATTTTAATGCAAAATGTGAGTTGTGGACAGCAACATTTTGTAAATGTTCAGGCAAAACAAGCTTATTCAGTTTGTTTGGGTTGAAAGCTATGAGAATGGACGTTAGAAAACATGAGTAGCTCTCTGCCATTTTCATTTTGTAAAAGTAGCTCTCAGGGGAAAAAAGGTTGGAGACTCCTGAAATAGAGGGATAGCCTACACATTTTTTAGGAAGGATAGGCAGAATGGAAAAGGAGTTGGGGTTGCTGTTTATGTCAAAATTTTTTTTAACATAAGTCCTATTAAGTTGGACAATGAGCCCCATCTTAGTGAACACATATGGCTTCATCTGAAAAAAATTATGGAAAGCGGCCTTATATTAGGGCTGTGTTGTAGACAATCTAATAATGCAAACAGTAATTTCAATGCACATCTTTTTAGTAATGTTAAAATGGCAAGTTTAGAGGCGGTTTTTATAGTCATGGGGGACTTTAACTACCCAAATATTAAATAGCAGAGCACAAGAGTTTATAGAAGTACTTAGTGACTGTTTTTTAACACTGTTATATTAAAACACCCATACGCTGGAAAGCCTGTCTGGATTTAGTATTTTGTAATAATCAGGTTATAATTGAGGGTGTAGAGGTGACCACTAGGGTCAATGTGACCATAACATAATACAGTTCTCAATGTTTTAGAAGAGTGCAGATACAAACACCAGAACTGTTAAGTTTAACTTTGTGTGGAGACAGTCAAGGAGCAGTGGAAAAGGTTTAAAAATGTGTTACATATAATGCAGAACAGGTTCTGTAGATGTCATATGGGATGGACGGGCATCCCAACCAGGAGAGGGGATGGTTCCTTACCTGGACAGGAGGCTCCAAGATAGCATACAGCCATCCTGGCCAAGAAAGAGGAACATGCCAGACCCATTAGAGACTCCCCCAGTGGATGGATGGGCAGCCCAACAGAACAAGGTGACGATTCCTTAAGCAAATGAACAGGTGTTCCAACCAGGAACATGTGTAACACCTTCCCTGACCAGAAACGAAGACACGAACAGAGAAGGAATGTCTCTGGGTGGTGTTTATTCCCACCAGATGCTAGAGATGGCAGCAGCCCTCCATATTGGTGCCCATTTGGAAACCAGCAGGGAGTTGTAGTCCGGCAGAACAGTCCCTGCTGGGGTCCAGGAGTACCGCAAGAGGGCACTGCAGGGAGATATACTACCAATTATACAGGACTTCCATGTAACCCAGAAGTACTTTCAACAGGGAGTAGTCCTCATACCAGAAGTACTCTCAGGTCCTCAATAAAAGGGACTGCACTCCCTTGTCCAGGCAAGTCGCAGTTGGGAGGATAGAGATCAACACTCAAATGCAAGAGGGGAATGTGGTGGTAAAAGGAGAGGTTATTGGAGAGTGAAACATTGCGCTTTGTTACTTTTTAAAGGTATTGTGCAAAAAAAAAATCCCTTATTTGAATCCATGACTTTGGTTGTTTGGGGCTCAAAAAAAAAACTCTGCATTGGCTTAATAAAGAGTTGAAAAAGAAGCTGCAAAGGAAAAACAGTTGTATTATGCAGATAAGACTAACAACTCCAATATGAATTGCACGGCATATACAAACAAGAGGACAACCATTTGAAAGGATCTTAGGGAGTGTAAAAGACAGTTAGAGAGAAATACAGTAGATAAGGTGAAAGAGGACCCAAAGCGATTCTTTCAGTATTTTAGTAGTAAAAGAGCAGTCAAGGAGAAGTTCAACTGAATCAACAATAGTAAAGGGGAATTAAAAATACAGACAGAGAAATAACAAATGTTCTAAACTTGCACTTTTCTGAGGTCTTCACATGTGAGGAAGTGGATAATCTCCCAGCTGTAAAAGGAACTACTGAGGAGATACTGATTTAATTTAGAAATTGTAGAGGTTGAACAAATCTCCAGGACCACATAATATTTATAATCGAGTTCGAAAGGAGATTAGCGAGTACATATGTACACCCTTGATGCATATTTTTAGGAAGCCACTATGCATTGGGGAAATTCAGAAGGAATGTAAAATGGCAAATAATATCCCATTATATAAAAAGGGTGACTGGGAAGATCCATGCAACTATAGGCCAGTAAACTTAATGTGCATCACAGGAAAATGAATGGAGGAATTATTAAGGATAAGACTGAGCAACATATGACAAGAACTAGGGTTTTACTCAACAGTCAACATGATTTCAGAAGTGGTAGGTCATGTTTTACCAACATGCTGGAATTCCATGAGGAAGCAACAAAAGAAATATGATCAAAGTGGATCATATGACATTATTTTATTTATATTTTGACTTTCAGAAAGCATTTGATAAGGTACCACATGAGAAATTGGGCAACAGGCTAAAAGAAGTGGGAGTTCAGGGGTAGATGTTTGTAGATAGGTGCAAAATTGGCTCAGGCACAGGGAGCAGAGGATTGTGGTGCGAGGAACCCTATCAGAAATGGCTGATTTTCACAGTGGTGTTCCACAGGGGTCAGTGCTAGAGCCACTGATATTTTTAGTATATAGAAATAATTTGGATAGGAACATAAGTAACAAGCTAGTTAAGTTTGCAGTTGATACCAAGATAGGTGGATTGTCAGATAATCTGGAATCCGTGGATTCATTACAGAGGGACTTGAACAGCATACAGGCTTGGCCTGATTTTTGGCAGATAAAATTTAATATAAGTAAATGTAAAGTAAAAATGTTAGGTTTGAATACTCAGTGGAGGTCTAAAAATTGGAAGTACACCATATGAGATGGATTTAGGAGTTGTACTGGACTTGACACTATCAACTGCCAGACAGTGTTCAGAAGCCATTAAAAAGGCTAACAGAATGTAAGGTTATATAGTATGATGTGTACAGCAAAAGTCCAAACAGGATATGCTGAAGCTTTATAACGCACTGGTAAGGCCTCATCTGGAGTACTGCATACAGTTTTGGTCTCCAGGCTACAAAAAGGACATAGCAGCACTAGAAAAAGTCTAGAGAAGAGCAACAAGGCAGATTCCAGGGCTATAGGGAATGAAATATGAGCAAAAATTAAATCTGCTGAGCCTTTTCAGTTTAAACAAAAGAAGATTAAGAGGAGACATAACTGAAGTTTTTAAAATTATGAAGGGAATTAGTACAGTGGATTGCCAATGTGATTTTAAAATGAGATCAAGAACATGGGGACACAGTTGGAAACTTGTCAAGGGTAAATTTCACACAAACATTAGGAATTTTTTTCTTCACACAGAGACCCAAAGACACATGGAATAAGCTAACAAGTAGGTTGGTAGACAATAGAATCTTAGGGACTAGACTTGATGATTTTTTTGGAAAAGAGTTAAGCGGATAGGACTGATGAGCTTTGTGGGGCTGAATGGCCTGTTCTTGTCGAGACCGTTCTAATGTTCTCTTCTGTAGGAATCAAGTTGCTACATAATGAGGAAAGAGAGGAGCAGCTTCCTGTGAAGTTATATTTTCCTGAATAAAACAGACAGTAATGTGCACAATGTTCAGTTTTAGTGCTCTTCATGTAGAAAATGTGTAGTATGTCATATTTTCTAAAATGCACACTGATCTACTCTGTGGTGATGTGAATGAGAGGCATAAACAGATTTGAGTAGAATGATGTGCAGCAGATTACCTGCATTATACAGCTGCAGAAACGAGCACAAATAAAGGTGAAAGTACTTTTGAGAGGAGTATTCCTTGTTTTCCACCCTAAGAAAACCCTTAAAAACTCTTGTGTTCCACAGTCGTGAAATCACTTAACAAATTTTACTTTCAGTTTCATAAAACTGTAAGTTAATTAAAACCTGTGTGTTCCACTCATCAATAATTGATTGTGTTCACCAAATTTTTGTACCGCTATAAGCTATAACCCAATTAAATTTTAAAAGCACTCTATATATACTCTACTATATATACTTTATACCCCACACTATTAAACTACCATCATCACCCTGAACCATTAATACAAGGCAGGATGGAGCCATACTTTTGTGTTTTTGATGGCAAATTCTGACCCTACCATCTGAATGTTGTAACAGAAATCAAGACTCATCAGACCATGCAATGTTTTTTCTAATCTTCTATTGTCCAATTTTGGTGAGCCCGGGTGAATTGCCTGTTCTTAGCTGACAGGAGGGACACCATGTATGTTCTCCTGCTGCTGTAGCCTATCTGCTTCAATGTTCGATGTGTTGAGCATTCAGAGATGCTCTTCTGCATACCCCGGTTGAAATGAGTGGTTATTTGAGTTACCGTTGCCTTTCTATCAGCTCGAACAAGTCTGGCCATTCTCCTCTGACCTCTGGCATCAACAAGGCACTTTTGCCCAGAGAACTGCCACTCACTGGATATTTTCCCTTTTTTGGACCATTCTCTGTAAACCCAAGAGATTGCTGTGTGTGATAATCCCAGTAGATTAGCAGTTTCTGAAATACACAGACCAGCCTGTCTGGCATCAATAACCATGCCACGTTCAAAGTCACTTAAATTGCCTTGTTTCCCTCATTCTGTTGCTCAGTTTGAACTTCAACAAGTAGTTTTGACAATGTCTACATGCCTGAATGCATTGAGTTGCTACCATGTGATTAGCTGATTAAACATGTGTGTCAACAAGAAGTTGTAAATGTGTATTTAATAAAATGGCCAGTATATACTGCTCAAAAAATGAAAGGAACACTTTTTAATCAGAGTATAGCATCAAGTCAATGAAACTTCTGTGATATTGATCTGGCCAGTTAAGTAGCAGAGGGGGTTGTTAATCAGTTTCAGCTGGTTTGGTGTTAATGAAATTAACAACAGGTGCACTAGAGGGGCAATAATGAGATGACCCCCAAAACAGGAGTGATGTAACAGGTGAATGCCACTGACATGTTTCCCCCTTCTTTTCTGTTTCTTCACTAGTTTTGCATTTGGCTACAGTCAGTGTCACTACTGGTAGCATGAGGCGATACTTGGACCCTGCAGAGGATGCACAGGTAGACCAACTTCTCCAGGATGGCACATCAATACACGCCAATGCTAGAAGGTTTGCTGTGTCTCGCAGCACAGTCTCAAGGGCATGGAGGAGATTCCAGGAGACAAGCAGTTACTCTAGGAGAGCTGGACAGGGCCATAGAAGGTCCTTAACCCATCAGCAGGACTGGTATCTGCTCCTTTGGACAAAGAGGAACAGGATGAGCACTGCCAGAGCCCTACCAAATGACCTCCAGCAGGCCACTGGTGTAAATGTCTCTGACCAAACAATCAGACTTCATGAGGGTGGCTTGAGGGCCAGCCATCCTCAACTGGGCCCTGTGCTCACTGCCCAGCACCATGGAACTTGATTGGCATTTGCCAAAGAATACCATAATTGGCAGGTCCACCACTGCCGCCCTGTGCATTTCAAAGATGAGAGCAAGTTCACCCTGAGCACATATGACATACGTGAAAGGGTCTGGAGAAGCTGTGGAGAATGTTATGCTGCCTGTAACATTGTTCAGCATGACCGGTTTGGTGGTGGATCAGTGATGGTCTGGGGAGGCATATCCATGGAGGGATGCACACACCTCTACAGGATAGACATCAGCACCTTGACTGCCATTAGGTATCGGGATGAAATCCTTGGACCCATTGTCAGATACTATGCTGGTGCAGTGGGTCTGGGTTCCTCCTGGTGCATGACAATGCCTGGTATCATGTGGCGAGAGTATGCAGGTAGTTCCTGGAGAATGAAGGAATTGATACCATTTGCTGGACCCCACGCTTGCCTGACCTAGATTCAAAAGAACACCTCTGGGACATTATGTTTTGGTTCATCCGACACCACCAGGTTGCATCTCAGACTGTCCAGGAGCTCAGTGATACCCTGGTCCAGATCTGGGAGGAGATCACCCAGGACGCCATCTGTTGTCTCATTAGGAGCAAGCCCCGACGTTGTCAGGCATGCATACAAGCACGTGGAGGCCATGCAAACTACTGAGTACAATTTTGAGTTGCTGCAATGAAATTAGCCTGCTGCATCATTTTTTCACTTTGATTTTCAGGGTGTCTTTGGATATTTTTAATTTTCATCAAACAATGTGACATCCTTTCATTCCTAACACATTACCCAGTCCATATCAGTATAGATATCCAACATGATATTTTTTCCCATTGAGATCTGATGTGTTTTCAAAGTGTTCGTTAAATTACTTCCGACTTGGCAGTCGCATTCATAGTGAGACATTATGCATAAGATGTATTGCTGCTGGTATAAAGGACCCTCAGTAGTGTTTCTTGACACATTTCTGCTAAATAATTAGAGAGAGGTTGCACAGCATTGTTCATAATAGCAATTGGTATTTTAATTCTCTCCTTTGCTACTACCTACAAATGGTTCAGAGTGTGTCACATGACTGAGTCTGCCCTATTAATTAGCTTCTTGATTCAGTGGGCCTCTCTTGAAGTGATGCAACCAGCCCTGCAGACCACAGTGTGGAAAATCTTACTGGCCATCACAGAGTTGTAGAAGATGTGAAGGATGTCACTTACTACATTAAAGGGATGCAGTCTCCTAAGAAAAAAGAGCCTCCTCTGCCCTTTCTTTTATAGTTCATCTGTGTTGTGAGACCAGTGCAACCTGTCATTGATGTGGAGCCCCAAGGAGTACACTATCTCTACACCCACTACCTGAATAGCGATCATACATAGAGGCTGTTTCGGTCAATAACCACTTCCTTGGGTTTCCAGATGTTAAGCTGCATACCCTGCAGTGGGCTGGCGCCCTGCCCAGGATTTGTTCCTGCCTGGTGCCCTGTGTTGGCTGGGATTGGTTCCAGCAGAACCCCGTGACCCTGTGTTAGGATATAGTGGGTTGGATAATGGATGGATGGATGGAAGTTGCATACCATTCTCTCTGCACCAAGAAAAAAAGTTCTCTACCTAACTCCTATACTCTGTCTCAGTCTCCTTATCAAGTACAGAGACTTCTCAGAATTTCTGCAAGTGACATGACCTTGTGGTATATTTATAGTCTGAGGTGTACAGAGTGAAGAGAAAAGGAGGCATATGTTCGTTCACCTGCAAATCTCTGAGCTTACTGTGATGCAGGGATGGTATTGAAGGCACTGGAGAAGTCAAAAAACATAATCCTCACTGTGCTGCCAGCTTTATCGAGGCAAGAATAAGCCTGGTGGAGCAGAGAGATAATTTAATTTTACAGTCCAATCTTTGTCACCAGAATAGGTGTTTGAGCACTAAACTCAGAAATTTGATTTATTAGGTTAGGAAAATGATGGAAAGATTTAAATTTTTAATAAACTATTTTTTTTAAATATTGTATTTATTAAATCATCTTAATGCCTAGTGTGATCATCAGCTGCATAGCTTCTGCTCAAACTTGCACAGACATTTCTAATTTATCCTTGAAATTTTCAAAAGGTCTGATCACAGGATACCATTTGGAGTATGGGCATTAATAGGTTCTGTAAGGTAAAGAATGCAATGAATTCAGGATGTAATATGTCAAAAGGAGGATTTAATTATTGTCTAGAAAGCCAGTGTAGTGGTATAAGAGGTGGAAGTAATGGTCGTACTTCCTAAGTCTAGTTATGATTCCTGCTGTTTTGAATAATCCCTAGAGCAGTAACAGAATACATTTAATGGCCTGATATTAACAGTTCTTCTTCATCCAATTGAATGAACTTTCGTTTCTATATTCTGCACAGCTAGACTTCTTAATATTATTATATTTCTAAGATGGTGAAAGAACATTGTATATAGTGCTGAAATATGATAGTTAATTTAAAGTTGAATAATAAAGGCCATTGTTAAGAAATCCTGTAATTGTTTTTGCTATTGTTCATCACCCTTTGATATGTGTGTGTGTTGGGGTGGGGGGTGGTATAAATTATACACTTATTTGTAGTTTTACTTAAAAGGGTTGCATGTGTATTAGTGGAGAAAGTTAGTTACCCATTGTGGAGGTCCATATTACTTGTGTTTATACAGGAAAGAATACCTTCGTAATCAAGTATTCAGGTTGTCATAAAGTTTATTAACTTCTGCCATCTAAAGAAAAATCCAAGTCTCAAAAGATCTCACTTAAATTGCACTCCTTTAACAGAACAAAGCCCTAGAGAAACACAATTGCTTAAATTTCCTATAACCTTCTTCCAAGATGAAAAATTACTGCAAATATATTTTTTAAAGTATTAATTTTCCTCCTATCACCCAGAGGCAGTATCCTTTTGATTTTTTATTAACCTAAGAGACTTTTAATTTTTGTTTCTCATATTAATTACTTTTCAATTACTACAGCTTTCTTCGATCCACCGCACTCTCTCTTCACTCCCAGATGGAAACATTTTCTTTTCACAATTTAAGGACAACATAAAGATGATCTCATTGAAAAACAGTAAACTGTGCAAAGGAAGAAGTATTCAACTGATATTCTAAGCTTTGCCGGAACAATAATATAATCTCTAAGGACTTGGCAACTCAATTGCTTTAGAAATTGAAAACCATTGCGGGGGTGAGATTTAGGCTATTCTATTGTAAAAATGCGAATTTAAGGCATAACATTGTGCCCTACATTTCCTGATGTCTCTGAATCTTCCTTGTTGTTATTATTATTAATTTCAGCTGTAAAAGAAAAAAAAGGAATTCATTTCCTGAGTTTAATTTGTAAACATGTAAAATCATATCTTACAAAATGACATATCCTGATTGATCTGTTTTGTAATTTACTTTTTTCTCCAAGATTTTACAGAACAAAATTATGTCAAAACTGAGACAAATATGAGTGAAAAGCCATTGCAATTGTAACATCCTATACCAGAGAAGGTATGTATGCCTCTAGACTCAAATTTACAACTTTGTACTAATCAGGTAAGCCACAAAGCAATAATACAACCTTCTTAGCCTGCTCAGCTAGAGGAACGTTTATGTATCTAGGAAGCTTTTTCGGAGTGGAAGTATAATGTCACAATACCACTTAAAATGTACACAATACTGAAACGTCTGGTCTGCAGTGGTTTCCTGGGTTAGTCTATAGCTGCCAAAAAATGTGTCTCTTGTTGCAAACTGTTACCCATATCTTTAGCACTAATATGACTGGACTATTTGTGCTTTCCAAACATATCTGGGTCATTCTCAGTTTGATTAGAACTATTATGACAGTTGAAAACAGCAGTTTTGGGTGTAATGGTGACAAAGTAGTTTATATTTCTACCTCACAGCTTCACAGTTTTGGGTTTGAACTCTAGTCTGGTCACTGTCTGTGTGGAGTTTTGTTATTCTTCTTGTGTCTCATGTTTTTCCTTAGGTGCCTTGGTTTTCCTCCCATACGTTTTAAAGCTACATGTTAGTTGAGCAGGTAATTCTACATTAGTCAGATGTGAGTATATGTATGCAAGAGTGTTCCCTGTGATGGACTGCCACTATGACCATGTTTGCTAACTGTCTTACACCCAGCTCTACCAGAACTGAGGACTGATGGGTGGAAAAAAAGCAACAGAGTAGTGAAGCTATTGTCTCACAGCTCAAGAAGCAACGATTTATAGCCTGATAAATATCTATTTGGAGTTTTCACCTGGGACAGAAATTTTTGTTCTATGTGTTAAGATAATTTAGACTTTATACTGTTATGAGCTAGCATGTGTGTATATGTGTGCATGTGGGCCTTTTCAGGGATTTTTGTCCAGACCAGGGTTGCAGCCTGTTTTGTGACTTATATTGTTGTGTTACCTTCTGCCTGCACATAGTCAATTAAAGAGAAAAGCAGGTCCAAGAAATGTTTGAGTGAATCTAAAACAGCCATAAAAAATAGTTTGTAAGCATTCAATGATAAAGTTTCTGCAACACAATATATTACCACATTTTGTATTACCAACTACTGCATAAATTTTTCCTAATGTTTTGTGCTTGCTTTAATATAAATAAAAACAATGCATTAAGTGATTGTAAAAAAGGCAACCGTTTTTGCATATTTAGAAACATTAGAATATGCATGATAAAACCAGAACAACCCGATTTCATCAGTTCTAATACTAATAAGTAGGGAATTGAAGCAGTTTCTTTGCTGACTTATTGATACATTCTGTTTGAGTTTCTTTGGTCTATTTCTACCCTGAAGTCACAGTTTCCAATATACATATACATAAAATGGAGTCCATGCTGCAACTTCATAATTTGGCTTATACCACAAGATCCATTCAATACGAGCACAGTAATATGTTTACTGCTTTAGCAAGGTGACCCGAGGAAGAGATGAATCAGGAGACAAAATCACAGTTAAGGAATGAAGCAAGGGGCAAAACAAAGAAATCAGTTCTAACGTGCATATAAGGTAAATCACTAAACCAGTTTCAAAGTCAGAAAACAAGGAGTGATATTCGTAAACCTGAGATTCTAAAGAAAGAATAAGCATAGTGAAGGTTTTAAGATGTTTCCACATTCATGGACTAGAGATTAGTGAGACTTAAAGTTATTCTTAATGCATTAATCCTGATCTTGACTTACATTCTAGGTAAATACTGTTAAACCTGAGTTTAACTCAGGATGACATGAAATAATCCAATTTAGAATGTTAAGCCTGAATAACTCTTGAGACAATATTCAGCTGCCACTTTTCAATAACTCTATAGTAACTCTTCAATATGAGTAGGGCAGAACCTTGAACCAAAAATACAATGGCAAAAGAAAAGCTGTAATGTCGGTTTTAGAAAAAACTGAAATTGAACAATTGTTGAATTGAGCAATAGTGATGATAATGTGAATTGGTCACTAGGAGCTTCATGTATAAATGGTGTGTACACACAAAAATGTTGTGCACATCCATTTCCACGCTCACATTGCAATGTATTAAAACTAAACTTGGCATAAAGCTACACACATTTTCACGGCAGCCTTCCCCCTTGCCC
This sequence comes from Polypterus senegalus, assembly GCF_016835505.1. Taxonomy (NCBI): domain Eukaryota; kingdom Metazoa; phylum Chordata; class Cladistia; order Polypteriformes; family Polypteridae; genus Polypterus; species Polypterus senegalus. The sequence goes on along the minus strand of NC_053163.1, from coordinate 103,036,730 downwards.
AGAGGGGACTGGGCGGTCTCTTGGTCTGGAATCCCTACAGATTTTATTTTTTTTTCTCCAGCCTCTGGAGTTTTTTTTTTTGTTTTTTCTGTCTACCCTGGCCATCGGACCTTACCTATTCTATGTTAATTAATGTTGACTTATTTTTATTTTTTATTGTGTCTTCTATTTTTCTATTCTTCATTTTGTAAAGCACTTTGAGCTACATTTTTTTTGTATGAAAATGTGCTATAAAAATAAATGTTGTTGTTGTTGTCCCCCCTTGCATACACACTTTTCTGCTCAGTTTTGCAAACTGGTGACACCTAGCGTCAAAGCAGTACTGCTGTTTCTCTGTGGTCTCCCTTTTTTCAGATTTGCATCAGTGACGCAGGATTCATTAAAATATATCAAAATTAACTGCATATCATTTACAAATGTAATTCACTTGATTGCAATCATTCTATAACAATATAATGGTGCACAGAATGAACAAACTATTCCAAATGCTATAGCTGCTTTAGCGCTGTTACTCTCAATGCACCACTCAGTGCATTTTAACCCATAATATGTATGTGTGGTATCATAGCTGTACACCAGCTGATCGGAAAGCTGTATGCTGGGTTGTGTTGAGAGCGCAGAGGATTATTGGGATACAGCTTCAGAAAAGCAACCACTCAGCCATGCCGTCATCTATTTGAACGTCTACAATCCGGCAAACTTTCTGAGCCTTTTCTGTGCAGACCTCGAGGCTCAGAAGCAGTTTCATCCCAAAAGCTATAAACACACTCAGTCAGTCCATCAAGTGCTTGCGGTAGAACTGCTTGTACTTATAATTACAATTACCTCACTGTAAACTTGCACTACAGCTGTAACATTGCACAACCTAAGCCACTTTATGAACCATTTGCACTATCTGCATTTTTATGGACATGTCTATTGTACTTATGCTTTCATATTGTATATTTTTCATTATTTCCATCGTATTATATTTATTGTTATTTTATCATTTTATAGGAGCATACGTTTATGGCGGATTTGCATATTGAATCTCATTGAACCATACAATGACAATAATGGAATTCAGTTAAATTCAATAGAAGAAAGTGTGTATTTACAGATGATGATGATTGGCTTCTAAGCTGATTTATATTTCTTCTTGGAGCTGTGTGCTATTAGAATACTGGGATGTAAACTTGATATAGTTTTTATAATGAAATCCATTAAAGTATGTATAATACATTTTACAGATAAATTGTTAAATTAATTTAAAAAATGTACACTGTTAATAATTAAACAGGTAAGGGTGTGGTGCGCAGCAGTAGCAATGAGCTGGTGCCCCATTCAGGGATTGTTCCTGCCTCGTGCTTGATGTTTGCTTGGACTGGCATGACCCTGGATGGATGAAATAATTCAATGTGTATAACGAAGGTTTTCTAGTATTCCATAAAAAGTTATGAAGAATTGCCGTTCTAAATTTGCAAATGGTTTTACATTTATTGTGGAACACATTGTGTAGTGATTGGTTACATGAAGAAAGAAAACAGAAGGAGAGGAATTGGGAGTTGGTATATTTGACAGTGACAGTGCTGTTGCATTTAATTAATCCATTCACACTCGCAGTCCCTGGACTGGGCGCCAGCCCATTGCTACCACTGTGCCACCATGCCCCAAAATGCTTTAATACATTTATGAAAATGATATCAATTATACATCTTAGTATTCTTAAATGTTCTTAATATTAGGAATGTAATGTATTCCGTGGTGGCACGGTGGTGCAGTGGTAGCACTGCTGCCTTGTAGTAAGGAGACCTGGGTTCGCTTCTCGGGTCCTTCCTGCGTGGAGTTTGCATGCTCTTCCCGTGTCTGCATGGGTTTCCTCCAGGTGCTCTGGTTTCCTCCCACAGTCCAAAGACATGTAGGTTAGGTGCATTGGTGATCCTACATTGTCCCTAGTGTGTGTGCATGTCCTGCGGTGGGTTGGCGCCCTGCCTGGATTTGTTCCTGCCTTGCGCCCTGTGTTGGCTGGGATTGGCTCCAGCAGACCCCTGTGTTAGGATATAGTGGGTTGGATAATGACTGACTCTATTTTGTGTGGCAATCAGTGCCTGTGTGCTCCTGTCTGAGAAAGAGAAGCCTGTTTAAGAAGCATGTAGTGATTCACACACAGAATACAAAGCATTTAACATGCTACTTTATTTACGATGGGATTTAAGACACTCTAGTAAACTAAACATCAATTTTAAAATTAAGTTTACAACGTTCAATTTCAATGACAAAATAAACAACAAGATTAAAGAGTAAATAGCAAGACTAAAATTAACATTTCAACCTTTTTTTCTTCACTTTGTCCCTATTTTTTTATTTTCTCTGTGCCCTAATATGCTTCTGTATGACACTCAGACAGTAAGTTGCAACTTTCATTTTAAAGTCAAAGTCAAAATTCAAAGCAAACTTTATTGTCATCTCAGCCATATACAAGTATACAGATAGATGAAATTGCGAAGCTCAGGGTCCACAGTGTAACAACATGAAGTGCAAATAATAAAAATAAAAATAAATTAAAAATAGAATTAAATTAAAATTTCAAATTAAAATACAAACAAGACAAGACTTTGTGCAAAGAAAAGACAAAGAAGTAGCAGCAATATTGACGTGTAGTAAGCAATATGAACTTTGATGCACTGTATGGTATTTGCAATCTAGATACATAAATATAGTCAATAGATATGTAATATAATAAATAAATAATAGATATAGATAATACAGAAATTATCAGTGTATGATAATAGTTGTTTAAGACATGTGTAAACAATGACAGGTCAGAATGTTTCACAGCAGAAGGATATTAAGAATGTCAAAATACTTAACGGTCAGTATGAGATTTTCAGTTCTTTTTTAACGTGCACACTCATCTTTGCAGGAAAGTGGCCTGCATGTATAAAAGTTCTGTTTTTAGAGGTGGTTAAGGAAGTGTGGAAGATCCTAGGGGGCAGCATGATGTTAAGGAATCTGACAGCTTGGGGATAAAAGCTATCCTGCAGCCTGACAAATCTGGCTCTGATGCTGCAGTATTTTCTCTTGGATGGCAGAAGTGTGAAAAGTCCATGTGAGGGGTGGAAGGGGTCCTGCACAATGCTGCAGGCCTTGCGGACACAGTGTTTGTAAAATATATCCTGCAGTAAAGGGAGAGGCACCCTAACAATGTTCTCTGCTGTCTTCACTATCCTTTGCAGGTGCTTGCGGTCAGATATGTTGCCGTTGCCATACCAGATAGTGATGCAGCTGGTCAGAACAATCTCAATAGTGCCTAAGTAGAACATGGTGAGGATGGAAGGGAAAAAACTTTTTGACTTCGACATCTGATCGCTTCTTTTTATTTCGGGCACTTTCTGCGCTTGAACTTTTGAGTGTCATTCCATCAAGTTCCTTCTGCTGCCTCTACCACTGCTTAAGCCACCAAAAAGTATGTGTATCCTTGCCTCCACTTCACTGAGTAGGACCTGTACTTCACATTTGGTGAAATTCTTCTTTTTTATATGTGATTTTGCCATTGACTTTTGACAAAAAAATCAAGTGAAAGTGCTATTTATATTGATTTACATATTCAAATATTTGAAATTCTGATGTGTCGGGGTGGGGTGGCAGATGCATGCATATACGATACATTTCATACTGACCGGGATTTATGGAGCGGAAGTGTGTGTAAGTTGACTTAAGCACAGTTTTGCGCATCTGAATTTTTTTGTGCATAAGCACATTTCCACTTTTGTCTGTATACCATGCTTTAGGTTGAATTCTACGCACGCCGTTATACATGAGGTTGTTGTTGACAAAGACAGTGTTATTGACACCTTTTCGGTAGATTCCAACCTGCCAAGTTTCAGTGATGTTTGTGTTTGTGTCAGCTTCACACTACTGCTGATAATTCTGCACCTTCTCATTGCCCATTTACACATAACCCCGATGTAAACATGACTGTTGATCATGATTATCTGGATTATTTATAATTTTTCGATGATAGTCTGGTGGAAAAAATGGTTGAAACAAACCATTATGCTGAGCAGTGTCAGAAAAATCACAATAAACTATTTACTTGTTGCAGTCATTGCAGATGATATGTGGCTGTTTTTCAATCTCCTGATACTGCAAGGCATAGTGGTTAAACCGTTCTAGAGAAGGTACTGGTCCACAAAATGATTGCTTCAGACACCCATTTTGGGCAAAGTTATGAATGAGCATTGTTTTGCACTCATTATGAAATACATGCATTTCACTTAGAACAATGACTATAAAGCCGATGACCTAGTGCCAAAACTGTACGAACTGTGAAATTTGTATCAGGTGACCATCAAAAATATGCAAAATGTATATGTTCTGATCGTGACATAAGTATTGCTGAAAGTCTCAAGGATTACAAGGGAAGGCTGTTTGGATATAGTACATTGGTTCCAAGTGGGCACGATTTGATATCAGTTGTACATGCTGTGTGAAACAAGCTCTGAGTACATATGGAACTCGAAACTTTACATCAGTAGAGGGACCAAATGGAATGACAAGTACAGTCAATATGGTGTTGCTACATCATCTTTGCAGTTATTATTAGACTCTTGCTTGACCAAGGTTACTCTATAACTTAACCTGAAATGCTTGAGAGATTACTTCAAAGAAAAGGGGATTCATATGGCAATATACGATTGAACTGCCTTGATATGCCTGGTAACTCTGGTCTTATGAACACATCAAGCATTTTGGTAGGTAGTTGCGTTCCAAAAAGGGAAAATGATTGCAATCAAGTAGAAGACAAGAAAGATGCCTGCCTCCAAAACACTGTTCACAATACAGTACTATCAATGTTCATGTTGGAGAAATGTAGAAGTCATTATGCCTTCTGCTGTGGTAGACTACAATAACACAATGAGAAGTGTCAATTGTGTGGGTCAGGGTCTAAAATTTCACCTTCTCGTGAATAAGCAACAGAAACAAATATTACAAAAAAAGTCTTTCGATAATTGCTTGAAACAGTGTCTATGTGTGTTGGTGCATCTTTCAAAACAAATCACATGAAGCATGTGTACTAAATCTGTGCCAGTACAGGTGTGGACACTAGATTATGTGATCGTGTTGATTTTTTGGTATTTACATGTTTCTGTTACATATAATAACATTTTTTGTTGTTAAAAAAAATTCAATGCTTTTGGATTGTTTTTCAAGAGGTAAACATAACGCTAAGTGTTTATGGAGGAATATTTCGGACAAAATGAAATAAATAAATAAATGCGTAAATAAATAAAAGTACTGTGAAATGTGAGCATAAATAAATAAATGTGTCATGATATGAGAGCCTTAATAAATAAATATGTCAAGAAATGAGAGCATAAATAAATAAATGTGTCACGAAATATGTTTTTCGTTGCTTATTTATTTATTTAATTTTGTCCGTAACATTCCTGCAAACCGTCATGAAATACGGCTTGAAATAAAACTGTCACTTTCACTTGTCAAAGTTGAGAGGGTGGGCTCTAACACGCCCTCTTGTTACTGATTGGTGAATCGATAGCACAAGAATTAATTAGAAAAATGCTTACTACTGCCGATGAAATGGATTCTGCCGAAGATGTTACGTATTTTAGAGAGAGAATTGAAGATTAATCGGAAGAAATTACAATGTTGGCGGCCCTTTTAGGCTCCGATATAGATGAAACTGTTTTTGAAATTATCGAAGAACAGGTGGAACGGACTCGACTACACTCCAGTTCAGGTGACGCAGTTCCCTGCTCTGGCCGTCCATCCTTTGACATTCCAGCTGAGTCAATAGAACACCTCCTGTTATGCGGTTTAAAAGTACGACAGATTGCAGATCTATATGGTGTATCGGAGAAGACAATCACAAGGCGAATGAGCCAGTTTGATATACGGTAAGCTGCAATGGCTGTATTAGTGCAGGTACTTTGACATGGAATGCCCAAAGCAGCTCCACCTAATATTTTGAACTGAACAACTTTACCACTGATCGGAGCTGTACAGTTGTTTGAAAAAGTAGCTGCGAATATGCAACAGACTTTTTACTCATAAAACAAGGGTCAAATACTCAGTTCTAAAAGGGCCGCCAACATTGTAATTTCTTCCGATAAATCTTCAATTCTCTCTTTGAAATACGTAATATCTTCGGCAGAATCCATTTAATCGGCAGTAGTAAGCATTTTTCTAATTAATTCTTGTGCTATCGATTCACCAATCAGTAACTAGAGGGCGTGTTAGAGCCCACCCTCTCAACTTTGACGAGTGAAAGTGACAGTTTTATTTCGTATTTTATTTTAAGTCGTATTTCATGACGGTTTGCAGGAATGTTACGGACAAAATGAAATAAATAAATAAGCAACGAAAAACATATTTCGTGACACATTTATTTATTTATGCTCACATTTCACAGTACTTTTATTTATTTACGCATTTATTTATTTATTTCATTTTGTCCGAAATATTCCTCCATAAGTGTTGCTTTAGTGATGTCATGTGATGTGACTTCTGGGGCTGTAGACTAGCAACTGGGGCTCACATTCTAGCAAATTGCATTTAAAATGGTGTCACCCATCGAAAAAACAAAATAGTATTGCATGAATTCCAAAGACATACTGCTAAAATAAAACAATAACTTTAAATGTGTTATGGACAGACATATGTGTACATATGTGTATGCAATTTTGGTGATTTTAACTAATTATGTGTTTAAATTTTATGTATATTATATTATGTTTATTATTCTGTACTGTCTCCCACCAAGGGGTAGCACCACCCTGACATCACTTTTGAACCCTCTCTCAGACTATTTAACCTGGCTCAGGAGTGTGAATAATTTGTTTAAGGATTTTCTTTGAGTAATGTTGCATTTTTGTTGTTGATTTTCTGTTTTTTTTATTATTTTCTATTAAGGATTCTGTTTTCTGGACTGTGATTGGTACTCTGGGTGCTGTGGACTGCTTTTTTGGTGCCTGGTTTTGCTCTTTTGAGCTTTTGAAAACTAAGAAATGTTGTTTCCAAATCAGAATTGGAGACGCTTGTTCATTCTGTTATTACCTCACGGCTTGATTACTGTAATTCTCTCTTTACAGGTTTGAGCAAGTCCTCTCTCTCACGCCTTCAGTTAGTTCAAAATGCAGCTGCCAGGCTACTAACTCGCACCAGCTGGAATGATCATATCACTCCCATTCTGTACACACTGCACTGGATCCCAGTGTTTTATAGAATTCATTTTAAAGTTTTGGTACTTACTTTCAGAGCTTTGCATGGACAAGCTCCTGAGAACCTAACCAGCCTGCTCCAATGCCATACAGCTTGCCGGACTCTAAGATCTGGGCAACAGGGTCTTCTCGTTGTCCCACGCACTCGGCTAAAACCCATGGGGATCGTGCCTTTCAGTCTGTGGCACCAAGACTATGGAATAGCCTGCCTTGTGGTCTGTGTGGTGTCGAGTCTGTTGATTCTTTTAAAAAACAACTAAAAACATTTCTTTTTAAGCAAGCTTTTAATCAGTGCTGAATAGTTCCAGTTTGTTTATTTATTGTTTTTATTGGTTTTGTTTATGTTTTTGTTTCAACTGTTTGTATTTATTCTGTATTTGCTGTTCAGCGCTCTGTGACCTTTTTCCTGTGAAGGACGCTATATAAATAAACTACTACTACTACTTTTGTTTAAAAAACTTTGATTAATAAAGGTCCCTTATTGTCTTTTTTTGCACAAACTGGGGGTTTGCAGTTATCCTCCTTTTTGTGTGGCTTTTGCTTTATTATGGAACTTTTATAGTTGTTTTGCCAGTTCCCCAGTTTTGGGTTTGCTCCACCTGAAGCCAGCAGGAAACCTTAGGAGCTTGGCTGAAGTCACATGACACAGGTAGGATTCCGGCCTGCTCTCTTTCTTGTTTTTGGAGGCTTATTTTGACTTGGAGAAAATTCCCTTTTCGTAGCAAGAAGTTATTCATAAAAAAATCAATGTTCCATTAGATTCCTCATATTTCAAAACCAAGATAAAAAATTAAAAAAGAATAAAGAAAATGGTATTCAGCCCAAAAGAAAATTAAAGAAACAAAAGCTAACCTGGAGCTGAAACAATTCTCTCAAATCACACACAAGGAATGAATTAACTTTGAACAGGATGTCATTCCTTCACAACGCAAATGCACACATTTGTCTGTACTAGCCATTCATCCATTTTAACCAACTTGTCAGACACAGGTTTATATTCACCCAGCACCTACTCCAGAAACATAGGGTGTGGTGTAAGAACTAACATTAAACAGACAACCCAGTTCATTTCAGGGTGATCTTAGTATGGCTCAATGTCATTGTGCTTGGAAAGAAAACTGTAACACCTGGGAAACGTGTATGCAGAAACAGAGAGTGACTGGACATGGGGTTCCTAGGTCTCTGGAGCCATTACAAAGCAGCCATTATGCTGCCTCCCCTATTTATTAATACAGATCGGTTTAGATTGTACAGCGTATTAACATATGGTAACATGTAAGGCATAAGAAAACAGGAGAACTGGGAGAAAATATAGGGAGGACAGGCAAACACCAAACAGAGAATCATACCCAAGTCCCTTGAGATGTGAGGCTGCAGTGCAAAATAGAGTATGAAAATTCAAAACATGGTTTATACAAGAAACCCTTAAAATTTTAACTTTTCTGATGTTGTCTTTAACTATATCTGTAACAGATTCCAAATATATGATGCTACAAACTCAATCTGTATGTTCAGAATTTCATATGGAAATTTTAAAAGTCAACAATAATATATTAATCTATCTAGAAATTATATAAAAAGTCAGAATGAACAAAAATAAGAAAAAATAAGACAAGATATAACTACTATTCATTTTTCATAGCGGATTAAGATTTTCTACATTAATGTTAGTGTTTTCACATTTTGATGGGAAAATGTATTTAACTGTACCTCACCTCTTAATTGCTCCAGTTTTAAACTCCAAGTTTTGCCAAATAAGAAGCAGTTATTAGTATTTTGAACACCTGCTGTATGGATTAAAGTTCCAAATTATTCTTTTAAGGTGTGAATCTGAACAAGATAAAAAAATTAATAAATGAATGCAAATTACTGTGTTTAGATTTAAACAGGTTATCAATAAAACTTTGATAACAAGAATAATTCTGGAGGAAAACCAACAGCACATTGATTATTTCATACTGGCGTACACAAGTTTCATTACCAAGTCCTAAAATTACACTTCAGTAGATAATAAATAGTATTAGGAAGCCTTTCTTCTGATACTCTAAATGCAATAATTCTAGATATTTTAAATGATATGTTACTTATAATTTAACATACCCTAAACATATATAATTTTCAAATCCGCATGACAGCATTGGGTGTAAGTGAGGAACTAGGCTGGTTGGCCTGCCAGTCCATTCAGGGACACATTGACACACATGACTGCATCGTTGTGATATTAGCAGAAGACTGGAGTACCCAGAGCAACATCCTCCAAAATGGCATCCAGGCATGTGGACTGGACCCAAAACATTGGTTCTGTGATATAGCAAAATTAACTACTACTACTACTACAGTATCAAACAAAAACATATTTTTCTTGATAAAACACATAAAATGAGCAATTTCATGTTGAAATATTTTAACATGCACACACTGGTAATGTTGCATTACATTTCCAGGATCTCAGTTCAGTTTTTCACATTCTCCCGGCATACATTAGATTCCTTCCTACGACTCAAAGTTCAAATGAAGTCAACTGGTGACTTCAAATCGGCCCACTGTTAGTGTAGCTGTGTGCAGTGTCATATATTAACATGCTTCACAATAGACTGGAAGCTCATCCATGTTAAGATCATTTTGGATCAAACAATATATTTGCTTTAAGCATTTTTTTTCATATTAAAAGATCAGTAGATAAATTCCTAACAAAGGAATAGCCAAATATTACATTGACTCTGAGACAAGGAATCCAAATACCAAAAACTAGTTGTGCAAAAGCATCTAAACCAAAATTAGAGGCCAAAAGTCATAGGGAGAAAAGCAAAACAAAAGTCAAAAATCAAAGGTCCTAATTAAATCTTGTCAGTTATGCTTCTCTTTTTTGAGCTAATGATCTAGACATGTAACAATGCTAGGCACCATCATGAATAGCAGTGAAATAAGGACATTATATGCTAAACCAAGATGATGTATTGTTGCAAAATCACATACCCAGCATCATGTATTGTTACTATAAACAACATGGTAGGGCTCATGCCTGAACACTCCAGATTGGTTTACCTATGAAAACCAAAATGATAAGTATTAAAATATATACAAAACTATTTAAAACTGCTTTGCATGTTTTAAATATATTTTTCTTATAAAATATTGTTTATCTACACTCTGGAGTACTTTGTATTATGTTATGAGTTGTGTAGCTTCACAATTCATTAATATTTTTTATTCTTATTTAATTTTGAGTTATGTTCATTTTTAGTATGACTTGTTTATGTCTCTGTGCTATTTTTCTTTTGTGGTTCTGTCATCAGGCATGCGTTGGTCGGTTGGTTGTAGGGAATCCATTCCCGGGAATCCCGGGGAAGACAGAGTGCATGGGCATCTCACATGTGAACGGTTTTAGAACGATCAACACTTATTTTTAATAAAACTACTGCAATATGTTGACACCAATAAAAGACTAACCTTATTTACAAGCAGTTCATGCTGTCATATAAGTACATGTACCTAGTTCAGGGGTGCCCACACTTTTTCGGCTTGCGAGCTACTTTTAAAATGACCAAGTCGAAATGATCTAACTACATTAAAAAAGCTATATATATACTGTATATATATATATATATATATATATACTGCTCAAAAAAATAAAGGAACACTTTGAAAACACATCAGATCTCAATGGGAAAAAGAAATCCTCCTGGATATCTATACTGATATAGACTGGGTAATGTGTTAGGAACGAAAGGATGCCACATCATTTGATGGAAATGAAAATGATCAACCTACAGAGCCCTGAATTCAAAGACGCCCCAAAAATCAGAGTGAAAAAATTACGTGGCAGGCTAGTCCATTTTGCCAAAATTTAATTGCAGCAACTCAAAATTGTATGCAGCACTTTGTATGGCCCCTGTGTTCTTGTATACATGCCTGACATCGGTGCATGCTTCTAATGAGATGACAGATGGTGTTGTGGGGGATCTCCTCCCAGATCTGGACCAGGGCATCACTGAGCTCCTGGACAGTCTGAGGTGCAACCTGGTGGCATTGGATGGACCAAAACATAATGTCCCAGAGGTGTTCTATTGGATTTAGGTCAGGAAAGTGTGGTGGCCAGTCAATGGTATCAATTCCTTCATCCTCCAGGAACTGCCTGCATCCTCTCACCACATGAGGCCAGTAATTGTCGTGCACCAGGAGCCACTGTACCAACATAGGGTCTGACAATGGGTCCATGGATTTCATCCTGATACCTAATGGCAGCCAAGGTGCCTTTGTCAAGCCTGTAGCGGTCTGTGTGACCCTCCATGGATATGCCTCCCCAGACAATCATTAACCCAACACCAAACTGCTCATGCTGAATGATGTTACAGGCAGCATAATGTTCTCCATGGCTTCTCCAGACCCTTTCACTTCTGTCACGCTCAGGGTGAACCTGCTCTCATCTGTAAAAAGCACAGGGCACCAGTGGTGCATCTGCCAATTCTGGTATTCTATGGCGAATGCCAATCGAGCTGCATGCTGCTGGGCAGTGAGCTCAGGGCCCATTAGAGGACATGGGGCCCTTGGGTCACCCTCATGAAGTCTTTCTGGTTGTTTGGTCAGAGACATTCACACCAGTGGCCTGCTGGAGGTCATTTTGTAGGGCTCTGGCAGTGCTCATCCTGTTCCTCCTTGCCCAAAGGAGCAGATACTGGTCCTGCTGATGGGTTATGGACCTTCTATGGCCCTCTCCAGCTCTCCTAGAGTAACTGCTTGTCTCCTAGAATCTCCTCCATGCCCTTGAGACTGTGCAGGGAGACACAGCAAACCTTCTGGCAATGACACGTATTGATGTGCCAACCAGGAGAAGTTGGACTACCTGTGCAACCCCTGTAGGGTCCAGGTATCGCCTCATGCTACCAGTAGTGACACTGACTGTAGCCAAATGCAAAACTAGTGAAGAAACAGTCAGAAAAGATGAGGAGGGAAAAATGTCAGTGGCCTCCACCTGTTAAACCATTCCTGTTTTGGGGGTCATCTCATTGTTGCCCCTCTAGTGAATCTGTTGTTAATTTCATTAACACCACAGCAGCTGAAACTGATTAACATCCCCCTCTGCTACTTAACTGACCAGATTAATATCCCATAAGTTTCATTGAGTTTATGCTATACTCTGATTAAAAGTGTTCCTTTAATTCTTTTAAGCAGTATATATATATATATATATATATATATATATATACAGTATATATATATATATATATATACAGTATATATATATATACATATATATATATATATATATATATATATATATATATATATATATATATATATATATATATATTGCATAACTAGAAATGACAATAGTCAAAGAGAGGCGAGAGATGAAACCCAAGAAGTCATAATAAAAGCAGGCCAAAAGGAGTCAAAGGGCTGAGCACAAAATACAACAGTCAAGAGCAAAAAAAATTTGCAAACCGAAGAAACAATCACAATGCTAAGCATACCTGAAATAAAGCTAACTATCCACTAAGAAAGCTATATTCCGATGACATAATGACCACATCTTTCATGGTCATGTGACTTACAACAACAAAACTGGAATCAAAACTAACTAGGATTTTTAATTAAATGAAAACAAATAATGGGAATTGATTTCTAGTGCTTTCAAGTCCCAAAAACATAAATATAAATTATGAAATATACAAATTTCAACAAACCTCCAATGAAGAATAAAAACCATGGACGACGTTTTCCCTTGCCCAGACGCGGGTCACTGGGGCCCCCCTCTGGAGCCAGGCCTGGAGGTGGGGCTCGATGGCGGCCCTGGTGGCGGGCCTGCACCCATAGGGCTGGCGGGCACAGCTCGAAGAGGTAACGTGGGTCCTCCTCCCCATGGGCTCACCACCTATGGGAGGGGCCAAGGAGGTTGGGTGCAGTGTGAGTTGGGTGGTGGCCGAAGGCGGGGACCTTGGCGGTCTGATCCTCGGCTACAGAAAGTGGCTCTTGGGACGTGGAATGTCACCTCTCTGAAGGGGAAGGAACCTGAGCTAGTGCGCGAGGTCGAGAGGTTCCGGCTAGATATAGTCGGACTCACCTCGGCACAGCTTGGATTCTGGAACCAATCTCCTTGAGAGGTGGCTGGACTCTCTACCACTCTGGAGTTGCCCCCGGTGAGAGGCCGAGCAGGTGTGGGCATACTTATTGCCCCCACTGGAGCCTGTGCATTGGGGTTTACCCCGTGGACGAGAGGGTGGCCTCCCTCCGCCGGGTGGGGAAGGGTCCTGACTGTTGTTTGTGCATATGCCAACAGCAGTTTGGAGTATCCACCCTTTTGGAGTCTCTGGAGGGGTGCTAGAGGGCATACCTTCTGGGGATTCCCTCGTTTTGCTGGGAGACTTCAATGCTCACGTGGGCAATGACAGTGAGACCTGGAAGGGCGTGATTGGGAGGAATGGCCCCCCCGATCTGAACGTGTTTTGTTGTTGGACTTCTGTGCTCGTCACGGATTGTCCATAACGAACACCATGTTCAAGCATAAGGGTGTTCATATGTGCACTTGGCACCAGGACACCCTAGGCCTCAGGTCGATGATCGACTTTGTGGTCGTGTCGTCGGACTTGCGGCCATATGTCTTGGACACTCGGGTGAAGAGAGGGGCGGAGCTGTCAACTGATCACCACCTGGTGGTGAGTTGGCTTCATGGTGGGGAAGATGCGGTCAGACCTGGTAGGCCCAAGCGTGTTGTGAGGGTCTGCTGGGAACGGCTGGCAGAGTCCCCTGTCAGAAGTAGCTTCAACTCCCACCTCCGGCAGAACTTCAACCACGTCCCGAGGGAGGTGGGGACATTGAGTCGAATGGGCCATGTTCCGTGCCTCTATTGTTGAGGCGGCTGACCGAGCTGTGGCCGCAAGGTGGTCGGTGCCTGTCGTGGCGGCAATCCCCGAACCTGTTGGTGGACACCGGTGGTGAGGGATGCCGTCAAGCTGAAGAAGGAGTCCTATAGGACTTTTTTGTCCTGTGGGTCTCTGGAGGCAGCTGATAGGTACCGGCAGGCCAAGCGGAACGGCGGGTTGTTGCTGAGGCAAAACTCGGGCATGGGAGGAGTTTGGAGGCCATGGAGAACGACTTTCGGACGGCTTCAGGAGATTCTGGTCCACCGTCTGGCGTCTCAGGAGGGGGAAGCAGTGCAGTGTCAACACCGTATATGGTGGGGATGGTGCGCTGCTGACCTCGACTTCGACGCTGTGGGTCGGTGGGGGAGTACTTCGAAGACCTCCTCAATCCCACTAACATGCCTTCCAATGAGGAAGCAGAGCCTGGGGACTCTGAGGTGGGCTCTCCCATCTCTGGGACTGAAGTCACCGAGGTGGTCAAAAAACTCCTTGGTGGCAGGGCCCCGGGGTGGATGAGATACTTCCGGAGTTCCTTAAGGCTCTGGATATTGTAGGACTGTCTTGGTTGACACGTCTCTGCAACATCGCATGGACATCGGGAACAGTGCCTCTGGATTGGCAGACCGGGTGGTGGTCCCCTCTTTAAAAAGGGGGACCGGAGGGTGTGTTCCAACTATAGAGGGATCACTCTCCTCAGCCTCCCTGGAAAAGTCTATTCGGGGGTTCTGGAGAGGAGGGTCCGTCGGATAGTCGAACCTCGGATTCAGGAGGAACAGTGTGGTTTTCGTCCTGGTCGCGGAACAGTGGACCAGCTCTTCACCCTTAGCAGAGTCCTGGAGGGTGCATGGGAGTTTGCCCAACCAGTCCACATGTGTTTTGTGGACTTGGAAAAGGCGTTCGACCGTGTCCCTCGGTCCCTGTACAACCGGTGTCAGAGCCTGGTCTGCATTGCCGGCAGTAAGTCGAGCCCATTTCCAGAGAGAGTTGGTCTCCGCCAGGGCTGCCCTTTGTCACCGATTCTGTTCATAACTTTTATGGAAAGAATTTCTAGGTGCAGCCAGGGTGTTGAAGGGGTCCGGTTTTGTGGACTCAGGATTGGGTCATTGCTTTTTGCAGATGATGTTGTCCTGTTTGCTTCATCAGGCCGTGATCTTCAGCTCTCTCTGGATCGGTTCGCAGCTGAGTGTGAAGCGGCTGGGATGAGAATCAGCACCTCCAAATCCGAGACCATGGTCCTCAGCCAGAAAAGGGTGGAGTGCCCTCTCAGGGTTGAGAGAGAGATCATGCCCCAAGTGGAGAAGTTCAAGTATCTCGGGGTCTTGTTCACAAGTGAGGGAAGAATGGAGCGTGAGATCGACAGGCAGATTGGTGCGGCATCCGAAGTGATGCGGGCTCTGCATCCGTCTGTCGTGGTGAAAAAGGAGCTGAGCCGTAAGGCAAAGCTCTCAATTTACCAGTCGATCTACACTCCTACCCTCACCTATGGTCATGAGCTATGGGTAGTGACCGAAAGAACGAGATCGCCGCTGCTCCTCCGCTTCGAGAGGAGTCAGATGAGGTGGCTCGGGCATCTGATCAGGATGCCTCCTGGACGCCTCACTGGTGAGGTGTTCCGGGCACATCCAACCGGGAGGAGGCCCCGGAGAAGACCCAGGACACGCTGGAGGGACTATGTCTCCCGGCTGGCCTGGGAACGCCTTGGGATTCTCCCAGAAGAGCTGGAAGAAATGGCCGGGGAGAGGGAAGTCTGGGCCTCTCTGCTTAAGCTGCTGCCCCCGCGACCCGACCTCGGATAAGCGGAAGATAATGGATGGATGGATGGACAAATTTTGCAAAATATGATCAAGATAACAGCAATCCCAAAGGTATGTCAGAGAGAAAGCCAACACTCGTTACATTCCTCCATGGCACTTGTATCATGCACGTCATCGTCTTCTGGTGTGTGTTCAGATCTCAGAGTATGTTTATATTTATTTATCTACCAAGCTTCTGCAAAAAGCCAAATTTTCTCCAGGGACAAATAAAGTTCTAGCTTGCTATCTATCTATCTGTAGGAAACAAGAAAACACAAATGCTAGGAAATTGCAAAGATGGGTTTCCTGTGTTATGCATTAATGTGCACAATGCTGCAGTTTCATGTGTCTACATGAAGAAACTATACAATGTGTCACAATTTGTGAAATGCACGGTGTACTCCTCTGAAGTGAAGTGAAGAAGGAGCATAGAATATAGTTGATTTTTGTGATGTGCTGTATATTCCCTGCATTACGTGAAGGTGGAAACATTGCAGAAAAACTCATAAGTGTGATTGAGGTCTTACATTAACAAATAAAAATGTAAATTTGATTTAATAGCCAAAATTGTAGTAAAGGGAAAAATGACCTTGTTTTACTTGCTGTTTTCCAACTTCACATGTTCTTTCTGTGTATTGTATTTTTGATGCTAGGTACTTTTGATTTCTATTTGGGATGCTGGTCCTTTGGCTTGTTACTGCCCCAATCTCTGTTGTGGCTTCTGGGGTCTCCCTGAGCATTAGAGGAAGCTTAAAGGGTTCTTCCAATATCACTTTAATGCTATTATTTACCTGTTTTATTCATTACAACTTTAGTCCATATTTCTTGATATTCACTAACCACTAACTTTGTTTATTGCCTGTCCCATTTGGTGCCATCTTGTGATCACTTTTAAGAAAAAGGAATGAATATAGAACAATACATAAACCACATTAACAGAACAAAATATATAATCCCAAAGAATTGTCATGAAAAAGAATTGTGTAGTATATATTTTGTAAAAGAAATCGGACGAGCTAATGATCTTCCCATATTGTGAATCTCCTTTTATAAAATAAATGTCCTCTGTAATGCCAGTCATCCACACATGCACACACAATGTCAGTTGTCAGAAACTGTCACAATGTTGCAGCTAACTTGGATCTCAAAATAAAATGGGTGATCATCAGAAACAAAGATAAGAAAGAAATGGCAAAAAATAAATGCAATATACTTAGGTGGTGAAAGTAAAATAATAAAAAAAACTTCTATTGGTGAAGAAAACTGGCATATTGAAAGGGATTTGAGATCTCACAAGGTTTAATGCACTTTCCACTATTGGCTCATCATTGAGTTAATTAGTTATAAACTTCAAAAATGAAAAGGACTGTTTAAATAGTGATTGGCATGTTTTGACCTAAGGCATTATAGTATTCTGCTGATGACTCGTGGGCCTAACAGTAATGGCTTTTACTGCAAGTTCATGTTTAATTCTCTTGCTGTACATGGCTTTGATAGTCTGGTTGGAGAACCTTAGAACACTGCTAGGTGTTTACTATGGAAACTCACTTCTTCACCTCAGTAGCACACATATCCTCATGCTAATCAGGCTCCCTGCCAAATATTTGCATCAAACAGGGTCTACAGAGAAGATAGGATCAGTGGTGCGCCATATGATGTGACAAATTATAAAACTGGATTTAATTATACAGGATCATGAATAGCAAAGCCTATAGACTGCGATCCCCAAAGATTCAGTCCTGAAGAGCTGCCACTACAGAGAATGTGCCACCCATGTTTGACAGTGTGACATAATGATTAGTTGTTGACTTTAAAATAAATAAGGATTTTTGATTTATAGCATTTAAAGACATTTATCCAGCATAGCTCTATGCTGAAGTGACAGAGTCATTTGTTTCAAAGGAACAGCAGTAAGTCTACAGTCAAGCATTTTACTGAGGGTGAGGCAATTATTTCTGCCTAGGTACTTAACCTAAGAAGGTCCAATGATTTTCACAATGAAGTCACATTAATCAATTAATCAGTCTGTATATTATGTAGAATGATTAACAGCTTTTATTTTTACCAGGTGCTGTACAGTTTAAAACTGAAAAAGTGACAACTTTTATCAATCCATCCATTTTTTCACAGACGTTTTCCATTACATTTGCTATTGTATGTCAGGAGCAAGGCGGGCAACCAACACTGGAGGAAACACTTATCAAATATCTATGTGAGTCTTCTCTGGAACCACACCCAAGGCCAATTTATAGTCCCAATTTCTCCTGAAATGCGTGTGTTTAGAAGGCTACCTAGGTACATGGAATAAACACTTGTGGTAAAATAAAGGACATTAAAATGCTACATAATAAAGAATTGAACTCATGTATTAAGGCAGCTGTATTAACATTTGCTTCATTGTACCACCTGCAGGAGAAAAAATCTCAGGTTGACATGTTACCCTCTTAAATATTGCCAAATGAAGATGTTATCACAGGGGTTGAGCATCCCTATTTGAACTAAGCATGCACTGTACTAAGGGAGGAAAGTACTTTATTTAATATATAAAAGTACAGATGGTCACATTGGTGGCTAAAAGAAAATCAGCCTTGTCAGTATGGCAGTTCTTTGGCTTCAAAGCAAATGAGCATAGTGATGATCATAGTAATGATTATCATAATAATTATTATGGGAGATAATCATTATACTTCAATTTTATTTTGATGATATTAGGCTGGTCAGTTTAGTTCAATGGCCTAAATATTTTTGTATGGTTGTTTTTGGGACTTTAAAGTTTCCAAAATGTCATGCCTCAAACATGTCATTTTCTGGGAGACAGACTCAGCAGTGATAATTCCAATGAAAGCATCTTTGAGCACTGACCATTTAGCGCTGCCCGATTTGCAAGTTCGCAGACATCTTGAGCTGCAAAGAATTTGAAGCCAGCTGCATATTCATGTTTAGCAGGTCACGTCTGTCTAAAGATTTGAATTTTATTCTTTTTACATATTCAGACTATGGAAAATGAAGAGCAATACCCTGGACTGGCATGTGGCCAAAATGTGCATGCACCATCTCTGATGTTCGCAGTGGGTTATGGCAAATCTGAGACTCTGAAATTAAAATACTTCTCACTGTTTTTATTTGTAGTATATAAATAAGGCGCTGAATATATGTGTAATACTTAAGGTTCATACCTACATTTTTTGTATTGTGATTTTGTAATGTTAAAAAATAAAAGTTACATGAAAATGCCACCCTAACTAAAGTGCCACCAGAGGCAATCGCTTCCTCCCCTCACCCTACATACAGACAAAGCCAATGTTCACATTTTGCTATGATTCAGAATAACTAAGTCAAATATTTCATTTTTCAATATGAAAAATGTCCATATTTTCTGTGTAAGTAGTTCATCCTCTTAGAAAAACCATTACTTCTTAACATGTGTAAGTATAGCTTAGGTAAATTATTCTAGTTAATGTCATGGCTAAGCTCTAAAACTGATCTTTGTTTTGAACTTTTCTGTCCAACTTCCTCAGATAATAATGCTTTCCAGTCTAATTTCTTGTACCATCCATTATAATGATTTGAAATGTGTCCTGGAGCTAATTAAACTATCAATACTCATTTTAACTGACAGACACAACCTGAAAAGTGAAAAAATATTGATTTAGGCTTTATTTATTTTTTTTTGGTCAGCTTAACAATGAAGAGGTACTGTGCAGAGTCAGCACATTTTGGAAAACAAAGAATGTGATTTCCACACAAAGAAACAAACATGTATGTAGCGGGGCTGTTACTACTGCTCAGAAAACACTAGCCTGCTGATAATTGTAAAGTGTTTCTATTTTTCATGTGGTAATGCAATTCTACTGCCTTCATTTTCATTATTATCAGTAATATAAAACATTTCAACTTGGTACTTGTGAACAGTTTGTAATGGCCTTAAAATATTTCCCTTCACTTTAGGTGTGTAGACCAATGGCGTGATTACTGTCAGACATTGCCAGCAAGATATTGGAAAGTCAATCAAGCAGTCAATGCTATTTGCTTTTCCCACAGTTTCCAGGAAACAGGAACATCTTTGGACTTGCCAAAAAATATACAGTAATGTGCTTTCCTTGAGTTTGTGGCCTGCAACTTGTGTGACATACTAGACAGATATGCAATTTAGGTAGGTACTTTTTTACTATATGTTAATGCATTTTGTTGATTTCAATTGTAACGGTGTCCTGTAAATGTATTGTTTCCCTTAACTGTAATGGCTTTTGTTTAAGGCTGTCCAATAGCTGCCTGTCTTCTTATGTTGACTGTTTTGAATGTGGATTTTGGCAATTAATGGCTGACATAGTTCAATTTGAAACACTGCATGTCAGGATACATTTTAGACTAAAGTAGAGTTTATTGCCTGTACATTCTAACAATGGGACAAGTGGCTTCCTAAAAATTTGATCTGCAATAAATAATGCAGTTTAAGATAGCATAGGTGTCACTTCTGGCATTCAAGTCAGCTCCATGATCTGGTAGAACACCTCATCAATATTCCCATTGCCACAGATACTCCAGCATATCATAACCTAAAATGTCAGAAACAATTTAAAACACTGAATTATCAGAGGTTAGTTGCAGCATGGTCAGCCTGTACGCTGGTACTGTTCAATGCTTGAATGGACTGGGTGTTGGGGCAAGGTTGTGGGGTCCAGTGGCTCTGGAGCATCTGTTGGTTAAGAAAGATTCTCTGATCTTGACTTTGTTGATGATGCTATGATCTTCACAGAGTCAATGGAGGCTCTGACCTTAGCTCTTGGGAGACTGAGTGTCTGGGTTTGCGAGTATCCTGGGTAAAAACCAAGATTCAGGCCTTTAATGGCCACTTGGGCACAGTCATCAGTAGTGTGTCTGTCTGAGGAGAGTGTGTTCCTATGAAGTCAGTAGAATGATTGGGAGGGCATGGTGGGTCATGAGGTTGTTGGAAAGCGGTGTGTGGAGCCCCTTATATCTATGTAAAAGGATGAAGGTCCAAGTCTTTAGAGTCCTGGTGCTTCCTGTCTTGCTATATGGTTATGAGACATTGATGCTGTCCAATGACCTGAGATGAAGACTGGACTCCTTTGGTACTGTGTCTCTTTAGAGAATACTTGGGTAATTAGAGAATACTTTGGTTTAACTTTGCATCAAACGAGCAGTTGCTCATGGTGTCCCGAATGAGGCACATTACCTGCATTGTGAGGACCCGTCAGTTACGCCACTATGGCCATGTCACACGTTTTCCCTGAGGGTGATTTGGCATGTAGGGCTTGAGTGGCTGGACCATGCCAAGGAGATGTCCATGTTACACCTGGCTATGGCAGACAGATGGTCATTTCTGGTGGGTCCCGAGCTGTTTTGTTGTGTGGTGGGTGCAGCAACATGCTGTGCCAGTGCATGCTCCCCAACCTGACCTATTGTGGCAAATGCTTGAAAGGATGACTATTACCATTATAAAAGAAAGTAAACTAAGCATAATTTTGTCCAGTTGGTCTGGGTCCAAGTCAAGCTTATTACTGTTACTGTATGTGTTATGCATTTTTGGTTTTCATGGAAGTGTTGACTTGTTGGTCTGATATGCAAATAAGAATTTCACTGTACTATATACACATGCCAATACTGCTATTAGATGTTTTTAAGCACTTATTTTCATTTGTGTATTTTCTTCCACTGTACATGAAGTTAGGAAGACTAATTAGGGAAAAACTCAGTTGTGAAAAATGCAGTAGTGATTGACTGACCTTAATTCTGCATAGCTCATATTGACCATTAAATAACACACAGACTCCTCAGAAAGGGCCCACTATAAACATCTAGGTAAAGTTGTAATGGCTCCATTTTTACAATTGTTGAAACACCATTAGCCTTGAATATGAGCCATGTCATTCAACTTTTTTTATCCTTCTGCTGGACACTGCTTCTGCACTTTATCTATCTATATACAAAAGCATTTTTAGTCTTTCATCGCTGTTTTTAAATAACCTGCATCCAGATATGATGTTTTAATATGAGATATAGCAACCCTCAAATACCAAGATTACCATTTGCAATGAAGGGAAAAATTCAATTACCGGGTATGGCTAAGCATTAAAATGAAACAGCTCATTAACCAAATTAGGGACAGTATAATTCACTAACTACTTTCATGTTATATACTGTACAGTAGGCTGTGTCTTTAAACTGTTTTCACCTAAATGATCTTAGATTTTTTTAAATAAATGGGTAAGCTATAAAAAACCTGGAGCCTCATGTATAAATGGTGCTAAATGCTTGGCGTATTCAAGTTCTCCACTCAGTTTTTCAAACTGGCAGCACCCAGCGTCAAAGTACTACTACTGTTCCATTGTGGTTTCCCTTTCTTTTTTAGATCCACATCCCTGACGCGGCTTTATAAATACACTGAAATTAACCGAATATTGTTTATTAGTTTAATGCATCTGATTGTAATTAACCAGTAACATTATAATGGTCCACAGAATGGTCAAACTATTCTAAATACCATAGCTGCTTTAGCGTTGTTACTCTCACTGCACCTTCTTCTTCTTTCAGCTGCTCCCATTAGGGGTTGTCACAGCGGATCATCTTTTTCCATATTACTCTCACTGTACCACTCGGAGTATTTATATCACTGTATCTGAGTTTGGAATCACAGCTCTACAGCAGCTGATTGGAAAGAGAATTATCAGTATACAGCATCAAGCACACACTGCCTCAGCCATGCTGTCTATTGAACTGCTCTCATACGGCAAATGCTTCAGAGCCTTTCCTCGCGGTTCAGAAACAGTTTCATTCCAAGAACTATAAACACACTCGATCAATCCATCAATTGCTCCTTGCAGAATGTTTTGTGCTTATAAGTACAATTACTTCACTGTAAACTTGTGATACAGTTATAATATTGCACAACCTGAGGCACTTTTTAAAACACGTATTTACATATGATGAGAATATAATTTTTTTATCAACTTCATTTAAATAATCAATATCTATACTAATAAAAGGCAAAGCCCTCACTGACTGACTGACTGACTGTATGACTCACAGACTGACTGACTGACTCACTCACTGACTCATCACTAATTCTCCAAGTTCCCGTGTAGGTAGAAGGCTGAAATTTGGCAGGCTCATTCCTTTCAGCTTCTTTACAAAAGTTGGGCAGGTTTCATTTTGAAATTCTACACATAATGGTCATAACTGGAAGCTATTTTTCTACATTTATTGTAATTGAGTTGAGCTCGAAAGCAGTGGGGGCGGAGTTTCGTGTGACATCATCACGCCTCCCACATAATCACGTGAACTGACTGTCAACGCAGTGCGTAGAAAACCAGGAAGAGCTCCAAAAAGCACTGAAGAAAACATGCATTATATAATTGAGAAGGCAGCGAAACAATAAAAAGCAAGCGAGTGACATATACAACCATATTCATGAGTGCTGCTACTTTGGAAACAAAGCACGGTGTAAACCTAAAGTTTAATTTAAGTTCATAGACAGGCTGCCGCTGGCGTTTGTCATGCCCACGGGTAATGCAGGATACAAGTTTAATGAGAGGACGCAGAATATAAATGAAAGTTTTGATCACTTTGTAACTAAGTTAAAATTGCACGTGAAGGGCTGTGCTTATGCAAATTCCGAGAGACTGTGTTTTTGGGGGATTGACAGTTAAGGCGGGTGGGGGAGTCACGTTATCATCTCCCCTCTCATTCACCTCATTTCACTCTGAGCTGAGCTCCGCAGCTAATGCACGCAGTGTTACGGAAGCGACTTTGTGACGCTGCCACCAAATACTCACAGAAAAATCCACAAGTTAATACACACGCTGTCTCTAGAGTTTCTCCACACTGAATCCTCCAGGCACTACTTACAAAAGGTTACATTGACAATCATGTTACGTTATTTTTAAAATCTTTCCTTTTCTTAGCACAAGCACAGCTGAGAAGCTTCGATGCATGTGCTCCATATAGCGTTAAAAAATAATGCATTTAATCACACTTTGCATTACAAGCAAAGGGGAGCTTTTGTCAATGCATGATTTCCTGGTACACCGATTACATTGATCAGCGCATCCCGATTCATTTTATGAAATTGTTTTGGTAAAGCCATACTCAGTGTATTCATTAGATGAACGGTAAAAAAGTAAGAGCGAGGGGAGGATGACATATTGAGGCACGCAGGCAAAACCACAATAGCACGCGGGCTCGATGTAGTGCGCGTCAACTCGATCTGAATTGCGTGATCACATTCGAAAAAATATATCTTTTCAAGTTCTATTTAGTCCATATGTGTCAAACTCAAGGCCCTCGGGCCACATCTGGCCCGGCGTGTAATTGTATCTGGCCTGCGAGATCATTTTATATATTATTGTTATTAATGGCCCGGGGATATGAAGCGCTGGTAAAACAATAAACTACAGATCCAATAATGCAGCACTTCAGCTGCCTTACCGCGTTAATCAAGTCTAGCTTATGATGCTGCAAGTTATTGCAAAGCTAGCCCACACGATGCTAAAAAGAAAAGTTGATTCTGAAAATAGAGCCTTTAAAAACCAATGGGAGGCTGAGTATATGTTCACGGACATTGCCGGTAAACCCGTGTGTCTCATTTGTGGAGCTAATGTGGCTGTAATTACAGAATTTAATCTAAGACGACACTATGAGACAAAACATCAGGATAAACTGAAATACCTGAATGCAATGCAGAAGATACAGAAAGCAGAAGAGTTAAAGAAGAATCTGACACTTCAGCAGACGTTTTTACCCGTGCACAATCACAAAGTGATTTCAAGTGAACCTGCTTTTATGGGAGACACAAATGCGCCAGTGCAACTTGTCCCACTTTCCCTGTTGCCAAGTAATGTTGAACCAAGTCAGCACAACAGTGTTCCCATATTTGCACAGCGCTTTGGTGACTTTGAAGAACAAAAAAAGAATTTTAAGTTGTTTCGCAACCCATTTGCTGTCGATGTGGAAACTGCACCTGTGCATATTCACATGGAGGTGATTGAGCTGCAGTGTAATGGCACACTGAAGGCAAAGTACGATATTGCAGGGCCCGCACAGTTTATTCACTCCATTCTTGCAGAAATGCTCCAGCTCCGTCTACATGCGGCTCGAACCTTGTGCATGTTTGGTAGCACATATCTGTGTGAGAAGCTCTTCTCAGTCATGAAGACTAACAAAACAGTACACAGGAGTCGCCTCACTGATGAGCACCTGCAATCCATCCTGAGAATCTCCACAACACAGAACCTCACACCAAACATAAACGAACTTGTTGCCAAAAAAAGATGCCAGGCGTCCAGCTCTAAAATGACATAAGAGCAAAGACAACTGAATGATTTGATACGTTATTGCTGAAAAGAACAAATTTTATTTATATTTCCAGGTTTTGTTATGCAGCATGTTCATATTTGAATTTGTATAATTTTGACAGGATATATTTTTATGGAGAGCAAAATCTTTTGGGATATTTAAAATTTAAGTTTATTTTTTATATAAAATTACATAAGAGTAAAGAAATTTGAATGTTTGTTCTTTTAATGTTTACTTTATATTTAACTTGTATAATTTAGACAGGATATAATTTTATGGAGAGAAAAATACAAGTTATTTAAGGTTTGAGTTGATTTATTTCGGAATAATATTCCTGTCTGTTTTTATTCATATTTATGTTCAAAAAAGTTAAGTTTTAAAAGTTTTAAAGTTTTAAAAGTTTAGTTTTAGTGTGTTCAATAAATGTTTATCCTGTTCAGCCCGTGACCTAAAGTGTGTTTTGGATTTTGGCCCCCTGTGCAATTGAGTTTGACACCCCTGATTTAGTCGACACAAATATCTTTGGTTGGAATGTAAGGCGAATTTACTCTTTACATTTGTAAGGTGAAGAATAATTTATGCATTGATGCCTACATTTAACTTCCATTCCTACCAAAGATATTTCTGTCGACTAAATAAAAATTCCTTCTATTTAAAATTTAAATAGAACTTGAACAGATATGATAGTTCATAATATCCACGCAGACTTGCACATAAGAGTCATCCGTTTTAACAAACAGTGTATTGCACTGATACGAAATAGCCTGCCCATTTAATTATTTAGGAATGGATAAATAAATTAAGATTTTGTACAAATAATGTTTTTCATTTTTCTTCCTTGATGGATTCTGCCACCCCCAGCAATAGTTGCTCGCTCCCTAAAGAGTGTATATATACATATATATGTGTGTGTGTGTATATGTATATATGTAGATATATATATATATATATATATATGTATTTATATGTATATATGTGTGTGTGTATATATATGTGTATATGTATATATGTATGGATATGTATATATATGTTTATATGTGTGTGTGTATATATATATATATATATATATATATATATGACAGCAACACTCATCACTCACAACAGTGATAAAACAATTACATTGACAATCATGTTACGTTATTTTCAAAATGTTTCCTTTTCTTTTTCATTACTTCTTTAACACACTACTTCTCCGCTGCGAAGTGCGGGTATTTTGCTAGTTGTTAATAATTAAACATGTGAGGGCACGGTGCCACATCGCTAGCGAGGAGCTGGTGCTCTGTTCACAGATTGTTCCTGCCTCTCGCTGTATTCTTGCTGGGGTTGATGCAACAAGGGAAGGATAGATGGATGGAATAATTAAACATGTACTATGAAGATATTTCAATGTTCTAAAGTTTTGAAGAATCTGCATTCTAAGCTTACAGATGGCTTAACGTCTATTACAGTGAACAAAGCATTTAACGTGCTACTTTAGTTACGATGGGATTTGAGAAACTAGTAAATTAAACGATTTTAAGATGAAGTTTATGATGTTCTACTTTAATGACAAATTAAACTATTTGATTAAAGTGGAAATTTAGAGATTAAAGTTGTTGGCATTTCGTGCTTTTTTCCCCACTGTGTGCCGCGACAGGACGGGACAGCAGGCGCGTGCATGTGCGTTACTGTTTACGCTGACCAGGATTTATATAGCAAAAGAACGTGGAACTTGACGTTCGCACAGATTTATGCATCTGGATTTTTTGTGCATATGCACATTAACGCTATTGTCCGTACGCCATGTTATAGTGAATTCTTCACACGGCATTATGCACGAGGGCCCTGGTAATTTGGAAATATGGAAAATTGTGCCAATTGATACAGTATACTGTTTTTAAATTCTTTAGTTCTAAGACTGAGCACAAAATTTTTTTTTCCTGCTGTTTTCGCTCAGTGGAGAGTGCTACTGCCTATACAGTGTATTGACAAAGTATTTACCCTGCACTGTACTATTGTAATGTTTTTCCCCCAACTTTTAAATGTTAAGGCTAAAAAAACATTCTTTATATACAATGACATGTTATTTGAAAATTTGACAGCTGTCAAACTGGATGCCATAAATTTATTTATAATAAAAATTACATTTTTTTTTCATTGTAATTAGATATTAATCACTTTATCCTGCCATGCTATACATGAAATGCTCATCTTCTCCTCTTTTACCACATTTCCCACAGACAAGTTTTCCAACCACCTGAGTTGCCTGCCAAAGATGTACAGTAATCCCTCCTCGATCGCGGGGGTTGCGTTCCAGAACCCCCCGCGATAGATGAAAATCCGCGAAGTAGAAACCATATGTTTGTGTAGTTATTTTTATATATTTTAAGCCCTTATAAACTCTCCCACACTGTTAACATTATTAGAGCCCTCTAGACATGAGATAACACCCTTTAGTCAAAAGTTTAAACTGTGCTCCATGACAAGACTGAGATGACAGTTCTTTCTCACAATTAAAAGAATGCAAATAGATCTTCTTCTCTTCAGGAGCAGAGAATTTCAGAGAAAGAGAGAGCGCTCGCAAAGAAAAGCAAACAATCAAAAAATCAATACGTGTGCTTTTAAGTTTGCCACGGCATTTTTTAGAGGAGCGTCAGTATCCATTAGGCAAGAGAGAGAGAGAGAGAGCGAGATTAAAGCAAACCATCAAAAAATCAATAAGTGTTCTTTTGGAAGCACGGCAATAAAGCGGCATTTCTTAGAGGTGCGTCCGTATCCACTAGGCAAACAGCTTCTGTGCAAACAGCACCTCTGCTCACAGCCCCTCCGTCAGGCGCAGAGAATGTCAGAGAGGGTGAGATAGAGGCAGAGACAAGCAAACAATCAAGCTCCGCGCGGGATGCATATCTTATAGCATTGAGGAGTTTTAGTTAATATGTAATACATGCTCTGATTGGGTAGCTTCTAAGCCATCCTCCAATAACGTCCCTTGTATGAAATCAACAGGGCAAACAAACTGAGGAAGCATGTATCATAAATTAAAAGACCCATTGTCCAGAAATCCGCGAACCAGCGAAAAATCTGTGATATATATTTAGATGTGCTTACATTTAAAATCCGCGATAGAGTGAAGCCGTGAAAGTCGAAGCGCGATATAGCAAGGGATTATTGTATATCATGTGAACAAGTGGTGTGTGTGTGTCATTGTGTATTTAGGGGAGTCTTCCACTGTCATTAAATAATTATTGATTTAATTAGGTATGCAGTCCTTTGTATTTGTTACATTGTTTCTAGATGATTGACTTTGGCTTCTGTTTTTGACTTTGTATTTAACCGTATATTTTTCTTTATTTGGATTTTGACCTTCTGCATGATTCTGCCTGTCATTTTTGTTTCCTATTTGTTAGCTTGAGTTACTGACCTTCTGCATACTTCTGACACTGTCAGTGCCAAACATTGACTTGTTTACTTCTAGCATCAGATTATTGTTTCTGCTTTTAATTTTGGTACAATATACCTTTACATTAAAAACTGAAACTCACCCTAGAAATAACCTTGGACTGTTTATTCTTAATTTGGCTTTTCTTTATTTTCCAGCTAAATTCCTAATTCTCAGGATATTGTTTGCTGATAATGTCATATCACTTGACTGTAATTTGTGATGTTATGTACAGTACATGACACATATACTGATGTACGATCCCATGGCCCATTTGGTATAAAGGCTAGTATTCTTTTTTTTTTTTTTGAAAAATAAAAATATAGTGAGTGGGACCCAAAGCCCTGGAATGAACAGGAATTCCATTCTATCCTATGTCGTTGTTAGTCTACATTGGACCTAGTGGCCATTCTGTTTGGAACCCTGCAATAGTTTTTGGGCTCCTGTATTTTACCCATGCTCAATTCTTACATAATACTTTTGGCTTTACTGTTGCATTTTTGTCAACTCTATCACTCTAAATGAAATAAATAATTCAGCAAGCTAAGAGAAAAAAAAACTACATTTTTTAGTTTTTTGACCTTACTGAAATGCACACATAATTCTAACTTTCTGAAGAATCAAAATACAGTAGAACCTCTGGTCACGAATGTTTTGGAACACGTACAAATCGGGTTACAACCAAAAAGTCTGCCAAAATTTTGAATCTGTTCACGACCACATACTCTGGTGGCGAACAAAAACACTGGCGGCCAGTTTCCCAATGTGCGTTCGTAAGCACCAATGATTTCCCATTCTCCGTTTTCCATTTTTTTTGTTTGCGTATACAGGGCCTAACAAAGCAGCTGATGCTGAAAAAGGAGTTACAATGTTAACCAAGCAGAGGACTTAAGTGCTGGAAGAGCTGGAAAAACTGTTGCTAGTGTGGTTGAACGAGAAGCACCTTGCAACATTCAGGTCGCGTCTAAAGTTTTGGAACGAATTACGGTCGTGACCAGAGGTACCACTGTATTATGATCTTGTAATGCCTGGCCAAGATCAAAACCATTTATTCATCAGTGGAGCAAAGAAACAGAACACCTTTCTTAAACACTTTGAGAATCTGCATTCTTGTATGACCAAGAACTACACAATGCTGACCTCTATACTTTTGCAGCTAAGACATCACATCTGACTATCTCTGTATAGTAGCTTCTATAGGAGCTACCAACAAAACTTCAAAAAATGGCAGTACGCTGTTGGAAACAATTGCAGTGCCCTGCAACTTGTGTGAAATACAAGATAGAGATGATTATTTTTTAATATCATTAAAAAGAAACTTGAATCCAAGGCCAATCTTAGAATTCAAATCGTTGGGTTAAAAAATCCTAATTGACTCATATAACTGTTGTCTAAACTCCCAGACAAATCCAGAAAAAATAAAATAAATAATATTGCTTATCATAACACATTTTTCTTACATCTTGGAAAGTTGTATGTAAACACAAAGCTGCCAATGTATCTAACATGAATTAAAACATTAACGCTTTATTCCAAGTAAACCAATCTGCTCTTAAAAAAAGTAGGTAACAAGCAAACATCATCAACATGCAAGCAACATCTGGTCTGCTAAATGCTTCACAAAGCATACACATTATATTTTACCTGTTGAAGCAAATCATTTTTGAATGAACAAGTAATAATATTTTTTTAGATTGCAGTTTAATCTTAAGAATACTTTGCATATATGAAATTTCTATTTACACAAATACAGTGAGAGGTGCATGAGAAGCTGGTATGTTCACTGACCTTCATAAAATGGCTAGTTTTGAAGGAATTTCTTACCGATCTCTTTGTTGTTTTGTCTAGCAGACTACGGTGTAATCATATCAGTTTGACTATTTTAGAGTAAAAGTGAAGGTATAACAGCAATTAAAGCATCTCCAGTTGTTATCAGGCAGAATTCAGCTGGCACCATTTTAGTGTCAATTGAATAATATAACCACATTTCTAGAATGCCAAACCAGTACTCTAAAGATGTGAAGGCAGAGTGGCAAAGTGTGTGTAAGGATTGCTGCTATTTGTGAAGTGGATTATGTAGCTATGTTATGCCAAGTTGTAGCACTCCAGGGGTCTCATGTATAAATGGTGCGTACGCACAAAAATGTTGCATAAGCCTGTTACCATGCTCAAATTGTGATGTATAACACCTAAATTTGGCGTAAAGCCACACACATTTTCACGGTAGCTAAATGCTTGGCGTATGCAAGTTCTCCACTCAGTTTTGCAAACTGGCAGCACCCAGCGTCAAAGTACTACTAGTGTTCCAGTGTGGTTTCCCTTTCTTTTTTAGATCCACATCCCTGACGCGGCTTTATAAATACACTGAAATTAACCGAATATTGTTTATTAGTTTAATGCATCTGATTGTAATTAACCTGTAAAAATATAATGGTCCACAGAATGGTCAAACTATTCTAAATACCATAGCTGCTTTAGCGTTGTTACTCTAACTGCACCTTCTTCTTCTTTCAGCTGCTCCCATTAGGGATTGCCACAGCGTATCATCTTTTTCCATATTACTCTCACTGTACCACTCGGTGTATTTATATCACTGTATCTGAGTTTGGAATCACAGCTCTACAGCAGCTGATTGGAAAGAGAATTATCAGTATACAGCATCAAGCACATGCTGCCTCAGCCATGTTGTCTATTGAACTGCTCTCATACGGCAAACGCTTCAGAGCCTTTCCTCATGGTTCAGAAACAGTTTCATCCCAAGAACTATAAATGCACTCAATCAGTTCATCAATTGTTCCTTGTAGAATGCTTTGTGCTTATAAGTACAATGACCTCATAGTAAACTTGCAATACAGTTATAATATTGCACAACCTGAGCCACTTTATAAAGCGCATATTTACATATTATGATGATATCATTTTTAAGATGAAATGCAAGAAAATATGTTTATTATATTATACAGATAAAATTTTAACTTCATTTAAATAATTTATATTGTTAATAATGAAACATATGATGACATGGTGCCACAACTCTAGCAAGGAGCAGGTGCTCAATTCACGGATTGTTCCTGTATTCTTGCTGGGGCTGACGTGACACCTGGAAGGATAGATTGGTAGAATAATTAAACATTTACTACGAAGATATTTCAATGTTCCTTAAAAGTTTTGAAGAATCAGCATTCTAAGCTTACAGATGGCTTAACGTCTATTATAGACTGATCACTGATTGTGTGGTGATTGAGTATCTGGAGAAAGAAAAGTAAGGACAGGAATTGGAGGTTAGTACGTTTGAAAGAGACAGTACTGCTGCAATAAATTATTTCATCAAAGGTCGCGCATGGTGCAGCAAGCATCTTGCGTGAGGCATGAACAATCACTGTGCCACCATGTTCCCATGTTTAATAACATGCTTTAACTCCTATCATCATGAAAATTATATCAAGTATACATCTCAGTATT
Source organism: Polypterus senegalus (assembly GCF_016835505.1). Lineage (NCBI taxonomy): Eukaryota > Metazoa > Chordata > Cladistia > Polypteriformes > Polypteridae > Polypterus > Polypterus senegalus. The sequence continues at coordinate 103,004,659 of NC_053163.1, read as the reverse complement.
TTAATTATTCAGAGAGCTGTCATATCATGAATGTAATGGATTTTGTGTCCTGTCGGAGGAAGAGAAAGGCTGTTTAAGAAGCACATAGTGATTCACACACATAGAGCACATAGAAGATCAAATACAAAACAAAGCATTTAACGCGCTACTTTAGTTATGATGGGATTTGAGAAACTAGTAAACTAAGCGATTTTAAGATTAAGTTTATGATGTTCTACTTTAATGACAGAATAAACTATGTGATTAAAGTGGGAATTTAGAGATTAAAGTTGACATTTCGTGCTTTTTCCCACTGTGTGCCTATTTTTTTCTCTATACTCTAATAAGCTTTCATATGACACCCAGATGGTGGGCTATGACGCTGCTTTTCATGGTGATCTTGATATCTGACAACTTCTTTTTTATTTTGGGCACTGTGCAACTTTATGTCACTCGATCAACTTCCCTTTGTTGTTTATACCACTGTTTAAACCAACAAATAGTAAGTTTTTCCTTGCCTCTACTTGGTATTCGCTGAAATTCTTTTTTTTCCCCCCCTTGCTTTTGCCATTGCCTTTTCACAGAATGCTGAGCTTAAAGGCTATTTACATTGATTTGCATATTCAAAGAGGCATAATTCTGGGAGGAGTTTGGGGAGTGGTAGCAGGCACATGCATGTGTGTTACTTTTCACGCTGATCGGGATTTATGGAGCAGAAGAATGTGGAAGTTGGCGTTCGCACATATTTATGCATCTGGATTTTTTTGTGCGTACGCACATTTCCTCTTTTGTCCATATGCCATGTTTTAATATGAATTCTATGCATGGCGTTATGCATGAGGCCCCAGGAGCCTCACGTATAAATGGTGCATAAGCAGAAAAATGTGTGAGCCCATTTCCATGCTCACTTTGAGATGTATAAAAACTGAACTTGGCATAAAGCCATGCACATTTTCTTAGCAATTTCAGACCATGCGTATGCACATTTCTGCTTGGTTTGTAAATGGACAGCACCTACCATCAAAGCAGTTCTACTGTTTCTGTGTGGTTTCCTTTTCTTTTTTAGAATTGCATCCATGACACTGGCTTTATCAAATATACTGAAATTAATTTCATGTTGTTTACAAATTTAAGGCACTTGATTGTGATCATTCTGTAACAATAGAAGAACGATAGACACTTGGAATAAGCTACCAAGTAGTGTGGTAGACAGTAAGACGTTAGGGACGTTCAAAACTCGACTTGATGTTTTCTGGGAGGAAACAAGTGGATAGGACTGGCGAGCTTTGTTGGGCTGAATGGCCTGTTCTCGTCTAGATTGTTCTAATATAATGGTGCACGGAACAGACAAACTATTCCAACTACCTTGCCTGCTTTAGTGTTGTTAGAGACATTGCAAATGGAAGAATTAGAAGATTAGATTAGAAGACTAGAAGAGATCATACTGATTGATACTGATGATGACTGGTTTATAAGTTGATTTAGATTTCTAAGAGCTATCCAATTGGAGCTGTGTGCTGAACTAGGGCCAGCTTTACAAAAACAGACTTTGAGGAATTGTGCTGTACCTGTTCCTTTGGAAGTTCTGACCAACCCCAGGTTTTTAGTCACAGGAGCTTTTCAGTGTCAACTGGCTGACCGATCGGATATTTATCAGTCATCACTGAGTCATGCCATGCCAGCTGTTTGGGATTGTATTATGCATTGTCATACAGATATAAAACATTTCCTTACCCTGTGGTTGAACAGGCAAACATGACAATGTAATCTGCAGCAACGTCCAGTTTTTCCAATGTAAATGGAGCAGTGAATACCTTGTTATAAAGACACCTTCAGAGACTGAATTTGCCTATTCTCTCAGTCACGACCACGATACATAAACCGCCCAAGGGATCTGACGCTGTTCGTTTTTATTTGCAACTGGGAATGACTGTACATGCCAGTAGTATTTTGAGGCAATGGAACTGGACATTCTCTGATCTGGAGGGATAAAAGTTGACACACAAACACTGATTAATCTGCCTTCTTCGTATCTCACCGTCACTTTATTTATTTTTTTATTCAGTTTTATTGAGTGTTCCTGCTCATGCAGAATTAGTATGCACCTTATGGTTTATGATGTCGAAAAAAAAAACAAAACAAAAACACAGACTTAGATATATATGATATTTTGAAGAAATCATTTTATGACATGAATAGTACTAATCAGAAAACATCATCGCACTAATGCAATATTATTTAAAAATGAACAGCGTCAGATCGGGTGCGAATTTATGTTGGCGCTGTTACTTAGAGTCAGATCAGGAGAGGCGGGGGGGGGATGTTAGAGCGTGATTGTCATTGAGAGAATAAAACTGAAAAAAGCTAACTTTCTTTTTCTTTCTCCGTGCTGCGTCGACATCGTGCACCAGAAGGCGTCATTTAGTGCAGCAGGATCAACGCACATGTACTGTGCAAGGCATGAACGGGGGCCACTGTGAAAAGAAGAGTGTTCATGGCTCATATTGCAGAGGAACTTTGTCGTTACATCTTACTAGAAAAGGTGATGGAAAAAGAAAAGGAGGATGCAACATCAACAAGCTTCTGTTCCAAGACAGCTGCTTCCCCAGGAAAGTCACACTCTATCATCTACCCCCTGGCTCTCCTGATCTGACTCCGAGTAACAGCGCCAGCGTAAATTCACACCCGATCTGACGCTGTTTGTTTTCAAATAATTTTGCATTAGTGCGATGATGTTTTCTGATTGGTACTATTCATATCATAAAATGATTTCTTCAAAATATCATTTATACCAATGTTTGTGTTTTTTTTTTGTTTTTTTTTTAACATCATAAACCATAAGGTGCATACTAATTCTGCATGTTAATAAAACTGAATAAAAAAAAATAAAGTGACAGTGAGATACGAAGAAGGCAGATTAACCTGCACTTGTGTGTCAGCTTTTATCCCTCCAGATCAGAGAATGTCAGGTTCCATTGCCTCAAGACACTACTCACATCTACAGTTATTCCCAGTTTCAAATAAAAACTAACAGTGTCAGATCCCTAGGGTGGCAGTATGGAAAGTGATCATGAGTGACAGAATAAAAGTGAAAAAAAGGTAACTTTTACAAGTACAGTACTATAAATGTACACAGTCTGTTACAGAAGCAAACCAAATGTATGTGTGTACTGTATAATATTAACAATAAGAGCAGCTCACTACTGAAAACGGCAAATATAGGAGGCAGTGGGGATCGAACAGGTGGCCCCTTGATTACAAATCAGCAAATCTTACTGCTATGTCACGAATGCTTTTGTATCACTCTTGAACCTTTTGTGAAAGTGTTTATTTGATTTTTGGATTTCAGGCTTCACACATTCTATAGTTTATGCCTACATTTTGTAACATTTATTTCTAAAATATGAAAAAGTTTCTGTTTTAACCATGTGTTTACACAGATTACTGTAGAAACAGAACACACATGAAATGCATGTGTTCCAAATAACGATCTATTATTTCCACTCTAAAACTCCATCAGTTCACTCACTCCTAGATAATCAAACAAGGCACAAGCTGGGAGAACTTAGTGAATGTTCTGCGACGGTGGGGAATGGAATAGCCAGCTGCTTGTCTTAATTGGCACATTTACAGGACAAAGACGCTGACGGAGAGGTGCGAATGGATTTAAGGTGGGCCGGATTTACGAGTTTTCTCATAGGCTGTGGTAATTCTAGTGTTAACTTTGACCCCAATTTAACCACCAAACAATGACAGGAGCTGGAAACAGTTATCCTATCTGCGCCAGAGGTGGTGAGTGACAAAAACCAAGATGGACCTCTCTGATTGAGCACAACCTTGAGCCTGGGGTGATCATTAGAGAATCCCCATAATGACTCCCTGAGGCTAAAAGAGCCAAGATGGAACTAGAAATCAAGTCTATGACAGAACTAGGTGTTACTGGGGAGTGTCACAGTCTCTGGTCCAGTTCTATTGTCTTAGTCTCTAAGCCTGATCGGAGTTGGGGATTTTGCAATGATTTTTGCAATTTGATGCCTATTCTAGGCCACAAGTAGGCAACCTCCTTGAGTGGCTAAGTCTGTCTGAATTCTTGACCACACTTGACAAGGGTACTGGCAGTTTTCTTTAATGCACTCTATGAAGGCTAAGATTGCATTTAGCACCACTAGTGGTCACTGGCAGTATTGTGTCCTTCTGTTTGGGTTACATGGGGCGCCAGCAACTTTCCAGCATCTGGTGGATAAAGTGCTATGTCCTCATAACTTCTTTAGTGTTGCCTACCTTACTAATATGGTCATCTGTTCCAGCACCTGGAAGGAATACCTACTGAAGGTCCAAGTGGTACTACTTGAAATGCTTCTTTGGATTAACCGAAGTGAAATATTTGTGCTACCTGGTGGGCCGGGGTACTTTGAAGACACAGTGTCCCAAAGCAGATGCCCTGTTGAAATGGCCCTGCCCAAAGACCAAGAGGTAAATCCAAGTCTTTTTTGGCATAGTGGGTTACTACCACCTGTTTGTTCCCTTTTCTTGTGTGTTTTGTACCCTGTTTTCTGAGAGAGTGGTGCCCTGGACAGATATAACAAAAAATGGGCCCCAAATACTGTGTTATGGAATGATAAATCAGAAGCTGTATTTAGTGACTTAAAGCAGGACCTAACATCAGTACCGGTATCGAAAGCCCCTAACTTTTCTTTCCCTTTTATTCTCCATTCAAATGTTTCAGACACAGGTCTTGGTGCCATGCTGAGCTTTAGCGTCAATGGTTTTGAGTTGGAAACATTTCGACTGGGATACTAGGTAATAGTGGAATGGAAAGCCATGGCGATCTAATGGGTGATTATGCAGCTGAGGTATTATCTCCTATACTGTGAATTCACCTTGGATAAGGATTGTGCACCCTGGACGGCCTTACACAAGGAATCAAACTTTGCATGTCACAAGGTGGCTTTTGGACCTTCGGCCTTTCAAGTTTTCGCTCATTCATCATCAGGGCTCATTACATACTCACCAATGCTCTTTCTTAGGTTCACAACCTCTCTGTCACACACATGCGCCTGGCAGACACCTAAAGGGCTGCAAAGATAGTAATTCCATGCCGAACCAGGGGATGACAGTGCACACTAACCCTTTCTCGCTTTCCCCTGCAGACCACCCAAGGGTAATTCTGCCTGGGCCTGTTAATGTCACTTCCACTTCTGGGCCCATCAATGTCACTTCCTCTACCTGACTATTAAAATGCCATCTTTGATAACAATTTAACAAAAAGACCTATTGATGATTTTTTGCTCTTTCTCCAGCAGAATCTTCAAGTATATGGGGTAGCTACCCTCAAATCTTTTACTGTTTTTTTCTCTTTTATTTACAACTTGCAAATTATTTACACTTGATTTACACTTCTTTTTTATTCCAAGCGCTGTGCAAATTTCTGAACTTGAACAGTCGAATGCCTCCACCACACTGTGTCGCTCCATCAATTTCCTTTTGTTGTAATTGGACATCAAGGCTCTTTGGTGAGACAAAAGTCAATAACCAGTTTCTTGGTTTTGATTGGGCTAAGTTGCAGACAATTCTTTTGGCACCAAGAAACAAAGGTTTAATTATCTGTCTCATCACCCTAATTAATATATTCCCACAATTGTAGATTCCTCAGAAAGATTCTGCAGGTGACTTGACCTGGTGTTAAATTTACTGTACGAGGTGTAAAGAGTAACAAGAAAAGGAGACAGGACTGTTCCTTGTGGTGTTCCAGTGTTGCTGAAATCCACATCATAGATACAGTCCTTGAGTCTCACAAACTGCAATCTGCCAGACAGATAGTATTTTATCCAGAACACCACAGGCTTATCCATTAGCATACCACTGAGTCTACACCTTAACATGGATGGCTGGATGGTACTGAAAGAACTAGAGAAATCAATAAACATATAGTAATTCTCACAATGCTGCCAGCTTTGTCCTCGTGAATGTAAGACTTGTGGAGCAGACAGATAACTGGATCTTCCACTCCAATCTTTCTCAAGTCTTAATAGTCACTACGACACATTTTGATAAACCATGCTTAAAGTAGAGTTGATTGTTAAGTTATTATTGTGCTTTCTTTCAAAGTAGAGTGGACTGTATTCATGGTTTTCTGAAGCCAAAGATTGTCATAGTGATTCGCTTAGAGTAATCCTTACAAGAAAATTTATTAGTTACTGTACTCTATTTACATGGTGTGTCAGACTATATAAGTCCAAAATGTATAAATGTTATGGAGAGCAGATATTAATGCCAATGCACAGTATTCAGGTATGGCTCCTGACTGGTTTATTTTTGTACTGAAAACTGAGACAGCCGTCTAAATTTGAGGAGATCCTCGGGAAATTCCTTTCAAAACCCTCTTTATGTTCTGTCAGCTACAACCCCCGGGTGACAGCTCTTTGGGCTCTCCATTCACTAGTATAGGTTTTCCACATGAAGTACCTGTGTTGTACTATCTTGGTGCCCCCTCTGCACATTATTTTTTAGATTACACTTTTGTAATCTAAACATGTACCAGATAGGGGCCCACATTAATGATAAATAATATACCCCTCCTTGAACCATCTTGTTATCGTGGTGGAGGGGTTTTCGTGTCCCAATGATCCTAGGAGCTATGTTGTCCAGGGCTTTATGCCACTGGTAGGGCCACCCAAGGCAAACTGGTCCTAGGTGAGGGATGAGACAAAGAGTGGTTCAATAAACTTCCAATGATGAGCAAAAACTCTGGACAACGTTTCCCTTGCCTGGTCACGGGTCGCCGGGGTCCCCCTCTGGAGCCAGGCTTGGAGGTCGGGCTCGATGGCGAGCGCCTGGTGTCCGGGCCTGCACCCATGGGGCTCGGCCGGGCACAGCCCGAAGAGGTAACGTGGGTTCTCCTTTTCATGGGCTCACCACCTATGGGAGGGGCCAAGGAGGTCAGGTGCAGTGTGAGTTGGGTGGTGGCCGAAGGCGGGACCTTGGCGGTCTGATCCTCGGCTACAGAAACTGGCTCTTGGGATGTGGAATGTCACCTCTCTGAAGGGGAAGGAGCCTGAGCTAGTGCGCAAGGTCGAGAGGTTCCGGCTAGATATAGTCCAACTCACCTCGACGCACAGCTTAGACTCTGGAACCAATCTCCTTGAGAGGGGCTGGACTCTCCACCACTCTGGAGTTGCCCCCGGTGAGAGGCGCTGAGCAGGTGTGGGCATACTTATTGTCCCCCGACTTGGTGCCTGTGCATTGGGGTTTACCCCGGTTGACGAGAGGGTGGCCTCCCTCCGCCTTCGGGTGGCCTGACTGTTGTTTGTGCGTATGCGCCGAACAGCAGTTTGGAGTATCCACCCTTTTTGGAGTCTCTGGAGGGGTTGCTAGAGGGCGTACCTTCTGGGGACTCCCTCGTTCTGCTGGGAGACTTTAATGCTCACGTGGGCAATGACAGTGAGACCTGGAAGGGCGTGTTTTGGAGGAATGGTCCCCCCAATCTTAACCCGAGCAGTGTTTTGTTATTGGACCTGTGCTCGTCACGGATTGTCCATAACGAACACCATGTTCAAGTATAAGGATGTTCATATGTGCACTTGGCACCAGGACACCCTAGGCCTCAGTTCAATGATCGACTTTGTGGTTGTGTCGTCGGACATGCGGCCACATGTCTTGGTGAAGAGAGGGGCGGAGCTGTCCACTGATCACCACCTGGTGGTGAGTTGGCTTCGATGGTGAGGGAGGATGCCGGTCAGGCCTGATAGGCCCAAACGTGTTGTGAGGGTCTGCTGGGAAAGGCTGGCAGAGTCCCCTGTCAGAAGTAGCTTCAGCTCCCACCTTCGGCAGAACTTCGACCATGTCCCGAGGAAGGTGGGGGACATTGAATCCGAATGGGCCATGTTCCGTGCCTCTATTGTTGAGGCGGCTGACCGGAGCTGTGGCCGTAAGGTGGTTGGTGCCTGTCGTGGCGGCAATCCCCGAACCGTTGGTGGACACCGGCAGTGAGGGATGCCGTCAAGCTGAAGAAGGAGTCCTATAGGACCTTTTTGTCCTGTGGGTCTCTGGAGGCAGCTGATAGGTACTGGCAGGCCAAGCGGAATGTGGCTTCGGTGGTTGCTGAGGCAAAAACTCGGGCATGGGAGGAGTTTGGAGAGTCCATGGAGAACGACTTTCGGATGGCTTTGAGGAGATTCTGGTCCACCGTCCGGCGTCTCAGGAGGGGGAAGCAGTGCAGTGTCAACACCATATATGGTGGGGATGGTGCGCTGCTGACCTCACTTCGGGGCGTTGTGGGTTGGTGGGGGAGTACTTCGAAGACCTCCTCAATCCCACTAACATGCCTTCCAATGAGGAAGCAGAGCCTGGGGACTCTGAGGTGGGCTCTCCCATCTCTGGGACTGAGGTCACTGAGGTGGTCAAAAAACTCCTTGGTGGCAGGGCCCCGTGGGGGTGCTCCGGGAGTATGGATCCACTGATAAGAGCTGTTCGGTCCCTGTACAACCGTTGCCAGAGCTTGGTCCGCATTGCCGGCAGTAAGTCGAGCCCGTTTCCAGTGAGAGTTGGACTCTGCCAGGGCTGCCCTTTGTCACCGATTCTGTTCATAACTTTTATGGAAAGAATTTCTAGGCGTAGCCAGGGTGTTGAAGGGGTCCGGTTTGGTGGACTCAGGATTGGGTCACTGCTTTTTGCAGATGATGTTGTCCTGTTTGCTTTATCAGGCCATGATCTTCAGCTCTCTCTGGAACAGTTCGCAGCTGAGTGTGAAGCGGCTGGGATGAGAATCAGCACCTCCAAATCCGAGACCATGGTCATTAGCCGGAAAAGGGTGGAGTGCCCTCTCAGTGTTGGGGGAGAGATCCTTCCCCAAGTGGAGGAGTTCAAGTATCTCGGGGTCTTGTTCACAAGTGAGGGAAGAATGGACCGTGAGATTGACAGGCGGATCGGTGCGGCATCCGCAGTGATGCGGGCTCTGCATCGGTTTGTCATGGTGAAAAAAGAGCTGAGCCATAAGGCAAATCTCTCAATTTACCAGCCGATCTACATTCCTACCCTCACCTATGCTCATGAGCTATGGGTAGTGACCGAAAGAACGAGATCGCGAATACAAGCGGCTGAAATGAGTGTCTGGGTTTTCCCTTAAAGATAGGGTGAGAAGCTCATTCATCCAGGAGGGGCTCAGAGTAGAGCCACTACGCTTCCGCATCGAGAGGAGTCAGATGAGGTGGCTCGGGCATCTGATCAGGATGCCTCCTGGACGCCTCCCTGGTGAGGTGTTCCGGGCATGTTCAACCGGGAGGAGAACCTGGGGAAGACCCAGGACACACTGGAGGAACTATGTCTCCCGGCTGGCCTGGGAATGCCTTGGGATTCTCCTGGAAGAGCTGGAAGAAGTGGCTGGGAGAGGGAAGTCTGGGCTTCTCTGCTTAAGCTGCTACCCCCGCGACCCAACCTCGGGAAGAGGATGGATGTATGGATGGATTAATAATAAATACCTAATTTATGCTTCTTCTTCTTCTAGGCTTGAAGTTTTTTTTTTTTTGGTCCAGTGATATGCCTTGTGATGAGAGCCATTCTTTAGCGGCTTCTTTCCATCAGTTACCTCTATACTTCCCTCTCTGAGATCCTACCACTCATCATCACCCTACATCTGTATTGTACAGCATTTAATTTTTAAAATATGCAATTTACATTTTTAGCTGTAAATTTGTTACAGTGTGCTCTCTGAAAAGTACTATGCAAAAATGAATTGACTTAACCCTGATAGCCTTAGTATCACTGAAAACATGTTTGGATTTGGACAAACAGCAATATTTTACTGCACCAAGTTAATCGGTATGAAGTTGTTGTGTGCAGAGACATTAGATAAGCTATAATGATACAGCACAAATGATCACCTTGAATACAATCATTGACATTAATCACAGGATGTAACTGAAATCACAGGGTGCCTGATCAGTTTCCCTGCTGACCAGACTTCACTACTGCCTTGTCTCACAGGTTTCAGATAAGAACATTTAGCTATTGTACTGTTTGGCCTACATGTCAAATAACCTCAGTACTGAAGCATCATAAGGATCAGCATACTGGGACAGTGGCTTTACATTTCTGCAACATCAGTGGTAAGTGCTGAGCTCAAGTCATATCATTGTCTATATGTCATTTACTTTTTCTCCCTATGTCTGTGCATATTTTCATCCAACTACCTCCACATCCTGAAGATATGAAGATTACATTTATTTGGAAATCAAAACTGGCCCCATATAAGTCACTGTGGGTGTGGGTGTTGTGACATGTGTTTGCATGGTAGGCAGCTTAACGGCCTAGTAGATGTAATTACAAGGCAAACAAGGAGTTGGCTCTGTTTTCGGATCCTTTCTCTCTTTGTCCCTCTGCAGATTGGATGATTGATGGCCCTTTCATCACTGACGTCATCTCTGATGTCCATCCTCCTGCAACGCCCCCCAACCTTCATACCATCTTCTTTCAAAAACCGGCCAACCAGTTACTTACTTTGGTTATGTTTGGACTCGTTTCTGTAAAAACATCTCTGCAACTACAGTATTTACACCAAAAACTGTAAAATTTTACATGGTTACCAAGGTGGTACTCCAACTCTTTATGTGTTTTTTGTGTCACTTTATCATGTGTGAATGCACCCTGTAGTGGACAGTTGCTTCCTACCTGATGCTGTCAGATGCTGCAATCAACTGCAATCCTGAAATGAAAAAATCAAATACGAAGAACGCATTAATGTTTTTTCTTAAATGTACAAAGGCACAACAATAAAACAAAGCTATCTGTTCTGCATCAATCTTTTTGCATAATTGAAATTGTCATAACATTCAAGTTTAAGAAAAGGTTAACTTGGGTTAAGAAGGCAGAGACATTACTCCGTAAAAAGCTTTTGGAAGCAGTCTCATTCAAAACTCCATTGCTCTCACCCTCTCAGCCTTGAACTATTGAAACTTTTTCTTTAGTATTTAAAAGTCTGTCACTGTTATTTATGGTTAAAGTGATGCTGTAGAAATCACAAGGGACCCTGTATTCCCATAAATATCAACCTTATCACATCTGAAATGCAGATAAGCCCTATACTCTTTTCTTTCTTCATGCCTTTTTTCAGCATAATGACTCAGTAGTAGGACTCTAGTATGAAATGTAAAATTTAAATGACAAAACAATGAGGCCTCAAGGGACGCAAACTTATTAAATGCAGATATATGGAATCTCCAGAGCTACGGTATGATTCCCTGCAGCCACTGGCATACAAGAGGGGAGAATAAGGGGGGGGGATGAGAATCTCCCAGAGCGGACAGATCATTTCTGTTCTCTTGGGATTTACACTGTGTTAAATGAGCTTAATATATAGGCAACCAAGTAAATCGATGTGCCGAGCTGGCACTGCCCAGGTCAATAGCTTAACCGGAGAAATCTCTACAAATAGAAGACACCATACTTTACCCATTAGACATGCAGCTTGTAAGATGTGAAAATCAGACTGTTTCTTGTAGAACTCATTTGTTTGATTTCAGGACAATAACAAATAAAGTATAACATTACTATTAATAAGGTCAATCATAATTGGTGAGACAGAGGCATGCTGGATAATGCTGCTGCCACATAGGTCTGGGGTTTGATTGCTAGTTGAATTTGAATGCTCCTCTTGTGTTTACGGTCATGTAAAAAAGTAAATACACCCCAAGGAAACTGTTGACTTTTTCAACATATTTGAAAGGCAAACATTATCACTTACTATATAGCTGACACTTTTATCTAAGGTGACTTACAACATTTAAGATACAATTTATTGCATTTCTTTTGTTTTTCCAATTAGAATGATGGTCACACAGTGTCAGTAGCAAAATTTGAACCCATAACCTTAACCACTGCACCACACTGCCAAACATTAGATCTTCCTGCAAGCAGTGCCTACGGATAATGGTAATATATTTGGACAAATGACACATAAAACTGACATGGTGCATTCATTCTCATGATCTAAATTAATAAAAATTCCGATTTGTCACATAGAACAAGTAAGCACACACCTACACTTAGCACCATTTCAAGTCCATCAAATTAAAATCTTTTTTTCCAGATTATGTGTCAATATTTAGAACCTCCTTAGAGAGTATGTTGGTGAAGCCTGTCTTATTTATTTATTATCTAGGGTCTGGTGTTTTCTTAGCTATTGATGTGTGCGGTGTCATCATGCCAAGGTCGAAAGAGCTCTCTAAGACCCTCAGAAAGAAGGCAGTGGATTGATTGATAAAGATGCCAAATTATTTAAAATCAATAATTCCACAGTAAGGAAAGTCATCTGCAAGATTTCAAACGGTTGCCAATTTGAAACTAAAAAAAGTCTCCAAGAATCCTGAAATTTCTTTACAGGATCTGCAGGTGACTCAACATTTTCTAAGAATAATTGTAATTTCAACAAAATTGGTCCATTGGGGGGCTGAGCTGATTTACAGTATGTGGACAGGCAGACAGACAAACAGAAATGACTATTGAAATAGGTGCTTCTCACATTATGAGAACACACCTAAAAACAAGTTTTTCAGATTCAAGTCTATCTAATCTGTTAATGATGGCCCCATCTCCTGTCTTTTGCATGGTAAAAACAGCTTTTATGTATCTCCTTTAAATGTAAACTCCAAACTTGTGTTATTTTTCTTACAAACAAATGATTTGCATATAAGAGCATTCATGCAGCTAATCAAGAGATATGCTCAGGGTTATAAAAAAAAAACCCCAGTAAAGATTCAGTAAAGATCTCAGTATGTCTTTATTTTCTCTAATCTTCTTGTCAGTATAGTGCTAAATGCCCCTCTCTTCTCTATGGCTTTCACAAACTGACATCGCCTTTGTATTTCATTTCATTCTTGCATTAACTGAGGCACTTTCTCATTTTTTATGTCCTGGGTTGATTTCACCCAAAGCTGTCTTTGCCATTTTCTGATCCATTATTACATATGGCTTTACTACACTGCCAACATTTATTCATTTTCTACTTCTATATCTATCAGATTCTCTGCTTAATTTCATTCCATGTAAAATACACAGTAGAGTAAACTTTATTTAATCCTTCAGAAGATGTGTAAAAGTATAAAGTGGCTACAACTCCCAACACTTTATTTTCTAAAGTGTAAAACAACTTCGTTTTGCCCTTGACTTTCTTTGTGGTAACATAACATGGGAAATATAGGTGGAAACTTGTTAACGGCAAATTTTGAACAAATGTTATAAAGTGTTTCTTCACATAGAGAGTCGAGTAGTCTGATAGACAGTAGGACCTTCAAATCTCAACTCGATATTATTTTGGTGAGTTTAGGCAGATATGATTGGCGAAGTCAATGAACTGCATGGCCTGTTCTAATTACAATTATTCTAATGTTCTAATATTAAATCTGCTTAATCTATTTCTTGTCCGGGTAACATTGGCAGGAGCTAGCCCTGAACAGAGAGTGTCAGTTCATCACCAAGCCAAAATCAACTTCATGCTCAGCCAAATCAAAATCGGCACATTGGTGGCTTATAAGATGTTGGAAAAACTTGTGGCCAACACTGGAACAATGGTTACAGGTATGTGTGAGGTGACAGAACTACAGTTTTCCACCCATCCTCTAAAGAATTGTGTGAGGGGTAGACACTTAATTTAGATTGTTTTTTTTTACACTTCGATTTAGGGCCTGTATAAGCAAATGTGAGTTTGTACAAGAGTATACATTGTGATGAACATGAACCAGAGCTGGGTTTGTTTCTAGTCTGGATGATGCTCTTAGAGTAGGCTCAACACCACAAACCCTGACCTGTGTTAAGTGGATTTGTATCACTGTATGTATGACAACATTACTGATTTCAACTACTCACACTCACTAATCCCTATGCCAGATTAAAAGAAAAAGTCATATTCTTCTTAGTCACTGGTATTGTCATAAAATTAGATGTCTTTGCCTTTTAATTAGTGACCAAATATTCTCTCCTATAGTATAGCCAATATGACTGTTTTGATTCATGAAGCTGTCCTTTGTGTTTGGCTCTACTTTCGACATCATTATTCGTTTCTTCCCTTCTAAAAACCTCTGGATTTCACATAGAAATTTTCCTTGTCTGCTGGCAAATTTACCAAGTTAAGAAAAATGGACTAGATCATTGCACTTGTTGGAAGATGATGTTTTTCAGATTTTCTTACTAAACCCATATATATAAATTTGAAGCTAACATGGCATGCACATTAGCAGCTGAATAAGACAAATCAGACCAAGCTGTTTAAATAATAATTGAATAATAATTTTGTGACTAATATCCCAAAGGGCTCATTTTTCAATATTAGATGAATAAGAAGAACTTGCAGTATTCTAAAAATGGCAGTACAGTAATTCCACAGTAATTCTACTGTAATGTTCAGATGAAACTTAAATAAGTAAATAACCTACCTAAATAGTAGCATCATGAATTATTTAATGAAGCATCAAATCTACTGCTACAAATATCCATGAGTTCGTGCTCTTTTAAGAATATATTCAGACACAATGAACTTATTACTGCAGATTAAATATAATGTAAAGTGCCATCAAGTTGATGTCTTGTTAATTTCGGCTCCCTGCTGCAGAGCAGCTCAAGGCTTTATAGTTCATAATTGAACCTTAATTGTACTTTTTCCTCTAAAACAGTCAGATTACAGTGTTTTAAAAAGAGTTGCTCTGTGTCTTCTTCCCTACACAGTGTCAGCCAGATAATATTTAAACACTGAGTGTAAGAAATGTAACAGCTTTCCTGTCGTAGTTTTGCAATGGATTTTGATCAAGTTCTCTCAAGAACTACTTGTGAAAAGTGCACTCAGTGGTTCATAGGCACAAAAATATGATTCTTATTATATAAGGAACAATATGGCAATACAGTATGTCCTTGTGAAATCACCATATAAATATGTGGCAGATATCCAGATGGCAAAAAGATTTTTTTTCAGACATACAGGAGAATGACACTGCTTGTAAGGGTGAGAGTTGTAGCAGGGTTAGTGATAAGGCAGAGAAAGCCCAAAAATAACTGGGGTACCAACTGGACAAATCAAATTTACAGTAATTAGAAAAAAATAAATAACACAAGCACAATGGCCTTGCAATAAACAAACAGCTGATAACCTCTTATTGCCCTATAGTTGCACACCTAGAAAGTACTAGTCTGGAGTTCTCCCTGACAGTCAGCTCTCTGGTCCCACTGAGATGCCACCTTTCGGGGATACCTGCAGTTTTGTATCGGCCAGACTGGAAGGGGTGGGGCTTCTCTGGCTTTGTTGTCCTCAATGGGCAGTTCCTTGACACAGTGAAGGAATAAGTAGACAAAACTGTTAGTGACAGCGCACCCTCTCATCCTGGGGTGGTACCACATACATAGGAGAGTCTGAAAGGTGACCCTGTGGCACGCAAGTGTGATAGACTCCAACTAAAGGAAGCACCAGGGATGGGTTCAGAGGCTGCACTTTTGTGAACACAACAACTCAGAATGGCTCCTCTGAGCCCATTTCTCTCTGACATACTGTCAGCCCCTCTCCTTCTGGTCTCTTTTGAGCCCTGAAGATTCCTTAAGATGAGGTTATTTTTAACCAGGGACTGTAGACAACATACTGACTGACTAGATTACAACGTTTCTGTTTTATTGTTGTCTGGCAATGAATGATGACTATAGGAACAAGCAACAGAAACAAGACAGGAACAAATCGTCTAGTCCTCTAAGTGTCCATGTGTTTCCTTTTATCTTTCATAACTGCCAGAATCAAATGAAAACATTTAGCCCACATGTTTCTTGTGCTGTTACCTTGTAGTTCTCAATCATGTTGTACAGAGGTGTACCTGTATATAAGAAACCAGAAAAGGTAAGACAAAATACATGTATTAGTTGTGCACAATATGTGTAAATTGGGTCAAGTGAATTCACATATTTCGCACAATTACCAGTTGGCAGTCTACAAAAAAACTCTGGGACAAGAGTAAGCACTAGATCTAATGGTGTCTTCTCTTTTCACATTCACAGCACTGAGAAGACACCAAGTGAAGGCAACTGACCCCAACCCTTTTGGTCGGATTCCTATAAAAATCGGATGTCTCCAGAAGGAGGTGTCTCATTTCTACCTGAGCTTGCAGCAGAATGAAGCTCCCCCCCAAGACAGACCGACTCTTCTAAGTAATGTTGAATTAAAAAGCCGACCTAAGCCAATGATGGCCTATTGTTTGTGTTCTTTTGCACCGTTATGTGACTGTTTTTTATGCTATTTGCAAGCACTACATTAATTGGACTTCTCCAGTGCCTTCCCTCATCCACAGAACATAAGAAATTGGACAGACAAGTGGAGATCATTTAGTTCATCAAGCTCATTCATTTTAGCCAATAGCTAAGGTGTCTTAAAGGTTTCTACTTCAACTACTGTACATGTATCGGTAGTTTCTTCTGTGTAAAGAAGTGGTTCCTGGCTTGAGTATTAAATGCTCTACTCTTTAATTTCTACTGGTGTCCTCAAGGATTTGATTCACCCTTAGGTTGAAAGAAATCTATAAACTCTCTACTTTACCAATGTTTTTTGAGAATCGGATTAGATCCCCAAGCAAATCCATCAGCTAAAAACTAAACAGGTTTAATTTTCAGATGTCTGACTATGTTGCCCTACTCTGCACAGCTTCAAGTGTTCCTATGTCTTTCTTGTAGCATGGTGACTACCCCTCTACACAATACTCCAAATATAGTCTTACTAGTGCATTATATAGTCTAAGTTCCATTTGTATTAAACAGTTTTATGATATTATCTGTCACACACGTGCACATGGGTGCAGTTTATGGGCTCAAATAAACATGTTTCTCAGCCAGACCAGGGGCTGGCACTGTACTCTAACACTTTCTCTTCTTTTCCTCTGCAGACGACCAGAAGAACCTGCCTCGTAAAATCATAATTTCTGTTTCCGGTCCCCATGAACCCTCCTCTTCCCCTCTGCCAAATATATAACAGCCATGTTTTCTGTTTCATCTCAGTTCTGTTTTGAACTCATGTCTGTAAAGACTTATCAATAAGTCTGCCTGATGACCAAATATACAGCATGGTATCCCTATCTCTTTAGGATCTGTTGTCTCTTTATTTTACAAACCTAACATTTTATTTTCCTTTTTAATAGCGTCTGCACATTGCTTAGAAGATTAAAAAGTTGTGCTAACATAAACACCTAAATCCTTTTCAAGAGTTTGCTTCCTGTAGAGCAGTGTGTCTCATCTTGTATTTATAATTGATATTCCTTTTGAATGCATGTAGCACGTTGTTGTTTACTACATGTTTGAATGATTTTTGGGTCTCTATTTGCTTTCTTTAAGGCCTTGTGAAGTTTTGGTTCTGCTGGAGCACAATTAGTATAATCAGAAAAGGTAATGGACCCAGCACACACACCTGAGGGACTTCACTGATGACCTCACTCCACATCAAGCATTCTCCTTATCTGTACTATTGTAATTACTTTTTGTCTTTTGACAGTTAACCTACTTTAAATATAACATTGAACAGAATATTATGACAACAAAGTGATATGTCAGTTATCAGTAAAGCTTGTTCATCTATAGATTCTTTTTTGGCCAATTCAGAGTCATAGGTGGCTTTAGCCTATGCTCATTTAAGCAAGACTGATTTAGAATCATATTCACCTTTACATTTTGTGGATGTGGGAACAACATGCAGTCTTAACTCTAATCAGACAGAAACCACATCAAGATTCAAAACAGTCTTCTGGAGCCGTAAGGTGCTGTGCTACATAAGTCTAATATCCTCTCTAATGTATAATGCCATAAAGAATTACATTGCTGTACTGTAATGTAAAGCCTTGTCCCTACACCGTAAGTTTCTCATTTGTTTGAATGCAAATCATGCACACCAAATTCAAATTCCTAGCTCAGTCTCAACTAGGTACCCATTTTGCTTTATTACAAGTGCATTATTTATTTTGAATTAGTGACAGAAATTTAATTTTATGTTTATCTACATGCAAATTGTTCCAAGACATTTCACAGTTCGCTGCCAGACAGCATGGTCCCTATGCCATAAATAATATGAGCGTGGTGCATTTTGGCACAAGTAGAGGTAGTCATGTCAATGCTATTCCACAGCTGTACAACTGCTGCATACAATTATTGTATATGATCAGGAATAGAAATTCTTACTAGCTCCAATGAACTACTGCCCAAAACATTTATTGACTTGAAATGACTTTGATGCTAACTGTTCCCCAGTGATCAAATGACATCATGGCGCTCTCTAGCACAGAACTGGTAAAATACCACTGAGTGGAATAATTACATTCCAGAGGAATGCTTAATGTCTTCATCTACTCCTGCAAAAGTGTTTGGAAATGTTGTTTAAGTGGAATAAAAGCTGCAGTATAATAAGTGCAAAAGCAGAAGAATGCCTCCCAGCTAATCTTATCAAGAGCCAAATGACAGTCCTGTTTTGTGGTAATTATTACAGCAAACACTTGTAGTGGTATATTAGCTGGTTGTAAGGATCTCTGCCTGGAACAGAGAACAGCATGGGATTAACACCTGGGCTTCATTAATATGCATCAAAACCTGTTCCCATGATAAACAATAGGATTCTTGTAAACCATTTAATATAAGAGCTGTCACGCAGAGACATAAACAATCTAATTCACACTGAGTTTTTAATTTAAATTCAGACAGGAATCCGGCTGCAAATTGAGATGACCCTATCGCATATAAAGAAAAGTCGATCTTCCAGTTCATGCCATTTGAAGCCAACGATCAAAATGGCAAAGGTTGTATAGAAAAATGAAGTGGTGGATTATTAAGCTTGAAAAGCTTTACCATTCACATTTCTCCAAGTAATGACTCTTCAGAAAGAGTTCAAACACATACATACTGACGTTTATTTGGTGTTTCAATGAAGGGATTCTGACCAATTAAACATGTGAGAGCATTAAACATACTATTTCTGTATATACAGTACATGAGTAACAGCAGATAGATAGATAGATAGATAGATAGATAGATAGATAGATAGATAGATAGATAGATAGATAGATAGATAGATAGATAGATAGATAGATAGAATATTGGTAGCCAAAGTATAAAAAAAAACAACCATTTTTAATTGCTGTTTTGGAAAAGAAGTTAAAAAAAAGTTGGAAAATTACAAAGCACGTGGTTGACGCCACTGATGCATTTTCCATTGAAATGAGTCCTTTATAATAACTTTCTACAATCTGATTTTAAAGGTTGAGACCGGAAGGAGAGGAATTAGAGGACAATGGTCCTCCTCTGTTGGTTACTCCTTCGTTCTAGGAAAAGAAGAAGGTCCACAACTAAGCAACATCCACTCCCTGTGTCCATGTTCCCACAAAACTGGTCCCTGCAAGAGTCCACATGTGTGACAATAGATACAGATAAGCAAATTTGCAAGCAAAACCCATAGTCAAGAGAGATTTGTATTATCACAAGTGATTTGCAAAACAGGCAAGTTTCATTTTGCATACAGTTTTACAACTCTGACACTAAAATTTGTTTCACAGGTGATTATACAATTGCGAAACACAAAACTCACTAAACAGTTTTTGGGAGTTTTTATGGCTTACACTTCCATGTTTACCTGTGTTTTCTTCTACAGCTGTAACATCCATGTAATCTGTACAACCCCAATAAGATCAGTTCTGTTTATTCTTTTAGTTCACACCACTCCGGAAGAGTATTGTATATTTAGTTTTTATTTTTTAAATGTGACATACAGTATATTTTCCACACAAAGACTCACTGAAGCACACCATCATGCACTTTGAGTTTTCTCTTCAGGTAAACTTGGCACACAAAAAGTCACCACTGTCATTCCACATCCCAAACCCTGAACCATTGCCTACCAGCTGCTTTATTCTTCTTTTTCTGAAGCACACTTCAGATGATTTTTTTTATTTCCTTTAAAAATCTTTATTTAAATACTAAATGACAGGCAGAGAAATGTGAAACTGATGCATGAAAACATTTCCAGATTGTAACTAAACACGTTTTTCTTGTGTGAATGGCATGAATTTGGCTGAGAGCTAAGCACAATTTACTTTTGCTAAATTTTTTGCAACTCAAAACACTGAGTTTTGATGCAAATTTAATTTTACATGAATCGTTTTGCTCATCACTACTAGTCACTAACGACACTCTAAATGATTCACTGGTGGAAATCTTCCCATGGAAATTGTTATAGCTCCATTACTGGTGGCCACCTTGCATCCTATCCAGAAGTACATAACCATTATTCTTAATTCATTTGAATGCCTACATTGACTTCTTTCCAAATTGTCTTCAACTCTCCATTAAACATTATTTGTCATTATATTTGGTACACATACAAAAGATTAATTTGGTACAAAAGGTTGTCATCTCATGTTTGTTTTAATATTACTGTTTTCATTTGTTTCTCATTCGGCCTTAATCTGGTTTAGGATCTTTGAGTGCTACATCTTAACCTTGTATAAATTTGAGCAGGTTTGGAAAATTACCCAATAAATCATTCTAGTCCATTGTGGACAGAAGTAAGCACAGCCAAACACAAACAACAGTTTAGAGGTACAGTAAAGGTAAAATATCTTTAAATTAAGTGAGGAAACTGATAAGAAAATGAAGAGTATACAGACTTAAAGAAGAAGGCATCTCATTCTGAAACTAAATCCAAATATAAGCTCTCTCAGTGGGTAAATGTCAAGATTGTCAGGGTTATGTTAGCCTATTTTATGTATTTTAAGCTTAACACATTTTTCTCAGAGCATTTGTAGTAGCATTGGGTGATGTCATCAGAATGACAGCATTTAAGCTGAAGTTGCACTTAAAATATATTCTTTGTACAACATTAACATAAAGTCCGTTATTCTTTCTTGCAAATGCTAGGTTTAAACTCTGGTTTTTAAATCATTTGGCTCTAAATTGCAGACTTTTGTTTTCCCATTTTGGTTTTGACACATGTTAGTTTAATCTTTTCATACTGACCCCTGCTTTTGTTTTACAATTCCTGATCTACGGTGTATTCTAATCTGAATGTCCAATTCCATCTTGCAACAGAACTATTATTTAAAATATTATTTTATGCATTTTGTTTTTTGTTTCTTATCAATATTTCATTGTCTTCTGATATGTCATAATATTATGAGCGTGTTTGGTAAGCAGAAAGTGACCAAAAGAGTTTGCATTTGGGATATTGGCCATTTATCCAGTATGCAAGAAGGTTTGGAAGCATAATAAGATCATCTGCTTTTCTTTTGTTCTTTGCAAAGGACTTTTTTTTCATTTGACACTCATTCAATTTGCTTTAGGATTAAAATAAACTTCGGTGCCTTTACTTATTAGTGTTTATGCCTTGCAGAATTGTTTCTCTTTTATGAGGTTTATATTGTCCTGATTGTTTAACTTTTTTGCACTTTGGTGCATAATATATGCTATTTTGTTTATTCTTATTATTTCTATTGTCTAACCCTATAGTCTCCTGGTCCTTTCTAGAGGAAGCCTGTTTTTTCATTACATGGGAATGATAACTATTAGATAAATGAAGCAAACCATTGTGGACTCTTCTTAATGCTACTTGTATGATGTTCTTGCCTCAGAAATGTACTAAATAGAAAATGATGCCTAAACTTCTGAATGGAGCCTCGGTCTTTCCTATCTGCAGGCTCAAAATTCAACAATTGCTCAAATGAGGTCTTGTCCCAAATATCTAGCCCCAGTTTTCTTTTACTCGTTGTAGCCCAGATTGGTCTTGCCCAGTCCATAAAACTCAAAAAGGGGAAAGTCCAGATTCAAGCAATCCTTAATAATATTTAAGTAAAATTTAAAAAGAATTAGAGAAAACTGTAAGAACCTCTGCTTCAGATGATCCAATAAAGGCAAATATATAAATTATATACCTAAAAATACATCCAGAGCAAATAAAACCAGTCCATATATGAAATTTGTAATCCACAGAAAAGGATCAAATGATCTAGAAAACCAGAAAAATCCAGTCCTTACTAAAACAATAAACGCAATATCAAAACTCATTTCAGTTCTGGATAAACTGACTCTCTACTTGGAATATATAGGCAAAGGGCAGTTCTTCAATTTCCTGCCACCCAATCTCTACAGAAAGATGACAGGGCACATAATATACAGTACATATTAGATAAATAATTAACAAAACAATCTTCAAAATGTCTGAATTAGCATAAGCTGCCCTAATTCAGGGTGTTCATAAGAAATGTAATGTTGTACTTTATGAGGTATAAGTATATAATAAGCAAGAATAGTTGCATCAGATATTTGAACTATTAAAATGTGTGCTTCAGTCTAAATGTTTAAAGTCTAAATTCTGTTAATTGTAACAGAAACTTGTCCTTTTCCACCCTCTGATAGAGGTTAATAGAGGGCTAGATCCACAGTAATGAATGAAAATATAAACAATGACATCATATTTGTAATCAGTGATCTTGAAATAATGTAAATTGATACCCTTCATACTTACATTTGTAATTTGTCATATTTAACTTTCTGGGAGTGGTTCTTAGAGGGCTAGGACCACCAGTAAAGAATCAGACATCAGAAATATTATATTTGTGATCAGCAACCTTGAAATAGCATAAACTAGCACTTGACATGCCTTTATTTCCAATCCTAACTTTTCTGAAGTTTTATCAAAAAGAGTAAATTTGGTTCCTCGTATCACAATAGTGATTGAGCATCTGGGCTTGGTTGATGTAGCACGCACACTGTCACAAACTTGATCACGAGCCATAGCAAGGTTTGGGGCAGCCACCCGTATATTATTTTCCTGGCTGCAAAATTGCAAAACAAAAAAGGTAGCACTGAATCTAAATCAGGGTCCAAAACAGAACAGAGGGAGTAGGGGAAAGGTGGAGGCTTTTAAAGGTCAGGATAAGAAGTGATGTCAAAGGGGCTGGGATCGGAAGTGTCTTCATCTATAGGTTCACACCCGGAAGTGACATCACCAGGGCCAGGTGGAATTTCCCGTGAATGGTCTGCAGGGAAGGAAGAAAAAGAATCAGTGCACTCTGCCACATCCCGGTCTGATTTGGAGTTGCCCTCATTCAAGCCCTTTAGCTGCCTCCCATGCACACGTGTGTGACAATACCTTCTCAGTATTATTGCTGAAGACACCTGTGGGTTTATTCTCTATCATAAGATGTAATTGCCTGCATAAGATATAGTGCAAAAATGTCCTAAATGTCCAAAAAGCTTTACATAACTACAATTAAGGACTAATTGAATGGTATATTATATGTAGGGGTTTTTTTCATGAGTTGGGAGGCATTGTCATGTTATTCTATTAAACCCTTTTCAGAGAGAATTACTTTTAAGCCAGTTAGTGGGGTCAAGTAATTTTAGTCCTATCCAAATTGACCATGTCAGTAACGTTTTTATGGACTGCACATTCACATCTCAGTAAAGATTATGGAACTTTTCACTTTCTATAAAAAGTCTGTAAAAAATAACCCCAGATTATATTAAACTAATCCTGTGCAAATCAACATGTTAGTAAAATTCTGTCATTTGAGCGATTCACTTGGGACAAAAATTATAGAGGTCTTCCAGTAATAATTGTTACTTTACCCAGGTGCCTGAAATGGAAAGAAAGAACTGCCGATACTTCTTGTTGTTGTCACTGAATAATGGAGAGGAAGGGTTTAATCCCCTCAGAGGTGAGAATGCATGCTAATATACACTAATTATATATAACAGCAGCAGTTCGAATGGATATATTTTTGTTATAAGAAATTTGACATATGAAATGAGACCATTCAGTCCATCAGGCCCGTTTGTTTAGCTAAAAGCTAAACTATCCTAGCATCTCATTATACTTCCTAATGATTGTCAAGATTTCTGCTTCAGCTACATGCCTTAGTAGTATTGTCCAGAGTCCAGAGAGTAAAAAAATGCTTCCTGGGTTCAGTCTTAAATACACTTCCCCTTAATTTCTACTGATGTCCTCAAGTACATGATTCACACTTAAACTAAAATAAATACAAATAACGGTTGCTAATGTAGCCTGCACATGTCCACACAGTATGTACTGATATGCATACATTAACTACGAGGAAATGGCAGTACGGAGTACCAGTGATTGCCAGCTCACTTCAAGCTAATCCTGTTCAAATAGGCCATTTCTCATTACACCCCATTTTTCCATACTTCTGGTCATTAGGAGACAGTGGACTTTGTATTGAAGTTATCAGATTTGGCAGTAGGAAACACAAAATACATGAAAGTCTCTGACTATTTATTCTTGCGTCTTCTGCTCTTGGCCAACATCAACATCTGCACTGTTGAAAAATTAGAATCTAGACACAAAGGATCCAAGATATCTCTTAAAGCAGCATCCTCCTATATCAAGATACAAAAGAATGTCCCTCTACCAGAAAGATGCATGAAATGGATTTGACAAATCCAAAAAAAAAAAAGCAGTGCTCAAGCTTCTGCTTGATTTAGCCTGAGTCTGGGCTAGAAACATTCATCAGAGCTCACCTTTTCAGAGGCAATCACATATGCAAGTGCATGTTGTCCGACAGTCTTACATATAATGTGCAAATTACTAGTGGGCCTTTATAAAAGGTTATTTGCCAGAATACAACAGCACAGAAAAAAGGAAGAAAATATTGATTTGAAGGTACTGCTAATGAGAAATATCAGCTCTCAGGCAAAATAGGCATTTCTTGATCGAGTAGTCAAACTAGTTTGCTAAATAAGACAGACTGCTTGCTTGGAATGTTTAACCTAGCAGGCTGCTTCAACACATTATTCTCAGAGCTCGCCAACTTCCCCCATTCTCCTTTTAAAAGCACATTTTGCCTTCTCTTATAAATTGTGTCTCATTTAAATGACAGTGTGTTTACTTTGACTGAACCTATTAGTGCAGAAATGTCACTGAAAGTAATATGTCACAAATTCTGAAAGGTTTGACTTTTTTCCTCCTCTTGGCAGTGGTCAGCAGCTTACCTTGTAGAATTCAGTTTATTGCTACTGACAGTAAGGCTTTAAATAAATCCTGTTACCAAATGTGAGCGATGGACTGCAGATATGAAGTTGCAGTCTGACTGCTTGAGGCAAACCGGTCACCATTTATTACAAAAGCCTGCCTCATTTGGGGGCTTCACTGCTAGTCCAGCTAAATTTGAAAGACTAAAGACATTTACTGATGACAGAAAAAAGCAACTGATCTGTCTGTGACTCAAAGTTCTTTTTAGACTAGTGCATGAATGAAAAAAAATATATATATGAAAAAGCCAGGGCAGAAAACTACCTCTATGAAAGATCTGCATGTTATTGTACATTGTATAATTAGTAAAATGATAAAATTAATGTAATTGTACTTTGATAATTAGTTTTTTTATTTAATGTTGGACTCAGTTATTAAAAAAAATAGCTGGTTTGAGTTCAGGTTTATATTGTTACTCCAAACACATGTAGTAAGTGTGGTGCAGTAGATAAGACTTTGGAACTCAATCCCTGAGGTTGTGGATTCATAACAAGTCAAGTGGTTTTATTGTCATACCATCCATACACAGTATTGCAACATTCAGTTTCATGAAATAATGTTCCCCAGGACTACAGTGCAACACATATTGTACATAAACATAGGACAAGTGCAAGACAAGTAAAGAAGTACACTATAAGTAAATAACAGGTAAGTGAACAAATACAGTACGTAGGAATAATTTGAAATAGACAGTAATAAATAAATAACACAACAACTAATACAGCTGCCGGTCATAAAATTAGAATATCATGACAAAGTTGATTTATTTCAGTAATTCCATTCAAAAAGTGAAACTTGTTATTAGATTCATTCATTACACACAGACTGACGTATTTCAAATGTTTATTTCTTTTAATTTTGATGATTATAACTGACAACTAATAAAAGTTCCAAATTCAGTATAAATTACAATATCAATTAAGACCAATGCAAAAAAAGGATTTTTAGAAATGTTGGTCAACTGAAAGGTATGAACATGAAAAGTATGAGCATGTACAGCACTCAATATTTAGTTGTGGCTCCTTTGGCCTGGATTACTGCAGCAATGCAGCGTGGCATGGAGTCGATCAGTCTGTGGCACTGCTCAGGTGTTATGAGAGCCCATGTTGCTCTGATAGTGGCCTTCAGCTCTTCTAAATTGTTGGGTCTGGCTTATTGCATCTTCCTCTTCACAATACCCCATAGATTTTCTATGGGGTTAAGGTCAGGTGAGTTTGCTGGCCAATCAAGAACAGGGATACCATGGTCCTTAAACCAGGTACTGGTAGTTTTGGCACTTTGTGCAGGTGCCAGGTGCTGTTGGAAAATGAAATCTGCATCTCCATAAAGTTCGTCAGCAGCAGGAAGCATGAAGTGCTCTAAAACTTCCTGGTAGATGGCTGCGTTGACCTTGGACCTCAGAAAACACAATGGACCAACACCAGCAGATGACATGGCACCACAAACCATCACTGACTGTGGAAACTTTACACTGGACCTCAAGCAACGTGGATTCTGTGCCTCTCCTCTCTTCCTCCAGACTCTGGGACCTTGATTTCCAAAGGAAATGCAAAATTTACTTCCATCAGAGAACATAACTTTGGACCACTCAGCAGCAGTTTTGTTTTTACCCCAGGCAAGACGCTTCTGACGCTGTCTTGACACAAGGAATGCAACAGCTGAAACCCATGTCTTGCATACGTCTGTGCGTGGTGGTTCTTGAAGCACTGACTCCAGCTGCAGTCCACTCTTTGTGAATCTCCCCCACAGTTTTGAATGGGTTTTGTTTCACAATCCTCTCCAGGGTGTGGTTATCCCTATTGCTTGTACACTTTTTTCTACCACATCTTGTCCTTCCCTTTGCCTCTCTATTAATGTGCTTGAACACAGAGCTCTGTGAACAGCCAGCCTATTTAACAATGACCTTTTGTGTCTTGCCCTCCTTGTGCAAGGTGTCAATGGTCATCTTTTGGACAACTGTTAAGTCCGCATTCTTCCTCATGATTGTGTAGCCTACAGAACTAGACTGAGAGACCATTTAAAGGCTTTTGCAGGTGTTTTGAGTTAATTAGCTGATTAGAGTGTGGCACCAGGTGTCTTCAATATTGAACCTTTTCACAATATTCTAATTTTCCGAGATACTGAATTTGGGACTTTCATTAGTTGTCAGTTATAATCATCAAAATTAAAAGAAATAAACATTTGAAATACATCAGTCTGTGTGTAATGAATGAATCTAATATACAAGTTTCACTTTTCGAATGGAATTACTGAAATCAATTAACTTTGTCATGATATTCTAATTTTATGACTGGCACCTGTAATAAAAGGAACAGTTGCAAAAGAGTAATGCATATAAATAAACCACTAGCAGCAGATCTAAGGAGATGGGACAGCTCAGATTTCAGAGTCCACACAGCCAATGGGTAGACGCTGTTGCAGAACCTGACAGGACTGCTTCAGACGCTACAGTACTTCCTGCTAGTTGGAAATGGGACAAAGAGACCATGACAGGGGTGGAAGCAGTCCTTCAGAATGCTGTGGGCTTTGCAAATGCATCACTTACCGTATATACTCGCTGAGGTACCTAATTTTACCTACCAAAACAGGAAAAACTTATTGGCTTGAGTATAAGGCTAGGGTGGGAAATTCAGCAGCTACTGGTAAGTTTCAATAATCAAAATAAATACCAATAAAACCAAAAAAATTAATGTACATTAATTGAGGCATCAGCTCATTAATTGAGCACTCAGCCCGGAATGAGTCTCACAGAGGCTGCACAGCACCACACACAGCCCGCAGCAGTTCTTCTACCGCCCACAGACCAAACCAGGTACAGTGGAACCTTGGGTCATGACCGTAATTCGTTCCAAAAGTCTGGTCGTAACCCGATTTGGTCGTGACCCCAAGTAATTTCCCCCATAGGATTGTATGGAAATACAATTAATCCGTTCCAGACCATACGAACTGTATGTAAATATATTTTTTTAAAGATTTTTAAGCATAAATATAGTTAATAATACCTCAGAATGCACAGCGTAATAGTAAACTAAATGTCAAAACATTGAATAACACTGAGAAACAGAGAAAACTAACACTGCAAGAGTTTGCGCTATAGCGCTATGAACTGCTCGCTAAAAACACTTTTTTTAATGAATTTTAAGCACAGGGAAAAAAAATGAACATTTGAAAAATCCATAATTTAATAAACCACCAAGAAAAGTAACATTGCAGCAATGTATGCTACGGACTGATCGCTGTAAACAGAAGTGAAGTGGAGGTTAAAATCCAATAGAAAAAAGTCTTCATTAAATACAACAAGGTTAAAACAATGCTCAAATCTGTCTCTTTAAAAACAAGCCCTGTGCATTCTTTAACTGCCTTCTCGGCCTTATGCGGCCAGCCCTCTCTCTCTCACGTGCGCGTGTGTGTGTGTGTCTCTTGCGCATGTGTGTCTCTTTCTTTTGCGTGTGTCTGTGTGTGTTGCGCTCTCTCTTTCTCCTTCTCTCTCGCTTGCTGCACAGGGAATGCACAGGGAGAGACTGAACACGTGCGGGTTGGTGGTGGCAGCGGGACCTGACTCGAATATAAGCCGAGGGTGACGTTTTTCAGCACATTTTGGGTGCTGATAAACTCGGTTTATATTCGAGTATATACAGTAATAAATATATCTTCAATGGAGAGCAGAGATGACACAACGACCTTTTCTACTGTGTGCACTATGCATTGTAGGAACTTACAGTCAGAGAGACACTGCAGTTCCCAAATCAAACAGTGATGCAGTTGGTTAGAATGCGCTCTGTGGCGCCCCTGTAGAATGTGTTTGTGTGCCTTCTTGGCTATGGAGGTAGTGTTAATCGACCAAGTAAGGTTAGCTTCAAGGTGCACACCAAGGAATTTGGTGTTCTTGACCAGTACCACCACAGAGCCCTTGATGTGTAGCGGGATGTGGACAGCATGAACCATCCTGAAGTAAATAATCATTTCTTTTGTCTTGTCTACATTAAGAAACCGATTGCTGTACTTGCGCCAATCTGCCAATTTTGTATTCTGAACACTAACTCACCCCCATTTTTTATGATGAAATCCTGCTACTGACACTGTGTGACCACGAGCAAGTCACTTCACTTTGCCCATGCTTCAAATATTGTAACTTACTTTTAATGAAGATGTCAGCCAAATAATAATAAAAACAAGTTATCTGAATCAAAATGAAATACGGTAAGGTGCAAATTATAAAAGTACAATGAATAAATTACAGTAATAAGCATAGGAAAGGTTCTATAGAAATAAAATATATTATTATTATTATTATTATTATTATTATTATTATTATTATTAATGTAACTGGAAAACCACACAAACCTCACTGATCAATGTGTCCTCTAAAAATCTTTCGGAGAAAACAGTACACTCCATTTATATAACTGTCAAATGCAGCTGGTTGCTAATTGTAGCTTTACTTGTGTGGTCATTCTGCAAGTCAGAACTTCAATAAGAAAAAGAGTTCCTTCAGCCTAGTTGATAAAATGTAATTAGGTCGCTCACTAAGGCAGTGTTGCTGACAAATCAGTGAGAGCAATGGTGACGCGAGTTATCCAAAGCCTCAACCATTAAACTAGAATTCTTCAGTACCTCTTAAAAACAATATTTGATTTTCTCTTTGCTCATGTAAGCAATGATAAAATATACCGTCACTTTTTTTAATCTCGAGACTATTCTTGGCCAGTTCAAATGTTTGGATAGATTAAGGATAAGATCGCCACTTGTTTTCCAAAATCAAATTGTTTTCTATATGCCATAAATCATTTTTCTGAATGTCTCCCTAAAATTATTATTTTTTTCCGATCAGGAGGACTGCATTCTGTAAATATTTTCATTGCAAAGCTCTCTTTATGTTATAGACACATTGAATGAGATAATATTATGAGAAAAAGGAAAGAGAGACAAAATAAGCAGAAGGCATTCAAAAGTAAATTGAGAAAGGCAGGGGAACAAAAACTTAAATAGGTTGGGGTCAGGACATTGATGAAGACAAAGAACTACATATTAAAGCCAGAAACACAAAACCAAAAGTCACAATACTGTAGCAAATTTTATCAAAGTAAAACATTTTCAGAAGCCCCTTTTAGCTGCCACTTCTCAAAAGAGAAAAGTTTAGTAAAGCACTCCACGTTATACAGTATAAATGGGACATGATGACATAATGACCAGTAATATGCAAAACAACTATAAATAGTGCGGCCATAACCATATAAAGATAGTAGCAGAAAGCTAGTAACCATACCAAGAAAAAGACATCATGTTAGAAACTATAAATAATCTCAAAAAAATATCTCAGGAAGATAAAAATTGAGATTCATAACAATGTAAGTCTGGCAGTGGGAAGAAAGACAAAAACAACAAGTAGGTGCCTTTCAAAGTTTACTAATTGCCTGGAAAGGGAATGTATTTGCAAGGACGCAATACACACAAAACGTTTGATAAGACAAATCAACTTCTTCTGGGTTCTGCTCCATCATTTTAAGATGAAGAGGTTTGTGGTGATGCCTCCTAAAACACAGAAAGTGACTGGTGGTTTCTGTAGCTGCTGTGCTTATTAAGAAATTCCACGCATCCTTACTTTTTCCATTTCGTGTTGAGAGCTTTAAGTCGACTGTATTAATCGAATGGTGACTAATTGAAAATTCAAATGCATCCCTAAAATAATTTAAATTAAAGTTACTGAACCAATTTCACCCAATCCCTTCCACTTGTTCTTGACAGATGTAATCAAAGCCAGTGTATAACAGTGCCCTCACACTATTTTCGTCAATCGTTTTATTTCTATACTTTCTCCGTTTTCTATTAAATATTTTCCAGAAAACTTATGGCTTACAACATCAGAATGTATTACAGTTTAGGATAGGTAACCAGCTCGGACCAAACAGTGAGTAAGACAAAGTGATCAAATCAGTAAACATTCTTTTTTTGTGGTAAGTTCCCTAGAGATGACACCATCATACTCTACTGGCCCAACTTCACAAGCTGTTGGCACTTATCCTCTCCAATCAGAATCTGTTACAATCTGTCTTGTTACATTGATCATGGTGTATTTGCATGATGAGAGGAAAAAGGAGAATAAAAGGAGCCTGTAAGATTTTTACATTACATTTACTTTTTTAGCTGATGCCTTTATCCAGGGTGACTTACAACTTTTATGATACAATTGCTTACATTTCTTTTGGTTTTCCAATTGGAGCATGGGCAGGTCAAGTGACTTACTCATGGCCAAACAGTGTCAGTAGCAGGATTTGAGCCCATAACCTCAGGGTTTAAGGTCCAGAGCCCTCAGCACTACCCCACACTGCCTGCCTATGATGTCATTAATTTCTCTCACCTTGTACTTCTGAAGCCCTTGTGAAAGCAACTTACTAGAGTCTAGTCTAGTACTTTTTTAGCTTGGAAATTGACCATGTAGTTTTGTGAACTTTTGCTTGTCTTTTTGAGTTCTTCCTTTTTAGTGTGTTGAGAGGATTTTCCTTTGAGTATTGCTTGTGTTTTTCAGGTTTTGACCTGCCTCTTTTACAGACTCAAACAGAAATAATTTCTTTTAAACCTACTTGTGCTTTCTTTAATGTGTGTGCTTGCCCAGGTTTGTATTCCCACTTTGGCTCATATTTTTGCCAAGTTTGTTAGAGAGCATTTCTTATGCCTCAACCTCTATGCTTCCAGCCACACTGAGCCAGTGACAGCCTCTGCAGACAGAGCCATTTAGTGTACAAGTAAAGAATATGAGAACATTTACAAGTGAGGCTAGTATATTTAGTCGTTGAAGCTCTTTTGGTTAACTAATATATAAGCTGTGACAATATTTCCCTTAGGTCCTTTGTGAACTTGAACCCAGACACAGACAGACGGACATTGTTGGATCCACCACACACTGTTTATTTACAACTATATTTACAATCACGTGCACCGTTTCCCCGATGTCCAGGCCTCTCAGTTTCAATGCCTTTCTCCAGCTCCGTCTCTCTTCCACCCGACTTCCGCCCGATTCTGGCCAAGAATGAGGGGAGGTTGGCCCATTTTATAGCCCACCCAGAAGAGCTCCAGGTGCCTGACCAGCTGGTCTTAATTGCACCTCCGGGTGGGGCTGGTAAGTCATCAAAAGTGGCGGCTGGCTCTCCACAGCACCCCCTAGCGGCCACCCCAACCGGGCTGTGGTGGACTCCATGTCCCATGGAGCCACGGGGAAGACTGAGGAAGGACCCACGGCCAGGGAGGCTGCCCCCAGGTGCCCCGGGGGAGGCATTGCACTGTCCATGGTGGCTCCCCCGGGACGTATGCAGCAGAGGCGTCCCGGCCGGGCATGGGACCCGGCTGTCCGTCACACCTTATATACAAAGAATGTGTTATTGGTAGCCAAAACTTCATTAGAAGAGGAACCTGCTAATTAGATTGGCGATTCTAAATTGGCCCTAGTGTGTGCTTGGTGTGTGGGTGTGTTTGTGTGTGTCCTGCGGTGGGTTGGCACCCTGCCCAGGATTGGTTCCTGCCTTGTGCCCTGTGTTGGCTGGGATTGACTCCAGCAGACCCCCGTGACCCTGTGTTTGGATTCAGCGGGTTGGAAGATGGATGGATGGATGGACCTGCTAATTAACTTCTTTTGAATGAATTTTATTTGACTTGCTCTTGAAGACTCAAACCCCATAATTGTTTCTTTTTCCTTAATTAGCAGCCAAAGAATAATGAGATACAAAATGAGCCAAAACATGACCAGCAAACTGTGTCCATCATACAATATCTGAAACTAAAGAAAGATGAATGGCTCAGGAATGTTGATCTGCTCAGGTCCCCAAAATGTTATAACAGTGCTCTTAGAAAAGAGAAAATCAACAATTTCGGAAATGTATACCATTGCACAATGAGAGTTGCAACAAGCCATTGAATTAAAGAACAGGCTTGATAACTAATGGATGAAAAAAAACAGAAGGTTAAGATGCCACTTCCTCTAGTCCATTTCAAATGGAGTAATTTCAGACTGAAGGCAAACTAGTGGCACAGGCGACCACAGTCTGGTTTTCAAAGCTGCCATTCTTTTTCTCTCTTTTGTACAGGGGACATTCAAAAAGTTTCCACAGTTTTTTTAACTCAATTTATTAAGGATTTCAAAAACAAATGACATCACCTTTCTACACATTCACCTTGGTTTGCGATGCAGTTTTCCCAGTCACATGGCACTCTCAGACACTACCAATTACTACTCCTCCCACCTTCACCATAAAACTGTGGAAACTTTCTGAACGTCCATCGTATATCTACTGGGTGGTGGATCACTCTTTAGCTTCAGCCAACCAGAGGTGTTCTTGAGAAGACGAGTCAGGTTAGAATGGTGCTCTATCTTCTCTGTTTCTTTGAAATTCATCCCCTCTGCACAATGTCTATAAATCTGCAAGAAGATTTAGAAATCTTGCAACTCATATTATTATTATATTAACAATAATAACTTTTTTTTCATTTTTGGGATGCAGTCATTAATTGTAATGTGGAGTTTTTGTGTGTAGTTTCTTTAGTTACAGACAGGGTTGTAGAAGTGTGGCTAATCTGAAGTGTCTAAAACTGCTCCATGTCTGACTCTTTTCTATACCGGCTTTTTAAAAGAGTAGCACAAACAAGCACCTCTGCTTGGACAGCTCTAAATTTCAGAGAGAAATATGCTTATTTGTGCCAGCATCTGACATCTGTTTGGCTACACGCCACTCTGCCCACCTTCCTTGCGGCATCCAGCAGTCTCATGTGTTTTGCAGAATACCAGCCTTTGTGATTTACTCACCTTGCCGTTCCAGAAAGAGACTAAATCTGAGAAACGGTTTTCAGCTCCCACTAGACCAGCATGAGCTATTATATATTAACTGCAGAGCAGTTAAGAGCTCCCTTCCTCTGTACCGACTGCAATATGACTTTGCAAATAGATTTATTAGCCTTTAGCTGCCATACAACTTTTGGTTATCAGTCTAAGTCTGTACTTCATAGAGATGAGGGGACCTTTTCCCCATCCCCATCTGGCCTGATTTGCTGTAAATTTCAAGCCATGATACAGAAGATGAAGATCTTCTGTCAGAACTACTCACTCATGCCTCTTACTCTTCTGCCCCCATACATTAATGCATTGCATCTCTTGCATTATTCAGCATATTTTAACATTCAATTTATTTCTTTTAAAGAGAAAAATCAATTAACATTTCTGTTTGTAAGTTTGTAAATGTGTTCATAGAGGAAAGGGATGGCAACCTGAATGCTAACATTAGCAGCCAAAATGTTTTAGCATAAGCTGCTGACTGCCTGGTGTGATAAGCTGGGAACATTTTGCAGTCTGTGAACTATGGGGACATTATAATATAAAATGATATTGGGGAAAAGGTGGAAGACTGATAGAAGCTACAGAAAATGGAGTTGAGAGCGAGCAGTACAAATCATTGTGCTGCCAAACAATTGTGGAATCATTGGCTTACTCTGTATATAATATATCACACCATCTGTTTCAAACCATATACATCACATTATTCTGGGTAACACAAATTATGAAACCACTAAATAACACACACCACAAACCTGTGTGGTGGTACTGATTCATACTCCACAAGGCATTAGTGTAAAAATCTCCATGAATAAGTAACGCGTTCTTACCTACTTATGAAAGTGCCTTATAATGGTGTATACTTTGAAAAGTTCTATAAATCATAAAGACTGATCTTTCAGTAACAGTATATTAACAACATATATTATACACCACACTGTGCTTGAGTAGCATTTGATAACATAAAGTATATCACTACATCCTGTATCCTATTGCATCAAGATAGCCTGCTTTTGTCAGAGGATGAAAATGATAATGCTTCCAAGCTTTGTGTGCTCTGCCTGTAAATAATAAGATAAAAAAATTAAAGCACCACAATCAATCTTTATGATCCATGACAGTGCCAAAAAAATGAGACATGGTTGGCAGCCTTTGAAAACAGGCCTTTGTCAAACTCACCTGCACCAGCTTAAACCCAGGTGTCTCACTTAGTGCCTTACAGATTCAAATGAACAATCTGACTTAGCACCTTCAAGATCAATCAGAATGTATTCTGGTTCATCTTGCATCATTCACTAATGTACAAATGCTTATTACAACACAGCTTTTTATATAGAACACCTAAACTTGCAGTTTCACAGGAAAAGAAAAACAAAACTGAGGCAGTATAACAGATATAACATCATTACACTCATACCATGAAAGATGGCAAGAGTTCAGGAAGTAAACTGTGACAGCAAAATGACATTTCCAATTGTTCAAGTGCAGCCTAAATCTAAGCAGTCAAACAGTAGAAGAGGGAGGAGAAAGACTTCTGCAGCTGGCAAAGCACTCTGCGGGGACCCATCATATAGTGTGTCGGGGCAGAGCTGTTTCACTACTAATCATTATAGCTGGGTGTTTTAAATGTTGAGGTGCTGTAGATTAATTAAATATTAAAAATGAGCTTAATTGTGCAAATCTGCAATTGGACTTCATCTAAATTCTGATTAAATGCTTTCATGCATTAGATATGCTATATTTTGTTAATATACAGTATTTATATATTGTAAGAAGTGACCGGGCAGTCAGACTATTTTGAGGAGCCAAGAAAGATTGGGGTACCACCCTGGTAGTCATTGAAAAGGCAGCTGCAAATGGCTCAAACAAAAAGGCTTTAAAAGGTTTAATTTCTCTGATAGCGGTTTGCAGTAGGAGCTCTGTTGTCTGGAATAGTCCATTTGGTATCTGATGCCACATTCCAGAAACGCAATGGCTTCATATTCTGGTGACCTGACGGATGGAGTACCTCAGACAGTAAGTGGAGTCAGTCATTCTTCTTGGGTGCTTTTTCTTGACTGCGGAGGAAGAAGGAGATGATAAGGTTAGTGCCAGTGCCCCCTCTTGGTCCTGGGTGGTATTGCTTACCTCATCAGAGCCAGGAAGATGGTTCCTAGACAAGCACGCCTGATAATATATATATACATACAGTATAAAAATGAAAGGAACACTTTTTAATCAGAGTATAGCGTCAAGTCAATGAAACTTCTGGGATATTGATCTGGTCAGTTAAGTAGCAGAGGGGGTTGTTAATCAGTTTCAGCTGCTTTGGTGTTAATGAAATTAACAATAGGTGCACTAGAGAAGCAATAATGAGACAAACCTCAAAACAGGAATGGTTTAACAGGTAGAAGCCACTGACATTTTTCCCTCCTTATCTTTTCTGACTGTTTTTTAACTAGTTTTGCATTTGGCTACGGTCAGCATCACTACTGGTAGCATGAGGCGATACCTGGACCCTACAGAGGTTGCACAGGTAGACCAACTTTTCCAGGATGGTACATCAATACTTTCCATTGCCAGAAGGTTTGCTCTGTCTCCCAGCACAGTCTCAAGGGCATGGAGGAGATTCCAGGAGACAGGGAGTTACTCTAGGAGAGCAGGACAGGGCCATAGAAGGTCCTTAACCCATCAGCAGGATAAGGTATCTGCCCCTTTGGGCTAGGAGTACCAGGATGAGCACTGGCAAAGCCCTACAAAATGACCACCAGCAGGTCACTGGTGTGAATGTCTCTGAACAAACAACCAGAAACAGACATCATGAGGGTGGCCTGAGGGCCCTACTTTGTCTAGTGGGCTCTGTGTTCACTGCCCAGGACCGTGGAGCTCGATTGTCATTTGGCATAGAATACCAGAATTGGCAGGTCTACCACTGGCACCCTATGCTTTTCACAGATGAGAGCAGGTTCACCCTCAGCACACGTGCCAGACGTGAAAGGGTCTGCAGAAGCCGTGGAAAACGTTATGCTGCCTGTAATATCATTCAGCATGACTGGTTTGGTAGTGGGTCAGTGATGGTCTGGGGAGGCATATCCATGGAGGGACGCACAGACCTCTACAGGCTGGACAAAAGCACCTTGACTGTCATTAGGTATCGGGATAAAATCCTTGGACCCATTGTCAGACTCTATGCTGGTGCAGTGGGTCCTGGGTTCTTCCTGGTGTATGACAATGCCCGGCCTCATGTGGCGAGAGTATACAGACAGTTCCTGGAAGATGAAGGAAATGATACCATTGACTGGCCACCATGCCTGCCTGACCTAAATCCAATAGAACACCCCTGGAACATAATGTTTCGGTTCATCCAACTCCATCAGGTTGCATCTCAAACTGTCCAGGAGCTCACTGATGCCCTTGTCCAGATATGCGAGGAGATCCTCCAGGACACCATCCGTCATCTCATTAGGAGCATGCCCTGACGTTGTCAGGCATGCATACAAGCAGATGGGGGACATACAAACTACTGAGTATGATTTGGAGTTGCTGCAATAAAATTTTGACAAAATGGACTAGCCTGCCATATCGTTTTTTGACTTGGCAGGTGTCTGTTCAGGTACAACAGCTCAGGAAGGATGCCTCCTATTGTGTTGGTGGAGCCCGTGGCCCTGCCAGATTGTCTCCATCTGTCCTTCTGTCATACTCTGCTCCCGGCTAGGTATTGTTCCTGAGTCTAACCCTGCCAGGATGCCAGTGTACCCACTGCCACATTGGCACATTCTGCTTGTCTTCTGGGTGAAATAGGATGATCTTTGCCCTTTTTCTTGGGGCATCCTTGTGCTGCCCTCCTGTCTAATTAAGGAACCATGCTCCATCCTGGCTGGGATGCCAGCCTATGTGCGCTGTCCATCACAATATATATTCACACACACACACTGTGATCCATAATGTGTGGGACAAAGACACTTTCTTCCTTGATTTACCCCTTTGCTCCACAGTTTAAAATTACAAATCATTCAATTCAGATGTTATTAAGAGCACATTACAGATTTTACTTTAAGAGTATGGTAGCGCTGCTGCCTCGCAGTAAGGAGACCTGGGTTCGCATCCCAGGTCCTCCCTGTGTGGAGTTTGCATGTTCTCCCCATGTCTCCATTGGTTTCTTCCGGGTGCTCCAGTTTCCTGCAAAGACATGCAGGTTAGGTGCATTGGCGATCCTAAATTGTCCCTAGTGTGTGCTTGGTGTGTGTGCGTGTGTGTGCATGTGTGTGTGCCCCGTGGTGGGCTGGCGTCCTGCCCGGGGATTTGTTCCTGCCTTGCACCCTGTGTTGGTTGGGATTGGCTCCAGCAGACCCCGTAACCCTGTGTTAGGATATAGCGGGTTGGATAATGCATGGATGGATGCATGGGTATTTGCATACATTTCAGTTTCACCATGTAGAAATTACAACACTTTTTATACATGGTCCCTTCATTTCAGGGCACTTTAATGTTTGGGACACTTGGCATCACAATGTAAAGGAGTAGAGGAGTCCGAAAGTAGAGTTGGAGTGCCAACTGGGCTATCCTGTTTAATGTGATTGTCCAAAAAATAGAACTGAAATAGGGGATTGGGGATGCTACAACTGAAAAAAGGCGAGTAAGTTGCCTTGTGCGCCAATGTGGATTCTACAAACAGTAAGCTATATCAGGACATCTGGTACATAACAGGTCTAGTTCCCAACTGAGACCTCTTCTCCTTCTGGTGAATCTGCATTTATAGAGATTGACTGGAATGGGTGGGACTTCACAGGACGTTGTGGGCATTGAAGGGCATGGATAAGGTGCCCTCACTGGGCAACTTGTAGGTACGCCAGAAGGAAAAAGAGACAATTATAGAAAAATTTCCCTCTTGCCCTGGAGTGGTACCGCATGTATGTGCAGAGTCTGACAAGTGATCCTTAGATGCTCATGCATAACAATAGAAACTGCTATCTATACTGATATGGACTGGCTAATGTGTTAAGAATGAAAGGATGCCACATCATTTGATGGAAATGAAAATTATCAACCTACAGAGGGCTGAATTCAATGACACCCCGAAAATCAAAGTAAAAAAACGATATGGCAGGCTAGTCCATTTTGCTGAAATTTCATTGCAGCAAGTCAAAATCGTACTCAGTAGTTTGTATGGCCCCCACATGCTTGTATGCATGCCTGACAACATTAGGGCATGCTCCTAATGAGATGACGGAATGTTGTCCTGGGGGTTCTCCTCACATATCTGGACCAGGGCATCAATGAGCTCCTGGACAGTTTGAGGTGCAACCTGACAGCATCGGATGAACTGAAACGTAATGTCCCAGAGGTGTTCTATTGGATTTAGGTC
This sequence comes from Polypterus senegalus, assembly GCF_016835505.1. Lineage (NCBI taxonomy): Eukaryota > Metazoa > Chordata > Cladistia > Polypteriformes > Polypteridae > Polypterus > Polypterus senegalus. Next base: position 102,965,482 of record NC_053163.1, on the reverse strand, counting down.
AGTCAATGGTATCAATTCCTTCATCCCCCAGGAACTGTCTGTATACTCTTACCAAATGAGGCTGGGCATTGTCGTGCACCAGGAGGATCCCAGGACCCACTGCACCAGGAAAGGGTCTGACGATGGGTCCAAGGATTTCATCCCGATACCTAATGGCAGTCAAGGTGCTGATGTCTAGCCTGTAGAGATCTGTGCATCCCTCCATGAATATGCAACCTCAGACCATCACTGACCCACCACCAAACCAGTCATGCTGAACGATGTTACAGGCAGCATAACATTCTCCACAGCTTCACCAGACCCTATCACGTCTGTCTCAGGGTGAACCAGCTCTCATCTGTGGAAACCACAAGGCGCAAGCGGTGGACCTGCCAATTCTGGTATTCTATGGCAAATGACAATCGAGCTCCACGGTGCCGGGCAGTGAGCACAGGGCCCACTAGAAGAAGTAGGGCCCTCAGGCCACCCTCATGAAGTCTTTGTCTGATTGTTTGGTCAGAGACATTCACAGGAGTGGCCTGCCGGAGGTCATTTTGTAGGGCTTTGCCAGTGCTCATCCTGTTCCTCCTTGTCCAAAGCTGCAGATACTGGTCCTGCTGATGGGTTAAGGACTTTCTACAGCCCTGTCCAGCTCTCCTAGAGTAACTCCCTGTCTCCTGGAATCTCCTCCATGCCCTTGAGACTGTGCTGGGAGACACAGCAAACGTTCTGGCAATGGCATGCATTGATGTGCCATTCTGGAGAAGTTGGACTACCTGTGCAACCACTATAGGGTCCAGGTATCGCCTTATGCTACCAGTAGTGATACTGACCACAGCCAAATGCAAAACTAGTTAAAAAACAGTCAGAAAAGATGTTGCCCCTCTAGTGCACTTGTTGCTTATTTTATTAACACCAAAGCAGCTGAAACTGATTAACAACATGCTATGCTACTTAACTGACTAGATTAATATCCCTGAAGTTTCACTGACTTGATGCTACACTCTGATTAAAAAGTGTTCCTTTAATTTTTTTGATCAGTATAAATATGTAATTTTTTTCAATATTTTACATAGTTGCATAATGTAATACATTGCCGAATTCACTATAATGGATTTAGCCTTTCCTGGATAGGACATGTATAAGAAAATGTCCCGGCAGAAAAGAAAGAGTATTGGAAAAATCTTGGTGCACTGAAATCGTATATCCAAAATCCCCAAGAGAGTAGATGGCGGCAGCAGCTCAATGTTACTACCACTATCAGGTCAAATTCTTCAAAGTGTTCATGGAATGTGTTCCATAACCCAGGAAAAATTGTGTAAGCAGTACTAGATAAAGTTCCAGAAAAATGAAAATGGTCACTGCTATATTTGTGGACTTCAGGCTGAGCTGTATGTGATTTCTGGGTACGTAACCATGGCACTGCTGGGTCTGCCTTTAAAACATGCCTCCCATCCTCAATCAGTAAATATCTGGATGAGGGAAAGTAGGAGTGAGAGAGCCTCTATTTAGACTTGCAGCTGGAGCCAGAATTACTTCTTGGCAGATGGAAATCTAAGCCTGAGGTATCAAAGGATGAGATGTTAGCTTTTTCATTTTAAGACACCGCTAAAGTCATTTTATGTTTCTTTGAGTCTTAGGATATTTGATGATAATATTTTATATAACTTCTCTTATAAAAAAACTTCTGATGGTTTCTGACTTGATTTGTTAATAAACCTGCTTCTTTTGTGGAAATGAGTCTGTGGGTATGGGCTTAGCTGAGGAGCAGCTCTATAAGTTAACAGTGTACACACACACGCACACACACTCACAAAATACTCTGCGATGGACTACGGTGCATTGTCCTGGGCTATTTCTGGCCTTACGCCCTGCACTGCCAGAATATATAATATGATATAATATGATATGACACACGCAGCATGAGTGATCAAAATGTTTTCAGCCTTAGCTATTAGGGGTAACACCAACAAACTAAATAAGTTTTAATTGTCAACATAATTCATGAACCCTTATTATAACATTCATAAAGCTTTTGTATTCCACTCATATAAAACATTTTATCTCATTTATTACGCTTCTCATAGAAAAGGCAATGAGAGAATTCTTTACAGAAGTATGGCAAAAGGATATATATCTTTACAGTGATCCAAACTCAGTATGGCACAATAGGAGCCTGTGACCTTAAGGATTAGAGCTCCATTTCTATCCAGCCATCCATCCATTATCCAACCTGCTATATCCTAACTACAGGGTCACAGGGGTCTGCTGGAGCCAATCCCAGCCAACACAGGGCGCAAGGCAGGAAACAAACCCTGGGCAGGGTGCCAGCCAACCGCAGGCTCCATTTCTAACTGAACCACATTATAATCCATGTTCAAAGCTGATACTAATGGTGATAGGCCAGAGATAGTACTGTATCTTCACCAACCAATAAATCATTTGCCATGAGGCAGGACTCGGCTGCTTACTGAGACAGGAGCATTTTCTCCCTTCCTAAAACTACAAAAGAAAAGCTTCAGCTTCTCAGAAGTGTCACATACTAAAATATGCAAAATACTTCACTGGTATGTTATAGCAAATCTAGAAGAGCAAGTAAATTAGAAATAAATGGAATATCAGAGCAGTAGACCTTTGCTCAGCAAATATATTTATTGCCTTGTAATGATTCATGTGCGCTTTTAATAAAAGATCTGCTCCCTTCAATAATGTACATTTTCTGCAATGTGATAAACATCCAGCTTCTGCTGCCATCAAGTGGCTATATATAATTATAAAACTTGCAACTGTGTATTTGTATCTGCTAATTTTTTATCAAGATTTTATTTTATATGAAGTATTTCATAGCAAGCACTACTGTAAAGAACATAATACATTTTCAAAAATAACATGGTAAAGCAATGTAAATATTAAGAGATATTCAATATCCACAGCAGATAAAAGCAACACAATTCTTACGCTAAGTTGAATGTCATATAATAATAATAATTCTTTGCATTTATATAGCGCTTTTCGCATACATATTTGTATTTTAACATTGCACGTTTAATGTTAAGTACCATCTATGCTTCATGTGGGTTTGTCTCAGGTTACCTCTTAATTGTTTAAGCTGTGAACAATCATACTGGGGGCTTGCGATTGGGGGTTTGCCCTTCCCACTTAAATCATTTAATCACTGGAAATAAGCTCTGGAAGCAGCTCTGGAAATATCTAAGATGGATATATTCAAAATTACTGCCAATGTACAATCTGCATTAAATGTTTTCATTGTGCATAAGTGTGATTGCGTAACAGTATCTAGTTATCTTAATAACTGGCAGAACAAATAAATTCATATGCTGCCGTTTGAATCCTCATGACTCAGTAGACTCATATGGCGACTTCCTCCCTTACTTCATCACATTCTTGGGCATTTGATCTTCTCTTTATCTGTATTTTATTAAACAGTCCTACAGAACTGGGCTGCAGTAAGGTCCTTGTCGCTATAGAAGAAGCTAAATAGGCAGATCCTAGAACAATTATCTCATTTTCATCTTCTGTTGTCTTTTATTATTTCAGTATAGGCCTTACTGGCCTGGGGATATCCATATAAAATAATGTAAATTCTAAATGGTACATACGCCCATGCTGGAATAATGTCTCTGGTTTATCTATCTCTTTGTAAGGTGTAATTTTAACAATTTATACTCATCAGGTTGGGTAAGACAGATCTTTCTGTGCCTAATACTTTTTTGCACTGAATATGGAATATCAATATCAAATTCAGATGTCATAACCATCAACTGATTCACTTCCAGTATATCCATAAAAACACAGTTCAGTAGTTTGATGGCCAGGAGTATTTCCAGAAGTTATATTGTAGGATTGTTATATATGTATTGATCTTTATTGCTTATTGTTCAGTTTAGGTCTAACTTGTAGCCATTATACACAGATGATGACAACAAGATAGAAACAGCTGAGCGATGGATGTTCTTAGGTGTTTTGCAGTTAACTTACACAATAGTAAATCCAGCAGCATGAGATCAGGTATAAAACTGCCGGGCCGGCATTGTTACCTGCATGATCATGAAAGTTTGATGAGTTTGGAGGAAGAGGAACATTTCTGCAGAAGAAAGAATGACTTCACTCACTTCAGTGTGATACTCCCTGTGGAAGACATTGTCAGTAAAAGGCTATTGTGATCAGAAGCACATACTTTTGAATTATGATGTTCATTTAAAACTGATTAAAACCCAAAAACCATTGACTGAAAAGTTTAATTTACAGAACAAGCAGGGAGTTTTATGATTTTTTTTTCATGTATCTTCTCTTCTGCTTTGGTATACCTAATTTTGAACAAGTGCAAGTTGTACTGGAATCCAATTCTTGATTTTTTGCTTTGTTGTTGTTGACGCAGTTTGTTAACATACACACAACATGGTGGATTTTTTTCCAAGCAGCAGCATTAGATGGCATTTGAGGTAATCTAAAAATACTGGGAAACACAGAAGGGGAAGAGAATGTCTTCATGTCAAGAATTTAAGAAACCACACCATGCATTAGGGAGCCAAAAGAAAAAATCTTTCTCCGCTAAACTCTGGGAAGGTACAGACAAGATTTTGAGTTGAATGACCAGTAACTTCAGATCAACACAAGTAAGAAGAAGCCTACATCAAGACAAGGTTAATAGTTCAACTTGAGACATGACAGACAGTGAAATGCAGTGCTTTTAGCCATTTTCATTTGTTTCATTATATGAATCTTCCACAGCCTCACAAAAAAATTGGACATAGTCTGGAAGAAATAGATACCTGGAACAAATAAACCATCAATGGGATGGCAATCTATTACAGGGAACAAAACCAGACCAAGCCTTTTGGGAGTCATCAACCTTACTTGCACATGTTCTGAACAGGGGAGTTAACTCAAATGAGCATGGGAAAATATTGCTAACTGCACAAGGACTAATGGCAGGACTAGGAACTGAATTCTGCACCCTGGGACTGTGATGCAACAATCTTAACCACTGAGCCACAATGGATTTATTAATGCATGAAGAATGTTTCAGAAAACCACCCTACTGCATCTTTACATCATCATTACCAATGGGAATACTTCAAAATCCTGTTTTTAACATTAAAACAGAACAATTTTGACGATTACTGGAATATCAAGCCAGCAAGCCTGTCAAACCTATGTAGCTAGATTCTTCAAAGTAAAATCGAGTCAAGAAGAGCATGGGACTAACCTGGTATTTTTACCAGCTGGCTGCCTCATGAAAGTTAATCAATAATGCTCTACTATTTTACTTTGCAAGAAAATGAATCATCTGTATACTGGGTAGCCTTTGCCATAGGATATTCCAGTTATTCTCATTTATGCAAATTTTACGGCATGACATTGATATGATTGGAGGACACAAACACTGCTTTTGCTGTCAAGGAAAAATGCCCAAATTTGTTCAAAGCAAGTGAAGTACCACTGTGATTATTTGTCTATAAATCAGTAGCATTATGACATTGTGTGTTTTAGCTTCTTAGAATAATGAATGCAAGATGTATGACATGTTAATGAAAATGTATATTTTTATATAAATATATATATCCTGTCCATCCACTTTTAAACACACTTTATTCAGTTTGGACCACAGAGGCATTGGAGTCTTTACTGGCAGCATCAAGTGCAAAGGAGGAACCAACTGTGAACAGGGTAATGCTCCATTGCATGTGCCATTCACACATACTCCCAAACTTACATGTGACTAATTTAGAGTCAACAGATAAATCAACGGAAATATCTTTTAGATATGAGAAGACAAGTAATTGACCTGGAGACAAACCCACACAGACAGCGTGGAAAATGGGCAAAGAGCATAGAGCAAGTAGGATTTAAACTTACGAATCAGTGAAACCAGAATGTCTTTAGGGTTTCAGAGGAGGACAAACTCCTCACAGACAGTAACAAAGGCAGCATTCGAACCCTGCTTGCTGGAGTTATAATATTCTGTTGCAGCAAACTTCTTAATTCTAGCAGAATTTTTTTTTGTCTTAAATAATCCATAGAACAATAGTTATTTACCAATAGAGAATATTTGTTTTGTTTTCCTGACTCCTTCATGGGATTTTCTGCCTGTCTTCAGGTTTTCCTCTTACATTCCAGGATGGTGGGTGTTAGGTTAACTGGTGATTCAAAACTAATCCATGCATGATTTGTATTTGTAGGTTGGTCTTGTGATGGACTGACACCCTATGCAGTACTGGTCCCAGCAATGCACCTGGTGCTGCTTGACATATGCACCAGTTTTGTGTGCATAAAACTGAAATACAAGTATGCACAAACTTCAAAAAGATGGTGACTGTGCTGGAAAGTAAAATACTTTGTTCAGATATTTCACAAATACCTTCATTATTTGAAAAACATAATTGCAATGTTTCTGGCATAAGGTCTGCGTTTTCTAGTGAGTGAATTTTGTACTAACTTGAAACCAATGAAATGCTGTTTTACAATTCAATTCAGGTTCAAAGGCCAAAGCCTATTCTGGTGGCACAGGGCAAAAGGTAAGAAACAGCCCTGCACATGGTCATAGGTTGTGCCAACTTACTCATTAATTATACAACGTACACATCTTTGGGATAGTATTGGAGACAAGCCCCAAGTACCATTAAGCAATACCCACAAAGACACTGGGAGAACATGCAAACTCCACATAGATGACTGGGCATGAGAATCAAGTCCAGGATGCTAGATTTGTGAGACAAGATTGCTCACCGTTGTACCATCCATCTTATGACTTACAAACACGGATTTATGTAAAGCTTAAAAATTACTACAATTGGTCAACCTATTTTAAATTTTATACTCAATGCTGAAGTTTCCTTTCACTCAGTCTAGGGAAACAAAGCCACAGGAATTAAGAGAGAATTGATTTCTAGTCCCCTTTTTATAACCTCTATAGATTATAATAAAACACAGTTTTATTAATAATAACACTGCCTTGGATCTAATAAAACTGAAAATCAAATCTTATGATTTTAGCAGTTGTGTGTGATGGCTGAGGCACTAAGCTTTTATAATCCAAGGCTGCAGATTAATTCCCCAACTTTTACTGTTTGTGTGACCCTCTGTAATTTATTTAACTTTTCTGTGGTCCAGTTGTAAACATTCTTGAGAAAAAATTGTATTATATTATTATATGCGTACAAGGCCTGGGGATTATGTTTTATATAGCACAAAATGATCTGCTCCTGCTACTGTTTCAGGGGCCGTGCCCAAGCGCCAACGGAAGATGTTAACGATTGCTGAAAAGGTAAACGTTTTGCATTTGTTGAAGAAAGGGAAAAGCTACACCGCTGTAGGACGCCATTACAGCATCAATGAGGCTACGATTCTTTTTATTTAAAAAGTAGGAAAGGAATATAAGATCTATGGCTGCAGTGTCCTTTTAACCAGGGTGCAAAACGAGTTATAAGTGGATGTAATAAGGCAGTAGTCTGGATGGAATCTGCTTTAGTGATTTGGATTGAAGACTGCCAGAAGAAGAACAACGGCAGTGCTACACAATCGCCTGAAGTGGCTCCTTTAGAAGGGCTGTAACACTCTCCTTTGTTGTGCAGTAAAATTAAACTCATCGTTATTGGACAATTCATCGTGTTATTGTTGGTGAGTAACCATAATTAATTTTCTACTTACAGTACTTAGTACATGTACGTACGTTTAGTGTCACTGTACACACATTTACTGTATACAATTTTTCTTGCATTGTACGTATTTATTGCTGGTGGCCTGTCTAACGTAATGGCTGTAACATATGTGATATCAGAGACACTCGATATCTTTAAAATAATATTTAGGTTTTACTGTATATAAACAGTGTGTTTACATAAATAATTTCAATTAATCTTTCCTAATATCTAAGAGAATACAAATGGATTATGCTGTATGACTGTGCAGGGAATATTTATAAACAGTGTGGGAGAGTTTATAAGGGCTTAAAATATATAAAAATAACCATACAAACATATGGTTTCTACTTCATGGATTTTCACCTTTCGCGGGGGTTCTGGAACGCAACCCCCGCGATCGAGGAGGGATTACTGTACATAGGTAAAGGCAGGCTCTGCATTCAGAAGTCAACCTCTTGACAACTAAAGAAACTGAACTAATTCATAAATCCAGACATCATTACTATGAACACGGAGAGAAAGCTAATAAGCTTTTAGCTCAACAAGTCCACAAGCAAGATGTTCGCAATACAATCCCAGTAATCACCAACACGAACAGAAACGAAATCATCAACCAAAAAAATATAATGCACACATTGAGAAACTACTATATATATAAACTACTATTCTACAGAATTTAAAGAAGACAACACACAATCTAATATATTTCTGGATATATTACAGATACCACAAATAGATACTTTTAGTGGAGAGGAACTGGATAAACCTCTGGCGCTATTAGAATTACTAGATGCTATAAAGTCACTTCAGTGAGGGAAAGCAGCAGGCCCTGATGGCTACCCTGCAGAATTTTATAAGAAATGCTCTGCTCAACTAGCTCCCCTCCTATTAGCAACATTTACAGAAGCTAGAAACAATCAAATTCTACCTCAAGCTTTTCGCCAAGCATTAATCACCATCTTTCCTAAACAAAATAAGGACTTATTACAATGTGCATCATACAGACCAATTTCACTTCTGAATAATGTTGTTAAGACACTCTCAATAATCATAGCTAGAAGGATGGAGAAGGTGCTGATCAAACTGGATTTATCAAGTGTCGGCACTTGTCTTCCAATCTTCAATGCCTGTTTAATGTAATATACTCACCAACAAAGTCAAACACCCCAGAAATACCATTATCATTGGATTCAGAAAAAGCATTTGACATGATTGAATGGAAATACCTTTTCACTACATTAGAGAAATGTGGGTTTGGCCCGAACATTTGTGCATGGATCAAACTACTGTATACCAATTCAGAAGATTCAGTTTGTATTAACAATATTTGTTCAGACTACTTTAAACTAGAATGTGGTACCATTGCTATTTGCAATCGCCATTGAACCACTGGCAGTTCACTGTCGAAATGCTGATCAGATAAATGGGATTATCAGAGAAGGACTGGAACAGAAAATTTCTCTCTATGCAGATGATATGGTACAGTATATATCAGACCCACAAAATTCTGTGCCTGCAGTCTTAACAGCACTTACAGAATTTCAAAAGATCTCTGGTCTCAGAATTAATCTGAATAAAAGTGTACTCTTTCCAGTGAATTCTCAAGCATATAATATTAGTTTAGACACTCTACCTTTTATCATTGCAGATCTGTTTAAATACCTTGGGGTAAATATCACAAGTAAATACAAAGCTCTTTATCAACAAAACTTCGCCATCTACACGGAAAAAATTAAGCAAGACTTGCATAGATGGTCAACCCTTCATCTCACTCCAGCTGGAAGAATTAACGTTGTTAAGATGAATATTCTTCCTAAGCTTCTTTTTTTATTTCAAAACATTCCAATATACATCGATAAATATTTTTTTAAGCAATTAGATTCAACAATAACCTCATTTATTTGGAACTCAAAACATCCACGTAATTTCAAGGACTTAGACACCATCTCTGCAATATATAAAATTATTTTACAGTCCCTGCCTTTTAAAGATCCAAGAGGACAATGGTAAAAGGATCTCTTAATCAATATATCAGAAAAGGAGTGGAAAGTAGCAATGCAGAGAATTCACTTGAGCTCCATATGCACAAAGCATACAATTATTCAATTATTCTGTCTTGCCTAAAACTGTTCAAAATGTTTCCAGGGCAAGATCCAACCTGCAAATGCTGCAATCAAGTTCCAGCCTCACTGGGTCACATGTTTTGGGCCTGCACCAAATTAACATCATTTTCGACCAAAATTTTTACTTACCTTTCAGATAGACTTGGTGTCACAATCCCTCCTAATCCTTTAACAGCTGTGCTTGGTGTTCTTCCAGATGGGCTTAAAGTGCAGAAGGACAAATAAACTGTGACTGCATTCACTACACTTTGGCACGCAGACTTATTTTGCTGAACTGGAAGAATCCTAACGCTCCTCTTATAAGTCAATGGGAAACAGATGTGTTATACTATTTGAAATTGGAGAAAATCAAATATTCAGTTAGAGGATCGGTACAGATTTTTTTTCAAAACATGGCAGAATCTAATCAATAATATTTTAGAATAAGCTCTTAAAGCACAGAGGAAGCAATTATCTCCTTATTTCTTTTTCTTCTCCAGTCATCTCTATTGGCCTATTAAACTCATCAATTTATGTATGTTTACATGCCTTAAGTTTTACTCCTTTGGCCATGCTCTCTCTCTCAGGGGTGGGGGTTGACTTGTTCTCAATCCTATTTTTTGTAAAAATTGATTATTTGTTTGGAATGATTACAATAAAATTAATAATAAAAAAAGGACCTTTTTTGGCTATCTGTACTAACTCCATTAACTCCCAATGGTTCATTTTCCATCCATCCATTATCCAACCCGCTATATCCTAACTACAGGGTCACGAGGGTCTGCTGGAGCCAATCCAAGCCAACACAGGGCACAAGGCACGAAACAAACCCCAGGCAGGGCACTAGACCACTGCAGGATGCGCACACACACACTAGGGATAATTTAGGATCGCCAATGCACCTAACCTGCATGTATTTGGACTGTGGAAGGAAGCCGGAGTACCCAGAGGAAACCCACGCAGACACGAGGAGAACATGCAAACTCCACACAGGGAGGACCCAGGAAGTGAACCCGGGGTCTCCTAACTCCAAAGCAGCAGCACTACCCACTCCACCACTGTGTCGTCCCCTGGTTAATTTTATTATATGAAATTATTTCCGGTTCCCTATCATATTCATAACCTGCACACCATTTATTCTGCCTGATCAGACTACAGTCATGTTTATTCAAATTCTGGCTTAACAGTCAGTTAATAAAACATAGAGTCACCAAAAGGCTCAGTTGCTTTAGACCTTTACCTCAATTCATGGGAATAGCAAAGTCTAGAGTATGTGCTAATGGCTCACTTTGTGAAGTACCTTTGATGAGACAAAGTCTGTCTCATGCTGCCTAGTGCACCTGAATATAAAATTCATATCCAGTTATAAAATGAGTAAGAGAAAGTTAGGCATCTCTTGTTGAAGCACATACTATATAAGCTTTGTATTTTCAGAAATCAAAAATTTTAGAGTTGATATATGTTAATCAGAGGTAGTGAAAACAACTCCAGAGTGTACTGTATATCGAGAACAGAACAAGACAAATAGCATAAGCATATAATGAGACAAGACTTTCAGAAATTCTATTCTCTGTAGAACATACTGCAGTTTCTCAACTAAAGATTTAAAGAGCCATAGGATTGTTCTACAGCAGCCAGGGATAGCTGACCTGACTTCTTCAGTGTCTGAACTCAGCCAGTCTCTTGATTCAGGCAAGTGTGGTGCTCTGGCAAGTAAAGAAAAAGAGCAGCTATCATATTTCACATTTTAAATGCACTGAAATTAAAAGTTTACCTTTTTTTTTTAATAAAAACTGATTTGTTTAAATACAAATACAAATAAATATTGTCATACTGAGTACATTGAAGAAACAAAAAATGCAAAAAACTGTTCATACAGGAGGAGGAGGTTAGGAGCATGCACTGATACAGCACATTGCCACTCTCACCACACGACAAACCAATTTAGGATCCAGATTAGGACCCGAGTACAGCCATACAACGGGTGACACCTGAGAACCACACTAGTTCAGATGGAGTGGAACAGTGTGAGGTTTTTTTAGGGTGACTGGAGTGCCAATTCTGCCACGAACCCCCAAGTTTTTTTCCTGAAGGTTGAAGGGCCTACATGCAGGGATGGATACAGATTAACGTCATATCCAGGACGGAGCAAATGCAGGTTAAGGGTCTTGCTCAAGGGCTCAAGAGAGCAGAGTCCCTTTTGGCATTTACAGGATGCGAACCTGTAACCTTCCCTAGCCTCAGAGCCATTCATACTGGGTTATAAATATTAGGACAAAAATGCAACACCACACGATAATTACATATAAACTGATGTTTAAAATAAAATAACAGTCTCAAACCTGATTAATCCAATTCAGGGTTACAAGGCCAGAATGAGTGTCACACAGGAACCATCCCTGGACTTGAAAGTAGTACACTGTTGGACCTACTTATGTACACACCTACACTCACATGGGGACAATTCAGAATTGCCAGTTAACCTAACATACATTTTCTCAATGTGTTAAGAAGCTTTCAGTACTCTGACTTAAACAATGCTGATGTAGGAAAAAAATGTTCAAACGTTACATCTGGAGAAGGGTGTAAACCCAGCATGCTTGATCTGCAAGGCAGTAGAGCTAATTACTCCACCATCATGCCATCTTTTCTAATGAAAATATAGAGGAAATTCAAGCAAAATGACATCTTTTATTGGCTAACTAAAAAGATTACAATATGCAAGCTTTCGAGGCAACTCAGTCCCCTTCTTCAGGCAAGATGATTTAGAAGGCAGTTTTGAGCTGTGTAGCAAGAAGGTCCGTCTCCTACAAGAGTGTCATTAAGGGCCTTGCCCAGGACAAAGCTTTATTTATTGCTTTTCTGGTCTTTGGTGTAATTTTTTTTAATTCTTCTGGTGTCTTTAAATTCTAACACCTTCAAATGACAATGATATGTGATATTAGGCAGAATAATATAATACTCATTAGGATATCAATTAAGACAATTAAGTCATATTTTAAATCTTGTCTTTCTTAATACTTGGAGACCCATACTTAATTCCTCCATAAGCACTTTGGAATTCCTTAACTTGTAATAAAATTTTTCTTCACTCTACTAATAAGTGGTGTGTTCCTTGCTCACTTATTTATGAAAGGAACTGCTCCACAATGTTGCTTGTGGCCTTAAAAGTTTAAACCCGTACACCAGGCAGGTTCATACTTAACTGAGAGTTTGTCCATCACCATGTACTGCAGGAGAAAGGTACTTCAATGCCAAACAGTGTTCTAAGCATGCTCTCCTCTCTTGATTTTCATTGTTTTCTTCATTTTTTTGTCCAAAACCTTCTTTTCCACAAATCAAATTTCCTGGTAAGTTGCTATATTCCATGATCAAATTTTATCATTCCAAGATTTCTTGGTTCTTGCAGGCTGGGATGAGTTGAAAATTGTCCTGTGTCCATTCATTAAACTCTAGGTGAGAAGAAACTGCTAATGGCCTACAGCATTGCTCCTTAATAGACACAGAATCCAGAGTCCAGATTCAAGCCTGTTTATTATCTGTATGGACTTTTTACATTCTCCTCATGCTCATGTGTGTTTTCCCTGAGTCCTCCAGTTTCCTGCCACTTCCCAAAGACAAGTAAATTAGGTTGATTGGTGAATTGTCAGAAAATCTTAATATGAACAACTATGCTCTGTGATTGAATTATGTCCAATGACTTGGTGATACTGAATAGCTAGGTTCATAAACTCGATTGATAGGTAATCTAAAGAAGAATCATTGATGGAGAAATTAGCTTTGATGTATTCCTAAAATATCATGTGTTCTGTATCACGATATAGGTGTAAAAGCCTATCTTTACCATGCTCTGAAGGTATTTGCTGTCTGTTTATACTATGCTCATCATACCCTTCTCATTTCAAAGCAACATTGTTACAGCTTTTATCGTTATCCCTATACATTATTATGTGAGTGAATGATGCCACTTGAACCCTTTGCGCTTTCTTACCTGAACTTCTTTTACCTAAGAGAGGAATAAACTCCACAGTAATTAAAATAAAAAAAAATATGAAAGAGAGCACAAATAAATGATAAGGCGCTTTTAAAGTAGATGTCATTTATTATGAGTTTGAAATCATATGCTGATTTTGTTATCATTTAAACTGGTAATGTATTATCACCACAAACTGGTTTATTGTAAAAATAAATACTGATCTAACATACACTTTTTAGCCATAAATCTATTTGATCTAGACAGTTATCATGTGTGTACCCCATTCTCTCTACAATAGCACAAGTGATTTTAGTCTCTTCATTAAAGTCAGTTTTTGACCTATGGCTGGAGTTAAATAATGCTTTAAAATGTTCAGTACAGGGACTTGACAGTGAGACAAAGTTAATTACCAACAAAAACAGGCATGTACACTAGAAGGTTCAATCAAATCATCCCCCCCAATGAATAAATAGTTTTATACTATAGAAATATTGAATACATTTCACATGCTTCCACCTACATAATAAGATCAAACACTTCAATCTGGTTAGGATGCCATCATGCAACAGAAATAACAACAGCAAAAGTTCTGCCATTAAATGGAAAACTAACATCATGTCATCTAACTTGATCAACAAAATGTAGGCAGATAATAGAGAAGTCAGTAAAGTTTTTTTTTAAATCTTCCTTGACCTAAAAATTCATTACAGTGCTGTCACAAACTAAGAAAACAGATCCTGCTGGGTAAAAAACCAAGACAAACCATAGTTAAGCTGAAGCCAACATATTTGGTGACATGAAAAAAGGCACTGATAATTGGAAATGTCAAAGGCAAAAGAAACGAAAAGAAGAGAAAAGAAAAGAATGTGAGAGAGAGAATGAAACTATAAAGAATACTCAATCAGGATCTACTGACATTTCGGTTCATTTTGGAACTTTTCTTCAATGTATTTGCATTCCACTGTGCACTGAGGTTGCTGTCAATATTTCATTTAAGGGTGAGGGTGAGTCTATAAGAGCTTTGAATCAATTTAATAGAAAGACTTGCTTATGTCTAAGAATTAATAACTTAAAAGCTGAAGAATTTCTAACATCCATCTTAATTTCTTACCAAGTTGATTGACCCTTGACAATTTTTTTTAGTTTCTGTTACTAGTTAGCAATTCCAGTGTCTTCCACTTGAGCATGTTAACTAAGAATAAAGATTTTCTTTTTCACAGAAAAACATGCTTGTTAGTCACAGATGGCAGACAGTCAAATTCAAATTTTAGGTTTCTACAGATATTGTTCTCAAAGACTTGTTAAAGTTGTAATCTCCAAAGATTTATACAAACATTGATTTTCTGAAAGTGACAAATGCATCTGTTAAATAAATAAATAGTAATAATGTTAATATGCAAAAGAAAAGCCTGGTGAGTTATAGCCTAACGACTTGTTAAGAATGAGATATTAGGATTTTTGGCAACACTTTACATTAAGTGTCCATAATTACACTGTAACTACTATGTAATTACCTGTATAAGTACAGTGTAACTACGAGTTATTACTCCGTACTTACTGTGTAATACAAAGTAACATTATAGTTAATTACTCAGTTGTCATTGTTATTTCACAGTTTATATACTTATAATGTACCAATTTATCACTGATCCAAAAACAAGTGTACTTACATAGTTACATTGTATCTGTACTTTCAAAATATAATAAAAACATCAGGGTATGTAACTACAACTATGTAACAGATGTTCCATGGTCTGGGAAATTGTAATGGAGAATTGCAGAGACAACTGCATAGGTTTCCAATGATATTTCAAGATCTTTTCTAAATGGTGCAAATGTCTTTGCAAAATGGTTAACGCTTTTTCCCAAAATCTACAGGGGCTCCTCCTTGACATGTTTTGCTTAAACAATCATTTGTCACATTCTTGTAGTTGTGTTATACTATTTATTGTTGAATTTTTTGGGCTATTATTATACTCATCCCTAACATAATACTGCTAAACTTGCATCATTCAATCAAGGTAAACAGATCTTGAAATATCATTGAAACCTATACAGTTATCGCTGCAATTCTCCATTACAATTGCCCATACCATGGAACATCTGCTACATAGTTGTAGTTACATACACCGATGTTTTAATTACATTTTGAAAGTACAGATACAATGTAACTATGTAATTACACTTGTTTTTTGATCAATGATAAATTGTTACATTGTAATTATATAAACTGTGGAATAACAATGACAACTGAGTGATTAACTATAACGTTATTTGTATTACACAGTAAGTACGGAGTAATAACTCGTAGTTACACTGTACTTATACAGGTAATTACATTGTAGTTACAGTGTAATTATGGACACTTAATGTAAAGTGATACCGGATTTTTTTTTAAATAGCAACCAAATGTTTGCTAAGAATAAGTTGTTTCTATTGAAAAATTTAAGGATATGATTGGAAAAGGTATCAATATGATTCAGTAAAGGTGAAGGTGTGAATTGTATGATTAAGTCATTAATTAGAATTAAATAAATTAAAGTGCACTCACTCTTAATTACCAACATTTCAAGTTGCTGTATGGGAGTACAATATACCTTTCTGCCTGATGGTCTTTTAGAGTTCCAGACATTGCCTTTGTAGAATCTGTAAGTTCTCCTTGGGTGTAACTGGTTAGTATACAGGTGAAGGTAGTTGTTAACTCTAAAATGGTCCTATATGAATGTTAGTTTATAAATTAGTTTCAATCAGAAAGAATTGTGCCCAGTACCTGATGCTACTGTAATAGGCACCGGATCCCTGTCTCCCAAAACTGGATGACTTGGTTAGAAAAATGGATGGATGGATATTTAGCTATCCATTAATTTTCTTTACCAACTTTCCAATTACAAATAACCAAAACCAAAACACAGCAGGATCGCTCACAGAGTAAGAAACAGTCTTCAATGGGATTCCAGTTCATCACAGAATATACTTACTCATAGTGGGTCAGTTGAAAAAGCACCAGGCTTCATGTCTTTGAACTGACAGATGAAATGTGTATTGACAAAGGCAGAATATGTAAACTCCAATAGGAAAGCAAGACAGCTTGGATATAAACCTGGTTACAAGAGCTCTGACAACACTATTTGGTACAACACCATGCTACTCTGTTTTATTGTTATGTAAAGTGAATATACTCTATGATTCTGCATTGTTGTGTATTTATAAGGTGTGTAGCTATTCTGGGAACAGATGTCACAAATATAAATAAACAACAGATTTTAGAAGTGGCTATCAATTTTAAAAGCACAATCAGCCTCCTTTTCATTCTCAGTTCCAAGGGTACTTCTTCTTGCTGTCCACCGTGCCCCAGGTTGGAAAAATGATATTCAGAGTGACTTGTTAAAAGACACTGATGCGCACAAAAATCAACATAGTAAAACCAGTATAGTATAACCAAATACTGACTTCTTTATGACATAAAAAAAAATATTCACAAGCACAGGCCATTGCACTCAACCAAGCTTGCCAGTCCCATCCACCAACTTATTTCAAAATAACTAAAGTCCTACAGACTACAACACTGCTTGGTAATGTATTCCATGTAACTATAGCTGTTTGTGGGAAGAAAAACTACCTAACCTTTGTGCATAATTTCCCCTTAACAAATTTCTAACTATTCCTCAAAGTTCTTGTCAAACTCATTTCACAGTAACAGCCTCGATCTATTGCACTAATTCCTTTAAGAATTTTAATCAATTCAATCATGTCAACTCTTATGTTTTGTTTGCATAACTCAAACCCCTCAATCAAGGCTCGCACTTGGCATCGATCGAGTAGGCACTGACCTAGAGGTGCCAAAACATTATTTGAGGGTTACAGTCTCCAAGATGGAACCCCCTCCACCTTTGTCAATTTCACTCAGTTTTTCACTTTTCGATGTCTCTTTTTGGGCACTTGCAACCAACTCGGCCTAGGGACACAATGTACTTTTGAGCCGGCCCTAACTGCATTCCCAAAATCAGATTAGTTGCTTTTCTTTGGACTTTTCTAGCACTGCTCTGTCTTTTTATTGCTTGGAGACCAAAGCTACACACAGTACTCCAGGTGTGGCGTTGTTATTACATTAAAAAGCATAAATATAACCTGCCTTAGCTTGTACATTAACATCATATTACATAAACTGCCATTCTGTTAGCCTTCTTAACAGCTTCTGAACACTGCCTGAAGGTTGATAGTGACAAGTCCACTATTACTTCTAAGTCCTTCTCATTACCACTAATTTGAAGTTTCAGACCTTCCATTGTATATTCAAATCTAACAATTCTACTTCTTATATCTAACACCTTACATTTACATTAATTCTGGGTGAGAAAAATATGCCCAAATCTTTATGCTATCCAGGTCTGTCTGTAACACTTCATCAGATTCTAGTTTATCTGCAAATCCACCCAGCTTAGTATCATCTGCAAACTTAACCAACCTGTTGTTTTTATTCCAATCCACATATCCATATATATATAGACACCATTTTAGACATCATCCAGTTCAGATAAAGCTCCTTGAATAATAACCCTTAGTTTCCTTTAGCATGTATATTGGCTCCATATTGTGACCCATCAGCCTAGTTTCTATGGAGATGACTCTTGTGTCAGTAAAAGGCTTGATGCCTACATATGTTTAATGACTCATGGTTTCTAGACCAGTTAAAATGAAAAGAAGAGACAAGATCTTTGTTATTAAATATCCTGGCATTATGAATACATTCATCACATACAGTGGCCATTTAATTACACTACAATTTATACAGCTAGATGAAGAATTTACCAGGCTTCACAAATTAACAAATCAACTTTTCTAGCTAAAACCCTGCCGGTCAGTCATATATATTACTTTAAAAATATTTTATTCCAACTTTTCTAACCCAGTACTGTTTTAGTCCCAACCAAAGTGACATATGGTATTTATAGATCCTATAGCAAGCAAATAAAAGTGAATGAAACTCAAACAGCCTGCAGTCAGCCAGTGAGTGAAGCAAAGAGCTTTGCATTTGCTTGCTTAGAAGAGTGAGCAGCAAAAAGTCTTGCCAGAGCCAGATCTGAATGATTTATATCCCAAAGATGGCACAGAGCACTAAATAAATTTGTACGACATTTCTGCACCACTGCATAGTATAAATCTGTAATCAATATTTAAAGTAGTAAAACATGCACATGAATACTGAATTTGTTTTTCTTAGCAATTTCCCCTGTGTGTGCATATGTGACTTTTTTTTCCCTTCATGACGCATCTCTTCCTTTTTTATGGAGTGCGGCTCAACCTTTGCACATCCATCACACAGGCACTGCTAAAAACGTGTAGAGAGACTGACCTAGTAGAGCCACAAAACCAATACCATCAATTAGGAGAAAACAATTTCCACTGGCAAGGAGAGACAGTCTAATTGCTTAATCTGACAAGATATTAATGGTACTAGTCAGAAAAAAGTATAATGGATGCTGATGACCTTTGGACACATTGCAAGAGATGCTAGATATTACTTATAGTTGAGCCTGCAACTCAGTGCTGATTCCTGAGCTCCCATCTCAGAGACTTTCATTACCAGCTTCTATCACTTTGATAAAGTGAAGTACCAGCGTGCAAGTCTATTAGATAAAACACTGAAAGGTTTTCTTTTTTAAGTTATGATCACAATCCATGTTAAATAAAAAAAATAGTCCTCAACCACTGTTCAAAATTGGATACAAAAATTAAAAGTAAAATGTACTGTTGAATGAAGTAAATGTAGATGTCACATATTCAATTCAAAACTTTATGCAGCTTGTACGAAAGAAAAATGATACCCCATGACAAACTCACTACTTTGATCGTTTGATAGATTTCAGCAAATAACCTACAGACCCTGGCCTTGGCTGAGGCCCAGAGAGGCATTCTGTGACTGTTTTTCATTTTGGTCAGTTTATTCAGCTCCATTCTATAACTGAACTTGGCTTATAAAATGGCATTTCATACTCCGTTGGGGCAGGAATTGACAACAGTCTGTATCATAGTATCATAGATTGGATTAGCCTTTAGGTCTCTGGACAAAAAGGTAGTCAAAATTGTCCTCTTTGTAAAAATAGAAAAAGGAGACATATAGCAATTATAGACGACCTCAAAATGGTATTCCTTATTAATACATTAACATACAGAATTAAAATATGCCTCCTTTCAATTGTAAAATAAATTATATATACTGTATGTATATATATATATATATATATATATATATATATATATATATATATATATATATATATATATATATATATATATATTGTAAGCCACTAGGGGGCGCACTGCCACCCTAACCCCTGGACACAGACAGGCAGGACACAGATTCACTCAACACCCCTGTTTATTTACAATTAAAAGTGCACAAGCCACCAACAGCACACCAATATGCAGTCCATTTCCTTCCTTGACGCCAGTCCAAACGCCTCCACTCCTCCTCAGGCTTTGTCTCTTTCCTCCCGACTCTGGCCTCTTATTCAGGTCCCGAGAGTGTTCCAGGTGGCTCATCACTATTACCTGGAATCACTCCCAGATGAGATGGAGGTCCACTACATGGCTCTGCAGCTCCCACTGGCGGGCCCCACAGAACCCAACAAGGCTTCACCAAACTCCAGTTCCCAACATGCCCTGCAGGAATCCGTGTAGCCACAGCTACCCAGGAGGGCCGCCCTCTAGTGTACCAGGGGAGGTATTGCCTCATCAATGCCCTTCCCCCTGGTCCTTCCGCCCTGCTGGCGTCCCGGCCGGGTAGTGGCTGTCCATCACAATAAATATATTGATTGCTAGTGCAATCAAAAACATTTCAAATTAAATCCAATTTAGGGTGATGAAGGGCTGGCACCTATCTTGGAAGCATCAGGACCAAAGCAGAAACCATTTGTGGACAGGATGCCAGTCCAGCACAGGACCCACTCACACACCCACCCACACTAACACTTCTTATTAGGTTAGTTAGGAGCTGACCTAACACACAGTAACTTAAGTACCAAGAGAAAATCTTACAGGGACATGGGGTGACAGCAGGGCACTGGATTCAAGCCCAGTACTTACCAGTGCACCATTGTCCCAACCTAACTAAACCACACAATAAAATGTCATTCACACACATAATTGGGAGTGCGCAGGAGGCTGTGCACAGCAGGTAAAATGGTGGATCGGTTTTGGAGAGGCACACACACACACACACACAGGCACTAACCACTCTTCCTTCTTACAATCCACAGAAGAGGATCACCTCACAAATGAGTGACCTCACTTCTGGAGTGTTTCGGAAGTTTTGCTTTTTCCAGTCTTTAACAGATAAAAGAATAGAATCAGATAGAAGTCATCATTAATTTCTGCACCTGCATATGTGTCAGCAATAATAACCCACAGAAGCCCTTTATTTGAAGCCTTTTGCGGAGCTGAAATTCAGAGCTTTTTGTTTTGTTTGATCTTTATTTTTCCTCAGTTACTAGCATCGCTACTGTTTAGCAGGATGCGCAGATTAGACCCCAACCCTTTTACATAGCCTTTGTTTCTTATATTTCCACAAAAGATATAATTCTAAATGTCAAAGAATGGCCAACACAGTGACATTGCATCTGTACCCATCTATGCATTTTTAAAATGTTCTTAGTATAATACATATTTTTCATAAAATATATTTTACACATTTAACATTTTTAGAAAATCAGTTATCCACACCTACACAATACCTATTAAGTCTAGACTATACAGCTTACTTAATATTAAGTAAATGATTTAACTGAAGATGTGAGGAACCTCCAAATGGCATGAGGGTTCCAAAGGCCAGGGCTGAGAACTCTCTTCTATTGTTTTTTTTTTTTTGTTAACTTATTACAGCATTAGAATAATTTTTGTTTGTTGGACCTTCTAGCTCCTCAAACTTATTCACTTAATTTTCCCCAAAAAATCAAGTCGATATTTAAAGATCCCTAAAGGTGTACCACACTACCTGGTAATTTGTTCTTTATTTGCCCATCCATACCTTTTTACTGTGCCCAAGTGTTCTTGTTGAAGAATTAATTATAAAGTAATTTCTGAGATCCACTCTACTAATTCCCATCATAATCTGAATATCACCATCATGTCAGCCCTTAAGGAAATATAAAAAAGTCATGAAACACTTAGTGACTAACTTTAAAAAGTAGAAAATGTACAGTGAAATGTATTATTTTAAGAACAGATTAGCTGTAGGGTTGAAACTCATAACAATGATAGGAAAATGTGTGATGGAAATTAGCCTATTGTTAAGAACTCTCTGATCGAAATCTAATTTCCACAATAGTGGTCTACTAAGAAAGAATCAGGGCAATTTAACAATCGTTTATTATTTATGTTCAATATTGTCAAATTACTGCAAGTTTTCAAAGCATTCCAAAGGCCAAGTACAAAAGATGCAGTGAGGCTGCTTTTTTTTCTGTTATGCAACAAAAATCTGGAAAACTTTACTGAAATGCCAGGCTTATACTGTGGAGCATTTTAAAAGTTTCCTAAAAACACTTTTTTAATTAGGCTTTTCATAAGTGCACTTTAGGTCCACTACTAATAGATTATACATGTATTGAAATATTGTATGCATTTTGAGTTTGCAATCGTTATTAATGTCTACTTTTCTCCATTTCTCCACCACCATCTGATTAAGTACTCTATAACTGCCTGTGATGTTGAATTGAATGTGGTTACATAAACTGTCAATAAGATTCATTGTATCAAAGGTGGTTGCCAAATACCCTGGCCAATACATTTTAGTAGCAGAGAAAAACCTCTGAAGGTATGTACTATCTAGCTGTGCCCAACTTTCCAATGTCTACATCGGAATAAATGTTGATATTCCTTTGTACATGGAGAAAAAAGTTGAAAATATTTGTGCTAATGGCAAAAATTTTGCTTCAAATGCAATTTTGTATAAAACATTTCACTCATCACTATATAGGGTCTTTCAAATGTTTGAGAAACACCACCAAAAACACAAATAAATAAATAATTCACAATAAAAGTAGTGCTTATTGAGGAGGTTAAATCCACAAATAAAGGCATAAATAAGTTAAAATCTAAACTAAAAATAGGTAGCATTGGCTGTTTTCCTTTTCTTCCTTTAGCTCGCAAGCCCCAGCACATCCCTCACAAATCATTCTTTTCTGCTTACCCATCAAGCCTGCTCTTCAGACAGAGATGCACAGTTAACATTCTTTGTCTCTTCTCCACATCACCATTCCTTGGTGTACATGGGGACTTCTTGAGCCCTGCTTTCTTGTCCCACCTCCATCCATTGGCATCTGTGAAACCATCACCAGAACGATCAGCCTCTCCTGCTCCTTTCTGATGCTGCACAGGATCAACCTTAACACTGGAGCACCATTGCTACGTGGGGGGCTTCAGTGACCACCTTGTCTTCTTTCTGCTGCACTGAATTCATTTTTAGTCCTGAAATTCTCTCTCTCGCTCTGTCACTCTCTTGATTTTACCTCCAATTTCACCCATCCAATCTGTACTGCCTCACTGTTTTTAAAAGAACTCTGCACCACCAAAACCCTAAGGCACTGCACCACAGTAGCATCAGACCATAATTAGGAATCAATCCAAAGGGCTACCAATCCACTGTAGTGCATAAATTTGCACACATTCACAAATCTAGTGTCACCAGTTTAGAATGCATGGGGAAACTCAGAGGACCAAGAGAAAAATGAAGCTTCCTTTTTCCAGGAGGCTGTTAAAAATAAAGTTCAGTAAGGCAGCCAATAATGTTGTGACAGATAGGGGGCGCTATCGCTCCCTTGAACCCCTGTCCACGACTCCAGACACCAGGTAAAAGTCCAATAACCGACTTTATTAAATTGCCACAATGCACAAAGCACCCTCTCCTCCACTATACTAATATAATAAATAATAATCACAATAATACAATCCTCCACACTCCCAGACGCGTTGCCCTCCTACCACCAAGCTTAGCTCGCCGTCTGGGAGCTCCCACAATCCTTTTATATTCCCTGACCCGGAAGTGTTCCAATCCCAAGTCCATGTGATCTTGTATCACTTCTGGGTCAGGTATAAAGTCCTTTTCTTCACCCCGGAAGCACGTCATTCCCCTTGTCCACATGACTTGGACGTACTTACGGGGCGTAGGGTAAATAACCGTTGTTCCTCCCTGCAGCATCTCCTAGTGGCCCCCATGGCATCCAGCAGGACTGCGTATAAAAACTGCAATATCCATGATGCCCTGTTGGCCTTCGGGGAACCTCCATACTGCAGGGAGGGCTCCACCTGGCGGCTTGGGGGTATTGGCCGGAATAAACGGCCGGCCATACACCACAATATATAAGAAAGTATGAAACAATTTTCACCTTTATAAATGCATAACAAAGTTTCTCTTTAAATTAAATATTAAGAAAGAAATGAATGGAAGAAAAAAGATATTAAGAACAATGTTTTGATTTTGTCAGAAAATTCAAATTTATACTTAAAAGAATTTTTGATGTGATAGAATATGAGCAGGAGCAGGTGAATTGTGTGTGCCGCTAGCAGCATAAAATGGCCTTTAATTAAAAAAGTGTTTTGCACAGAAACCTGAAATCAAGTTCTTTGTATGCCCTATTCTGTAGTAAACATCATCACAATAAACTTTATGCTATGGTATAGGGTTTACTTCTAAGCAAAGCTTTGGCTGACATCAACATTCTTGACAACACATCCTGAAAAAACAACAGAGGCAAACTGATATGGAATGTTGGAATGAGCTGTGTTTCCATCTCCTGGCTCCTGCATTGCTGCAAAGATGACTTGGACATCTTATAAATGTTTCCACACAAATGAAATTTTAAGTCTAGATTCTCTCAGTTTTTAAGAAAGCAAGGCAGTTGTTCTTAAGTGTGTTTTCTTGAAAAAATATTTTTACATGGCTTTGCATGAAATAAGTGCACTAGTTTCACTGGACTAAAGCATGGTGCATTGTACTGTATTTTGCACCCATAATAAATCATTTGTATTTTTCTGAAACATTTACACACAGGGGTGCTGTTGCATATCTGAAAGTTGTGCATGTTGTAATCTCAGGACGGCATGGTGGTGCAGTGGTAGCGCTTCTGCCTCGCAGTAAGGAGATCTGGGTTCGCTTCCCGGGTAGAATATAACAGGTTGGATACTGAATGGATGGATTGTTCACCTCACTTTATTTGGAATTAAACATAATCTAAAAATAGGGGCTAATTTACACAATAAAGTATTATATACTGTACATTATTTGTCAAATGTGCCATTTGCTTCTAGCAGGCATGGGATGATGCAGAGGAAACAAAAACTAGTAGATGTGGGTCGCCACCGGAGCAGTGCAAGGAGTGAAGTATGTGCCCAAATTGGTTGATTAACTTGCAGCCCAGGGTGTGCATTTACATCTTCATCATTGATCCTACAATGGGGAGTTTTCAGTTTCAAACTGAAAGACATGCTTAGGAGACAGTCAAGACATTATTTAGAATAACAAATCAACTGTGTGGCATGAATGCTTATGTATTTTTAGGAATGTTCCAATTATGTATTACGAAAAATTCCTATTTGTTCTTAAAAAACGCAAAATGCTTGATTTATTTCATTAATCTTATTGTTTAACTTGAATAAAGTTTGTCTCATTGTTTACTGTAGACCTTTGCAGACTTTAACATTTTAAAAGAATCAACTTTTTCTTTGTGCACTTTAAAACTTCCCTAATTGCATCCAAGCTTTTGAAAAAATGCATAGTTGTTTGCCTACTAATCCCAGAAGTCAGTCACCAAACAATACCTTCTTTGATCTTTTTTTATTTTGTGTTGTTGTCGGTCAGTGCTGCCAGGAGCCATAAATTTGTTGTTCCAAAGTATGGAAATGAGTATGCGACTGCTATGATTTTACAGCAGCAGAATGCTACTGTTAAAGCAGTGGTGTGCTAGTATCATACCTACTGTAGCTCATGTGGCTAGCAGCTCGTACCATTCACAATATGGCAACGTTCATGAGAAATAACAATAGAAATGATAGTAATCAAACTAACAAGAATTGAAATTCCAAAATGATCTAAAATTAGGAGGACCACGTGACCATTGGTAGCAGCTGAAAGCCCACTGAGGTTTTCCAAGGATCCACTTTTCTGTTTCTGTTGGCCCAACCCAATTTATTCTTATACATTGTATTTTAGTCAGTCTTACCTGCTGTCTCATAATGATGCTGTCTGGGTCGAGATGGACTCACAAACAAGTCTCTAGTCTAATGAAGATATCTGCCCATGTGGAAGAGGTTGTGGCCATGGCTGGCCAGCGTTTTTTAACATGGAGATATTTCTTACCACTATCAGGTCCATTGTGACTGAGTAGCAATTGTAATTGATATTAAAATTCATTGCTGATTTGGTGAATATGGGAAAGATGATGGAGGAAATACAGTGCATCTGGAAAGTATTCACAGCGCATCACTTTTTCCACATTTTGTTATGTTACAGCCTTATTCCAAAATGGATTAAATAAATTTTTTTCCCTCAGAATTCTACACACAACACCCCATAATGACAACGGGAAAAAACTTTATTTGAGATTTTTGCAAATTTGTTAAAAATTAAAAAATTGAGAAATCATATGTACATAAGTATTCACAGCCTTTGCCATGAAGCTCAAAATTGAGCTCCGGTGCATCCTGTTTCCCCTGATCATCCTTGAGATGTTTCTGCAGCTTAATTGGAGTCCACCTGTGGTAAATTGAGTTGATTGGACTTGATTTGAAAAGGCACACAACTGTCTATATAAGGTCCCACAGTCAGAGCACAAACCAAGCATGAAGTCAAAGGAATTGTCTGTAGACCTTCGAGACAGGATTGTTTCGAGGCACAAATCTGGGGAAGGTTACAGAAAAATGTATGCTGCTTTGAAGGTCCCAATGAGTGGAAGAAGTTTGAAACTACCAGGATTCTTCCTAGAGCTGGCCGGCCATCTAAACTGAGCGATTGGGGAAGAAGGGCCTTAGTCAGGGAGGTGACCAAGAACCTGATGGTCACTCTGTCAGAGCTCCAGAGGTCCTCTGTGGAGAGAGGAGAACTTTCCAGAAGGACAACCATCTCTGCAGCAATCCACCAATCAGGCCTGTATGGTAGAAAGGCTATACAGAAGCCACTCCTTAGTAAAAGGCACATGGCAGCCCGGCTGGAGTTTAGCAAAAGGCACCTGAAGGACTCTCAGACCATGAAAAACAAAATTCTCTGGTCTGATGAGACAAAGATTGAACTCTTTGGTGTGTATGCCAGGCGTCACGTTTGGAGGAACCAGGCACTGCTCATCACCAGGCCAATACCATCCCTACAGTGAAGCATGGTGGTGGCAGCATCATGCTGTGGGGATGTTTTTCAGTGGCAGGAACTGGGAGACTAGTCAGGATAAAGGGAAAGATGACTGCAGCAATGTACAGAGACATCCTGGATGAACACCTGCTCCAGAGCGCTCTTGACCTCAGATTGGGGTGACGGTTCATCTTTCAGCAGGACAACGACCCTAAGTACACAGTCAAGATATCAAAGGAGTGGCTTCAGGACAACTCTGTGAATGTCCTTGAGTGGCCCAGCCAGAGCCCAGACTTGAATCTGATTGAACATCTCTGGAGAGATCTTAAAATGGCTGTGCACCGACGCTTCCCATCCAACCTGATGGAGTTTGAGAAGTGCTGCAAAGAGGAATGGGCGAAACTGGACAAGGATAGGCGTGCCAAGTTTGTGGCATCATATTCAAAAAGACTTGAGGCTGTAATTGCTGCCAAAGGTGCATCGACAAAGTATTGAGCAAAGGCTGTGAATACTTATGTACATGTGATTTCTGTTTTTTTATTTTTAAGAAATTTGCAAAAACCTCAAGTAAACTTTTTTCACATTGTCATTATGGGGTGTTGTGTGTAGAATTCTGAGGAAAAATTTAATCTATTTTGGAATAAGACTGTAACATAACAAAATGTGGAAAAAGTGATGCGCTGTGAATACTTTCTGGATTCACTGTATATAACAAGACAGAGAAAATTTTGCTGGGGTAATCCAGAGTAAATAAATGCCAATGTTGTAATACTGAAAAAATTGTTACCCAATATGGTTAGAGAGTCAGGCAGTGTATAAATAGGGTTAAAAACTTGTCTATACTGTATTTGTTAATTCTGTTTACAGTTTTGGAGCTAGGAACTTTAAACTCATTACTTAATTAGTGTAGCGGCAGGTTTTAAAAATATGGAAATTGTCATTTTCAGTCATTTCAGTTGTGTTCAGGAGTTTAGCCCACTGGTCGACTATTAGCCTATTTAGGACTGGTTCCTGACCTGCACCCAATGATTCCAAGATCGCCTTATGACAATACAACACTGAAATGGACTAAAAGAATCTGATAGCTGCTAGATTTACCTGATTTATTATATACCCTTGATAGTATATCACATTACCTATACACTTCACTGCTCGTAAATATTTCTAAGGCTTTTTACAGCATTCACACTGTATCCACTATGTTTATGGTTTTGAATCATCATATAGTGGCCTAACACATTGTCATCTTTCAAAGAGTGACGCAGTCTTTGCTTGTGTGCACTCAGATCAAGCAGAGGTAAACATACAGTTATATTTGAACATTATTTTTTTATCTTAATGATGTTTTATACTGTATATAGGTAGAAGCATGCAATCACTATTACCTATATATACAATACAAAGAATACTCGCATTATGTCTCAATTTTGTTGTTGTCAGAAATAACATAATGTACAAGTGTTTTTTCACTGACAGAGCAATCAATAAGAACTAGTCGAAAAACTTTTTTCATTATGAAGTTGCATTATCCTTTATGTATATTTATCTGAAGAAGACATGATTGTTTATTTCATTACTGTTTGTGGTATTGTTTGTATAAGAGTTTTTTGAAAGATGTTTTTGAAATGTATTATGTACAGTATAAATACATCATACGTTATAGAACTGCATGGATCCCAGTTAAATTTGCTTGTAGCATTTCAATTAATAGTTTGACTTTCTTAAGTCTATTACTAAAAGAAATGCAAAGTAGGACAAAGACCACAAAAATTCAAATTAGAATATACGAGACACAATATAGAATGCAAGACACGTTTTCATAAATTGGTTTAATGGGGCAGCTACCCACAAGAGCTGCATAAAATTAATTTGTACTTAACACCACATTCCAATACAGATGGTCCTCAGGTTATGAATGAGTTTAGCTTTGCAATCGGATTTGTATGTAAATCGGCATTTGCATTGAAAATATTCATTAACAGAAATGCCTGCAAAAATTCAGAAAAACTTGTCAAACATTAATAAAATGACTGTGAAGCAATACTACTGTACTTTACATCGTTAATACAACTAATTTAAACTAAAATGAACAACAGATAAGAGCAGTATGTAGACCCTATGCTTAAACATCCCACAGTTTGCGATAAGTTACAGTACCTCATAGAACTAGAGAGGGTATAAGGATAGCATGAAAAGTCATCACTAACAGACGATTGACTAACTACTCCTCTTCATAATGATCCACGTCAAAAACAAGTTTGCTTCATTTGTAAGTAAAAAACAGAACTCACTAAATTAAAACACACCAATTTCACCACAATAAAGTCGGACAATGTACCTCCCTCAGTTTTGGCATATTGCGACACAGCCTTCCTCTTTGTCGCAACCCCAGAAATGGTGTCTCAGATTGGGAACCCCTACTTTATACCATGTAAATTGTAAATAAAACATTACATTATTCATACTAGTATGAGCACAACAGTATGCTCATGCTCATTCTTCATTGTGCTTTTCTCTATAATGTGACAGATCTAGCAAGATTAGATTAGATTAGATTAGATTAGATTAGATTAGATTAGATTTTACTCATCCCCAAGTGGAAATTAACATTTTTACAGAAGTTTTGGATTTAAATGAAAGAATATTGTGCCAGATTTACCTCCATTTTCACCCAGCCTTCCTTATCTGTTTTGGTGTTTACACTTAGCAAGGGGTTTTGACAATTAGATTAAAACCATTGTTAAACAGTGTTCAGCATTAAGAAAAATTCCATTTGTAGCACAAACTAAATACTTTTAAGTATAGCATGTGTATAAATTTAGATAAAACTACAGTATGCATAAATATGTACAGTATATTGCAACAATAAATAAAATTGCTAAGGGATTGAAACTTTTACTGGATCAAATGTAGTGCCAGTTCCTTAAAGTTTAATGCTTGCATATTTAAAAAAGATTAAACTCAGCAATATGGTTAAGGTTGACACTATAACAGGCAGTGAATTCTTAATATTTTCTGCAAGGAGGATATTCACATTTTTTGAGAATACCTACTTTGCAAGAGATTTGCACTACAAAAGTACTGAAGGATGACCCAGTGCTCCCTTCATTCCTGTAGCAGGATCACAGAATCTCTTCACTTTGCAATTGTGTGCACAATGAACAGTTGAGGAGAAGAACAGCAATGTCACTATAACCACAGGAAGAAATGTGCTGATGGTACATTGCCCCATATCTGTATACAGTATTATCATGAGAATGCCCTATCGTTGTTCAACAATCTAAAATCATGAAGAGAGTCACGATCACTTTATCAGCTAAACTCGGATTTCCAGACCTGATGTTTTTTTCTTCTCCACTAGATGTCATACAAGTTCCTGTTTTTTTTCTGCTACCCCCCAAAAAGTTGACCAAAAAATTGCATTTCTTTTATTAATTTTTCAATGTTAAAACTGTCAATAAATGCAGAGTGGCATAACATAAAGGTCTGAAAAATCAATATTAAAAAGATTATATTCTACTATACCTGAAGAATAGCTTATGTGTGTATAAATTTCAACTTAATCTATAAATTACTGTGCAGAGAATTAATGTAACTACTACCTATGCATGTACTGTATAGGACAACCCCACAACCCCTGCAAGATGGCAGTTGGCCTACAGACTTAAAAAGGTCCTCTCTTTAGACTTTCAAAAAGCCAGTGACAAAAATATACATGTAAATATTGCACATAGAAATGAATATTTTGTGGTTTCTTAGTCTAAACATAACAATGAGAACAGGTGTATAACATTGGGTGACTTTCCAGGCAACAGATGAGTCGATCCAATAATAACTGGAATTAGGAAACACTAGCTAGTGTAAAAGGAACAGCTCCATGATAATAAAAAAAGAAAATATCTAAATGGTGGTCGAAACTTTGCTAGAAAAAGTATACCAAAAATAGCATCTATGTTTAAATCATCAGTGGAAGAAGGAACTGGAAAAATGCTGCTAGTGTCTTTGGCAAAGCAGATCATGTCAGCTGAATCTAGCATCCGGTGAACTCAACCCACAAGACTTTCCGTCCACAAGCCTATTAATAATGATGTTCTGAGAAACAAGCCAGTTCCAGACCCAGGCAGAAGCAACGATATACTGTATTTGAACAGATATAAGTAAAAAGAAACACTGGACTCTCCAAATGTTTATTATTTTTATTATTCTAACAAACACTAAGATGGAAAGGCTGATGCACTTCAAAATAGCAGTTAAGCCTAACATTGGGCCCATTTTTTGTATTAATGACAAACTGTTTCTCTGTACCTCATGAAGCTTATATATCCCTAGTTGCTCTATCCTGCTGAAATGGGACCTCATAAAATAACAAATGTGCACTTGACACTGCTACTCTCATGCTGCTCCTCTGCTGCGAGCACTGACTTGGATGTCAGTTGTATCTTCCTACTGTTGCAATTTTTATGCAAATCAACAAAAGACCTTTTTCATCTTCTGTGTGGAGCCACTTAACTGCACCTTCTTTCCCCAGAAAGTTTTATTTACATTCTTGAATCTTCCTGGGCTTGTGGAATGTAAGCAAACCCCACCAAAAATTGTTGAACACAGATCCCCACATATCTATGTGACAGGCCTCTGTCAATGGGGCTTCTAGCCCAGCCCATCTTCAGAGCAGTCTACTGGCTGGTGCACTATGTTTTCACTCATGTTGCAACAAAATGTCCATGCACAGCAGAGGTTTAATTCAATTTGTTCTCTAAAAAATCGTTTTTTTGAAATAGCTTTAGATGCAGATGGGTGTAAAATACTATAACTGTTTCTTTTTGAGGGGAGGGGGGTTCATGGCCCAACCTCCACTACTGTGAGGGTGCCCACAAGTTTTGCACTATGTCTGTCTCTCTCTACTATTATCATACTCATTATTAGTTTAGTGTGACAAGGAGAAAGTGCCTATCCCAACAATATCAGTCACAAGGCTGAAACGAACCCTGGATGCGGTGCCAGTCTATTTCTGAGCACATTCAGTCACATAAGGTCAATGTGAAGTTGTGAGTTAACCTAAGTTACACATCTTTGAATTGTGAAACTAAAACATAAATGTTGTAGCAGTGCTACTGGGTAAAGAAACTTCAACTCCCAACAGGCTGCTGGGGACAAGGAGGTTGGCACGAGATTTAAAATGAGGCCAGGTCTTTTGTTGTTTCATGTCTTGAGCTGCTTGTGTGTTTTCCTTCTCGTTTACTACCTATGGATTCTTGTTTTGTTCTAGTTTATCTCCTGTGCGTGTGTATGGACTGTCTGGTGTCTACCTTCTCCGCGAGAACTGATTTGGATTCTTTGCCGATCTTTGAAGAATGGAGTGCTCCTGATCCCATTATTTGTCATCTTCAGGAAATACTGGTAGGACTGTCTTTACATTCACATACAGCGAGCTGACCTCTGGACTATCTGTCTCCTTCATTATTTCATTCCATCAATTTTTTCCACTGGTTTTTCATGGACTTCATCATGGTTGGTTTTTGTTAGTGGTTTGTTATTGTTGAATTCGTGGTTATTGTATATCGCTGGAAAGGGAACTGGGGTGGGATCATTGTAGTTTGTATAGTCATTTTTTGTCTCTGTGAGGGAGTGTGTGTGAGTTGGGCCAAGGCTGGGTGCGTTCCCGGGATCCCCACCGAAAAAATAAATAAATCACCGTCAAAGCCGGTGAAAATCTTAGCTGGGTTTCTACAGGAAAAAAACAGTCAAAGGGAGGACATGTACTGTATCCCCTTCGTGGACAGTGAACTCTCAACTTCAGTGTTGGGAGGTGGTAGTACTTACCACAGTTCCATCCACCTTATTTTCATTCAACCTATTATGTTACAAAATATGGTAGCAACATACTACACTACAAAGACTGGACCAGACCTTCTTTTTGAAACTCCTCATGGGGAATTTCCAAACACTTCCAGGCTAGTTGAGAAATACAATCCCTCTTTTGCTAAATTGCTACTTAACACACATGTAATTAACTTGTCTCATATGTTCGCCCTGTTCCTGAGGAGACAAAATGCTATTGAAAAAATAAGCTTGATTAAAAATACCCACTCATCCATTTACTGAACCTGTTCAATACAATTTTCAGGTCAATGGAAGCTACGGCCTGGCAGCACTGGCACAAAGCAGAATAAACTCTGAATTTTGTAATTAAGTAACAAGTGAAGCAGCAGTTAGCTTGCTGACCCTTTAATCCAGGTCTTTTCATCACTTAAAAGAGGTTCACATATTCTTTTTGTATCAGCACGGATTTTCTACAAGTATTCTGGTTTGCTTCCACATTCTAAAGATGTGCTGTTAACTTCAATGGTGGGTGTGTGGTGAATATGCCCTGCAAAGAAGTAATAATGTGTCCTGTCCTTGGTTGTTTTCTGGTCCAATACTGCTCCTTACAACCTTGAAATGAGCTAGGCTAGGGGTGGCAAACTCCAGGCCTGGAGTGTCACAGTGGCTACAGGTTTTCATTCTAACCCTTTTCCTAATCAGTGACCAGTTTTCACTGCAAATTAACTTTTCCCCCATCACTTTAATAGCCCTGTTACAACAGTTCAGCCCTCTGAATGGATTCCTTTCTTCATTAAATGACAGCCAAGCAGAAATGAGATGTGAAATGAGCTAACAGATGACCAGCTAAACTGGGGCTTCAAACTCCAACCAATTTCACTCCAATCACTTTCTTAATGAGAAGCCAATTCTTGCTGTTAATTAAAAGCGTTTTTTAATTCCATGACTTGTTGCTGCTCTCATTCTTCCACAGCACATATTTCGAAAACTGTTCTTTCTAAGAGCACCATCAAAATGTTTTGGTGACCTGAGAGATCAACCTTACCAAGACCATCACCTCTCTTTAATTTCAGATATTGTGTAATGGGCACAGGGGAGCTGGTCATGTGGTGGAGTGATAATATATGTATTATATAGTATATATAATATATATATATATATATATATATATATATATATATATATATATATATATATATATATATATATATAATACAGTATAATATAGACATAAATATATGGATAAAAGACAATAACACAAAACATACAATTACAAAACCTTAGTTATGTATCTTTTTTGTTCTATAGAAAAGGCACAACACTTATGAATTCTGATCTTCTGTGCTGACTTGTACTGATGACACACACACACACACACAGAGTTCTCTGTGTACAGGTATGTGTGTGGTGTGTGAGATACTGCACTCCACTTTCTTATTGGATTAGAACGAGAAACTCATAATAGCTAGAACTTATTCACACAGTTATTTCCATTCAGTTTCAATAACACCAATAACATAACATAGTAGCTGACTTTCTCCTATCTATTGAATTACAATAATAGTTCTTGGAATCAAAGTAATTGTACATATGGTTTAAGGTAAGCGATGTTTTGTCCTTGTTGGCTTTCTCCAGATATGTGATGGAATCTTCAGCAGTTGCTATCTTTGCATGGTTTGAATTAATAGCACCCCTGGTCCAAGTCCGATTATGGACAGCATTTATTTTTTTAGTCCAGTCACAGTTAGCCATTTGTAGTAGAAGGGATCAATCCACTTTTGATTCCACTACACCCTAAGGACTAAGACCTCTGCTATACAGCAGAAGTTACAGCCTGGCCTGGTCAAGCAGTGAATTGATAAAGGGGAGCAATCAGACAGGGTCTTCCAAGGGTTTTTAAAGGAAGTAATAGAAGTTTTGCTATTGGTCTCCTGGGTGTACATAAGCCCATTCTTTTGGTGCACAGTATTGTCTATCAATATTATACATCATTGATTTATGGTCTTTTGTTCAGAATTTGTGTGTCCAGCTGGTGCTTTCAAGAGATGTCCCAGCACAGTTACAAGGTTTAATGCTAATTACCTTATCAGAGAAGCCACCAAGGCCCAGTGAAAAAGAGTTTCTGGTAGCAGCTTGCTAAACCAGAACATGGACTACAGCTTGGTAAAATGGATAATACCAGCCTATCCCTCAATGTCAAAGGTAGTTGGTGTGGTTTTTTTTTACCTTAGGGATGTTCAGAACTAGTCAAGTCTGAAGCTTTGTGCTCCCTTGTTGAACAGATTTGGCTGAAAGTTCAGACAAAGAATGGTTCTTAATTTTGTTTATCACTCTAATTTTAACCCAAATAACTCTGACTTACCCAAGTGGGCATTAGACTATGCTTGCCCAACTATGAATTCTGTCTTCTTTAACATTAAGCTTATAAATCCAATCTGTTTGTATGGTATTGCTGAGGACAATAGTGTTAACAGTATGTTGGGGAAAAGTCCAAGTGATTATACTAGCGGTGCCATCACAAATTAAAGTGTGGTTAATTTCTTAAAGTAGAAGACCATGGAGTTTTGTAGAATATCAGCTACGAGCTAAAATAACATTTGCAGATAATTAAACATTAAAGCTTGAGATGAATGAGAAGGTTGACATTAGAAGATTTCAGGTGTTTAACAGGTTTATGTAGAGAAATCATTAATGAAGGATCATGTAACATTAAGTAAGTTAATTTTGTAAATTACTATCAGTGGTCTGAAGATAATTTGATATTGGAAAAGACAACAGTAAAATTTTATACTTACCTCAATATATTTCCTTCATTTAATCACCGTTAAAGTGAAATCACAGAAGATTTGAAGTTGACACATTCCTAAGTAGCACCTTTGTTAAAGCTATGAAAAAAACATGCTCTGGTTTATCATGGAGTAATATGTGATTAAGGTGTCAACCTCTCCAGCATCAAAGAATACTACCTACACATTAATTTGTAAACTGGCCTGTAAATCTGTCAAAACCATAAATGATTCACTCCCTAGGTGACTAAATAAAACCTCGAAAACACAAACAGTTTGGGAGAGCTATTTATAAACTGAGGAATTAATTACAAAATAATTGTAAAATGCAGTAAAAAGAAAACTGCATTGAAAAGACTGCCTAAAAATTATTTTGATGTTTATCCATTGAAGACACACAACATTTCAAACTGTAATTGAAATGTAATTAATTTTACATTTCATTTGAAAAAAAGACAGTATTGGCTACTGTACATCACCTGGCTTTTGTTGACTTGCTGACCTTGCAACATTATTCTTTTCCGATCTTGATTTTATGATTACATGTGAGTCCAGAGTGGCTATGCAGCTGCATAAACAAAGAGATTTAACCAACTGAATTTTTTCCCTCATTACTGCTGCCACTCCTTTTTCTTCTCATGTGAATGAATGCTCAGCATTATTCTGTTGCCATAACAGTATGATTTGCCTGGCCTTTGATTTGGTAAAGCTCATATAATTTTAGTGGAAGTATGCAATTTAAGAACTTCAATATACTGTACAGTCCTCAAGCAACCGACATAATAACAAAAATCAAACAGACATACTATCAAGTATGAAATGCTGAGAATGTTGTTGAGACTTTAACTGTACGTTATTTTGAAGGTTTACCCTAATATATAATATATAAAATCCAATGTCTGTCTGTCTGTCCGCTTTTCACAAGAGAACTAATTAATGGATTTAGATCGGGTTTTTTTCTATAATTTCGCAACTACTCTCATTTTGCTATGTATCATAGTTTGCTTGTGGTACCGATTTATTTGCGCGAATCCAAGATCCATGCATCGGGCCGAGGGGAGGGGCCTTCCTCACTCACTCGCCAGCTTCGGGGCATGTTCCTTAACTCCACTTAGCTAGTGAACGAGAGAACAATTGAATTCAACTTTGTTTGATATTTAAAATAAAGTGATGAGTTTGACTCCGGATATTCTCTTAAGTGTATGCCACATTGAAAAGAGAGATTGCAATTCAGATTGTGGATCGTCATTTTGTGTTAAAAGGATCGTGATATGATTTTTTGAAAAGATCGCCCACCCCTAATTTGACTAATCAAGTTTTCAAATTTATGTAGGATACATTAACCCTTTGGTGAGCTACTTTGAAAGGGGTTGCGAGCTACCGGTAGCTCACGAGCGACATGTTGGAAACCCCTGATCTAGTTGTTTTTTGTCATCTGAAGTTATTGTCATTTCACTACAGTAATTATAAGGTCAACATACAATAATGGACTAATATAAATGACAACATATTAGGTATCACTTCCTGCCATGTACCTTTCCTTGTGCAGTAGTAGTAAATTCATATTATGAGTGTTATACATAAAAAACCAAGTCAGCTAATCTGCAATAAAACAGTTACAAAGGATAACAATTTTAAAAAGTGTAATTACAGTAGACTCTCAATTTAATGTAACAAACATTGGATTTAACGGACCAACAAATTCCTACCACGAACAGAACATGCTAAAAGTTTGAATGAATGAGTTAGCTGTTTTTAGTGATTGTAAAAAAATATATTTGAATAAAACCACATGCCCACTGAGAACTTTTTGGAGGATATAAGCATTTTGTAATGAGGTGAGCATTTTGCCTTGCATGCCCTCACATATGGGGAAAGGCATGCCTGATAACAGGTAGACTACTCACTGCACATTATAATATCATTATTCCTAGCTATACATTATAACATTTTAATATTCCTGTATCTTGTAATTCTGTTATTAATACATGTTTTAAAAACATATTTTTGATTGGATTGTGTTTCAAATATTGCACTGTGCTCTTTAAACTCAGTAACATTTAAAATGCATTTTTATTTTTGGCAGTAAAACTTTTTTTTTTTATTTAATTACTTGAAAATGAAATAACTGCTGCTGTGGGCTGGCGCCCTGTCCAGGATTTGTTTCCTGCCTTACGCCCTGTGTTGCTAGGGATTGGCTCCGGCAGACCCCCATGACCCTGTAGTTAGGCTTTAGCAAGTTGGATAATGGATGGATGGATGGATGAAATAACTGGTAACACAATAATAACAGTTGGGGTTTATGTAACAAATGAGTGTGGGGTACATCCCAGTACAGCAATGCTTTGCAGTTCATTGTAATCTTTGACATTTTGAACATAAGCAATCACCAGTACTTAGTAATGACCCACTTTACACATGTAAAGGAGTACGATATTGTAGCAACCTGGGGGTGTGAGAGATGAAGGAAGAGAGTTGGCCAATAACGCTGATCGTTGGGGAGTGGCCGTAAAAAGGATCACTGGCAGCTCAATGCTGTTCCATTTTCCACTCAGATGTTCAGCAGTGTAACTTGCTCTGAGCTGCTTTCTTTCTTCTGGTGCTCATACATTCCACCTCATTCGGGGTCAAGCTTTACCCAACGGCGTCTGTATTCCCAACCCAAGTCTTGCCAGCGACGGAGCATTCATGTTGATGGGCTTCAGCAGCTGGGAGACATGATTGATTGAAGTGCTCATCTAAGTGCTGCTTCAGCACCTCCCCTTTCCTGCTGGTCACTTGCTGCTTTATAGTCGGCTTTTCCAGGTATTCCCACTACCTAAGGTGGATGTTCCCCTGAGCTTGCTACACTATGTTACTAAAATACACTTCACAAAGGGTGTAAGATTTTTAAATTCAATACCTTTAATTTCAATTTCCCATATAATCTGTTCAAGTACATAAATGAATGTAAATGAAGCTTGTTTTCTATCACTGATTGAAGAACTCCTTTAGCCAGTTGCAGATCTCCACTGGTTAATGTCAGTTCTGCACTGGCCAGCTGAAGACTGCAGTCTGTCAATTTCAGGTCTTCATCGGCCAGTTGCAGACATAGGTAGAAATATTACTTCAAAATTCTACATGAGTACAAGTATTGAAACTGGAGAAGAATTTACTTAAGTAGAAGTTAAAGTATGACATTGTAAGAGAAGGCAGCTGTTGTATGTACTAAGTGCACCTCACTTATGCATCAAAGGGGAGTTTTTTTTTTGTTTTTTTAATTAATGTGGTGTCCTGATATTGTAGCTTATCCTTTCAGACAACTGGGCACTTATCTGATCGCAACAATACCTGGCTACATTGACAGATATACAGATCACGGGGAAACAATGTGCAGATCTTGTTGGAGCCTTTTTCTCTTATCATATTATTAAAGCTGATTAGACTTAGTAAGGGCATTGTAACATTAACATGTTTTGTTTACGTATCAAGAGAAAACTGCAGTTCACATTACTATTGCATATATTTTTTTTAATTTGCCATTACAGTAAAATTACTGTCAGTAATAGATGTTTGACACCATCACCTGATATCAGACAATTTTATATCAGTAAAATTAATGCAGTACAATTTTATCTTAATTATCATTAGATAACTGTTTCAATTAGAGACCAGAATATTGGCTTACTAGCCACTACAATTAAATGTAAAACATCAATGAACATTTTAGAACATTTGTTTTGTGGACTCATTCATTAAAATATAGAAAAGGGTTTAAAGGTAGAGTTTCATAATTTATTATATGAGAAGAAATAAATGAGATGGATCACAACGTTTTAGAGAAATGGGCTCAATATTTGCATATTTTAATAATCTTTACAAATATTAAGTGTTTTAGTAGATAATCACTGATTCTGGCAATACAAAAATTATGCATTAAATATTTTTGCATTTTGAAACAATTGATGTTGGGAGCTAAAACATTGCCTAAATTTACATATTTTTCATTCCTTTTAAAGCCATTTGTATGCTTAATTGTGGAACAGTTTTTGGTGTTAATATATCATTTTATGGCAATCCTTTATACTGTGTAGTAACTAGTCATTTCTAACACCTGAGATGTAAACTATAAATGAATTTAACTTATTAATATGTGGTGTTTGTTTCTTACCTCTCTTAAACTTTATCGTACACACAATACAAATACATTGTATTTAAATGGTGATTACTTTGTCAAAAGTTAAATTCCACAGTGCAAAGCACTTGATAGCTAGAATCATTGAACCAGAATGTGCCTTGGGTGAGACATGGCACCTTTAGGCAGGTGCCTACTTGGCTTTAGCTTAGAGCCAGTGTTGATTTTATCATTTACTA
Source organism: Polypterus senegalus (assembly GCF_016835505.1). Classification (NCBI taxonomy): domain Eukaryota; kingdom Metazoa; phylum Chordata; class Cladistia; order Polypteriformes; family Polypteridae; genus Polypterus; species Polypterus senegalus. The sequence continues at coordinate 102,925,469 of NC_053163.1, read as the reverse complement.
AACACTTTGCACACCAATATCCTAATTACTTGTAACTCCAACAATATTTGCTTGCAGTTATATCTTAATAGTTCATTGTAAATGTTGCATTTTGATCATAAACAATCAATTGCACTTAGTAATGACCCGATTTAAAAATGTAACAAAATAGAATTGTTACGCAACTTTAAACTTACAATTCCCCATAGAATCTACTCAAGTGCAGTAACAAAAGTAAATGTCATGTTACTTTCCACGATTGCATACTAGAGGGAGAGTAAAAAGGCAGAGCAAGCCCCAGAATAGTTGGGGTGCCAACCGGCCAAGCCCTATTTAATTTACAACAACAAAAATAGTAACAGAAGACAGACACTCGCCTGTTATCACACTGTAGCAGCGTTTTCTGGTAGAGTCAAGTTTTAGAGGAGTTATGAACAGTCAGGCCCTCGGGTCACTCAGTACTGAAGTGTTGACAATGTGTTGAGCTTTCAAAGCGCAGAGGTTCATAGGACCGCTTCAAGGCTTGCTTCAAATGTACCCCTCATGTGATCTTGAGGCACACTAATGTTATGACATCACTGGCATCACTAAAATCAGAAGCCGATTTGGTCAGCCAGTCATTTGCAGACCCCCTTCAGCTCAAAAGTAAAAGTAATGACCTGCCTCCAGCTGTGCGGTATTCAAACCCAACAGGTTCTGTAGATGGGACCCGCCATTATTTTTGCTTTGCTTTTTGCATTTTTTGAAAGTTCTGTAATACTTGTGTGTAACTTCACTTTTTTTTCTAGTGGCATCATGAAAGATTCACGTGGGGCACATTTTTCCTTGGTGTAGAGTCATGTCCATTTCATGAGCATATTTTGTGTAAGGCTGCATGTGTATTATAACAATTCAGCTTATACTCCACCCAGTCTCTCTCATGTCAGTGAGAGTTGCTTCACGTTGGAGTTTATAGAGCCTCTGTGATTGTCACGACAGTATATGCACAAGACACTTCTCAGTAAATGTTGTTAACATTCAATGATTTCCAAATCTGTAGTTATTCTGTAATTGCAGAAAAGTGATATGCTATGGTATCAAGAGAACTGCTACTTATATATTTCAACAGGGGGACTCTTAGCTCTTCTCCTAGGTTGTGGGATTATTCCTGATGTTCTAGTTTTGTTTCGGAAATGAAAAATACTTGTTCTCAGAAGCAAACATAGGATTCGTAATGCATGTTGTTGTACTGTTCAAATTGCTTGGAAATGCAGTTGTTACTTTCAAATCAGCCTTCGCGTCATTATTTGGAATTAGCCGAATATACAACATATTTTGGCAACAAGGAAGAACCTTAACATGTCAACGTCTGCAGTTGAACATTCCCCTGTTACCAAGGATGGTGGGAACTGGTAGGACACATTTTGAGAATAAGATTATCAGAAAAAGAAGAAAGTAATGTCTGGAGCAATAGGCTCACTTTGTGTATTTGATCAGAATGTACAAACATAGGAGGAGTACCGTGAAGTATTACAGTATTTTGCTATTGCAGACAGAATGAAAGATGGCGATAGAAAAAACACTTCTCATCAGCTCAGTTGGTGCGCAAATGCCCTGAGAAGGCAGGAAACCAGTCCTATGAAGAACTAGTGACACTGGCAAGACTTAATTTTAATCCTAAATCAAGTGCAATTGTGCAAAGACTTCTGAAGTTGGCGCAGGATTGCAACCATGGTAATACGCTCTCACAAAGGGTCAGTGAGAGATTGTTGTGTGGTATAAATGATTGTCAGAGGCTGATTTAACATTTCAAAATCTCTGAAGATTGCACAGTTTATGGAAGCAACTAACAAACATGTACAGGATTTACAATTAAAAGCTACCTCTACAGTCTGCAACAGTGTGAGGGGTCAGAGCAGCAGCAGCACAGCACACCAAAAGAAGCGCGAGGGCTGCATGGAATCTCCGAATAAAGAATACTATTGCTGTAATAGGAAACACGATGTGCACAACAGGTGATTTAAGCAGGAAAAGTGTTGTGCATGTGGAAAGATAGGCCACATCGCAAAGGCGTGCCATGATAAAATGAAAGCACTGACAATGACAACCAAGCAAAAGTATAGTGGCCGCAGTAGATCTTCTGGTAGGCGCAAAGCAAGCATTTTCCATGTACAAAGTGTAACTGGTAATGGTTGACCTTAAAGTTAGAGGAAAAGCAGCAATGTTCGAACTGGATTCAGGCTGTAATGAATCAAAGTTCAAAGAAAATTGACAAGGCACTGAAGTTCCTGAATTAAAGAACACCTCTCTTAAATTAATAATGTGTACTGGGCTGAGCATTAATGTGCTGGGGGTAGCTGAAGTGAAAGTGATATACAAAGAGCAACTAAAATTACTACCAGTTTTTGTAGTGGAAGGTTCAGGTCCTGCCTGCTAGTAAGAAATTGGCTAGAAGAGATAACACTTAAATGGGGAGAAATAAAACATCTGGCAGTTGAGAAGCTAACCTTACCACAAGTAATAGCAAAGAATGAGGAGATCTTTAAAGATGATTTAGGAACTTTAAAAGGGGTCAAAGCCACTATAAATGTGATACCCGGTGCCAGGCCAAATTGTGTCGGTCCAGATCATTTCCTTTTACTATGCACCCCAAATTAAAAGGTGAAATCAACAGGCTCTTAAAAGAATGAATTATTACTTCTGTTCAACATTCAGAAGGTGCTGCACCAATTGTAGCCATTTTGAAAGCAGATTGCATCACCAGGCTTTGAAGAGATTATAAGCTAACTGTGAGCCGTGTCTCTTTGCTAGAGCAATACCCAATATCTACGGTGGGAGACTTATTTGCTGTATTGTCAGGGTGTCAGCAGTTTTCAGAATTGATATGAGTCAGGCCTATCAATAAATAGTTCTGGTTGAAGGTTCCAAAAAATATCCGACAATAAACAAGCACAAGGGAATGTTCACTTATAACTGACTACCTTTTGGGGTGTCCTCTGCACCAGCCATCCTAAAGATGATGGAGGGGTTGTAGCGGGACATACAGAAGGTTGCAGTCTATCTAGATGATGTTCTTATAACTGAAGCAAATGAAGTGGCGCATCTAAAGAATGTTGATGCAGTGCTTAGCAGGTTAAAGTAAGCAGGAGTATGCTTAAAAAGAAGCAAATGTGTGCTAATGCAGGAGGAGGAAGTCATCTATTTAGGGTACAAGGTGGATGCCAAGGGTTTGCATCTTTTAAAGGCAAAAGTAAAAGCAATTGTGGAGGCTCCCTCGCCAACCAATGCTGCTGAGCTTAAGGCTTACCTAGGACTCCTCATTTATTACAGTCATTTCCTTTCAAATCTGTCCATACTACTGGCACCAATACACAAACTGCTTAGAAAGGATGTGGAATGGAGGTGGACCTCAAGACAAGAAAAGTATTTTCAGAAATCTAAGGAGCTACTCCAGTCTGCAAAGGTGTTGGTTCATTACCCTGCAGATAAAGAGCTCATGTTATCCTGTGATGCCTCACTACATGGATTGCGTGCCATCTTATCACATAGGATGGAAGATGGAACTGAAAAACTGCTGGGATTTATGTCCCAAATGCTAACACCTGCTGGGAAAAGACACTGTCAGGTCTAGCTGTTATTTTTGGAATTCAAAGGTTCCACAAATACCTATGTGGTCGAACGTTTACTATTTATACGCACCACAAACGTCTAATTTCATCGATTAATGCTAATCAAATGGACATGACTCAGATGGTTTCACCCCAAATTCATTGTTGGGCTGTATTACTACGCACTTATAGGTACAAAATTGTTTACAAACCAGGCAACGGCCATAATAATACAGGTGCATTTAGCAGACTTCCTGTTTCAGAAAAGTTTGAGAAGGAAGAATTACAAAGCCAAGTTCTAATGCTGAATGTAATGGTGCACCAGTAAACATTATGAAAATAAACAAATGGACAGCCCAGAACATCACTCTAGCACAAGTGCATAATAACATCTTGCAAGCATGACCTTGTGTGACAGATCCTCAGTTCCCACTGTACTACTTACAATGGCTGGCTATGAGTATGTGGGATGAATATTTTATTTTGGGAGAAAGAGTAGTCATCTCTCCACAAGGATCACCCATACTTTTAAAAATATTTCATTAGTCACTTCCAGGCATGTCTAAGAAGAAAAATTTAGCTCAATCTTACTTGTGGTGGCTGAATATGGATCAGTATATAGAGAAGGAGATAAATAAATGAAATTAATGTCTGAAAAACAGGAAAGAACAACAAAATGCCACTTTACATCTCTGGGAATGGCCTGAACATCCATGGTCATGAATTCATGTGAATTATGCAGGACCGTTTCCTGGGACAGATGTTTTTAGTGATCATTGACACTCATTCAAAGTGGATGGATATCTACCCCATGAAGATATCTACAACGCAGACAACAATTGAAAAGGCACTACCAATCCTTACATCTACTTCGAAGAACAAGCATTTTACATTTCTGAAACTATAAGGATAATCTTATAATCTAGGAGAATAGCTAGAGTCCCCCTAGTGATAAGCCGTATCTCTCTTGATACCACAGTACATCACTTTGGTACAGTAACGCTACATAACTAATTACAACTGTCTTGTCAAACAGAACCAGTGCCATTAACAGCATTTTCTGCAGTTAGTGTGAGACTCAGGACTTATGTGCTAATTAAACAAAAAAGCTGTAAAGAAACTTGCTGTTTCATTCAGAGGTTGACATAAAGATCACTCAAGTACTTTCAAGAAGAAGCAGCTGGATCAACACATCTGGACCCAGACTTTCAAAAAAGGTTCTCACTTTCCCAGCAACATCCCTTCCTTGTGAGTTCATCTTGTCAAAGGCTGAGGAGGGATCGGTAAATAACAACTCGTCAAACTGCAGCAAAACAGAATAAATCATTTATGTTAAAAGAATTATTGAAAGACTGAACTTTTTTTGTATCTATATTCTTAATCCATCTTCAAGTTACACAATCTCAGTCACTGACACATTTAATGTTTCCCTGTTCCTTACATGTCATGTTACCCACAGCAGGCACCTGCTACCACTTACCGTTCATCAACACTGAGTTTTGTTCAAGGTTTTCCCGTCCTTCCTGTCATATGCATAAAGCAAGAAGCACATGTTTTTTACATATGTTATTCAATAATAATAGCAAAATGGCAATAATGAAAAAAGGGCAGAATGAAAATATTTATTAGATGAGAATAGTGAGGATGTGTCTTGTCTCCTATTACTTAAGCTTGTTTGTTACTCCTCAGTCTATTAGCCACACTGATATGCACTACACTAGGGCCAAATGAAATGGAGAATACAGACAATGTACACCTTTAAAAGTGGAATAAATTTACTGCATACTGAAACATTCCATTGCCAAACTTAAAAATACAAACCATAGCATTTCAGACAAATGATGATTTGTGTTATCAACAAAAAGCACCATAGCTACTCTACATTTTGTTACTTTTTAGGATTATTACCAAGGGTTACATATCTACATGGCCAATGAATATGGGTAATATATTTAAAAATAATTCAGATTAAATTACAATAAAACAGTGTCAAATGTATTAATAATGAGATGTATCTTCCTTTAGGAAATATCAAAATAGCTGCCATTGAGGACAAAATGCATTTTTAACAGTACACACTCTGTACTGAGATGATGTCACAAAAAAGAACCTTAAAGAGCCTTCTTGATTTTTGATCTTATGTTTAATTGTCAATACCACAGAAAATAAGTCATTTCAAAAATATCGCTTCTCGGCCTTTTGGCTAAGATCAAGTGTAGTATCTGTTCTTATCAGTTTAATATCTGATACGTCCCCTATCTGGGGACCATATATTAAATTGATTTTTGGAACAGGGAGATGGAATAGGGGCTTGCTCCGTCCAAAAAAAAAATATATATGACAAGTCTGTTCCAAGTATACAGCATACAGTATTAGACAGAATCTCAATGAAGCAGGACTCGTGAGTAGTGAATAATACTTAATACTGAGAAATTATAATGCATAATTACAGGGTGAAATTAAATATAGCAATTTCCTAAAACAGACACTGTAAGTATACATATTTCAGTATATAATTTATGAGGGACATGTGTGTATTTCCGTATCGAATTAAAAACTAAGTAAACCCTCTGCTACAGTAAATAGTCTGACAACTTAATATAAGTAAATGAAGCACCCATCCATGTGGTTAGCAATGAAAGTTGATGTTGTCATGTGGAACATTTTGGCAGGTGTTGATTGTTTGAAACTGTTTATATCATTTTGTCCTAAAGGGGAAGTGCTATATAGAACTGAGAAATTAAAACACAAATTTAAGCATGCTGGACAGTAGTTTATGTTACATTTTTTCTAAAATATACAATCAGTAAGACACTAGTGCCTCCAAACAATTGAATATGTATCAGACAAAGGTATTCAAATCTCAAAAGCCACAAAATCAATCATCAATGGTCAGCGACTATCTGGAATGTTGTTTCAGCCTGTAACTAAAATATATCGACTGAGTGTGTAATATTAATACAAATTACAAAATATCCCTAGTGGAATGGGTAGCAAATGCGTGGTAGCCTTGCAACCATTTCTTCACAGTGGGCTTTAATGTGTCGATGGTTCTCAAAGCTTTGTTTGAATGTGCATGTCAGCTTTAGCAACACTGCGGTCCATGCTTCATTTCCACTGTGCATGTCAGGTTAGTGCTTCGAACTGCACTCTGCGCTTCATTTCTACTGCACATGTCAGCTTAGTGTTTTAAAACTCACTTCAGTTTCATTTCCACTGCGCATGTCAGGTAAGTACTTCAAACCGCACTGCGGTGGGTCATTTACACTGTGCATGTCAACTCAGCGTTTCTAATTCTCATTCATCGAGTTTTCTGTGAACTACGAATGGCACCACTGGATTTTAAGAACCCAACAGAATTGTCAGGCAAAATTATTCTTTCTGGATCATAAAATAATTTTGCCTGAGATTACTTAGTGTCAAGAAATAAAATTATAAATTATATATATCTTTCAAATGCTGAGAGTAGAGATGGCCTAACAGCTAGCTATTAGGTAAATGAACAGGTTCGGTTGACTGAATGGTTTCCTCTAATTTGTCAAATTTCTTATGTTTCTTATGTTTCATAATGCTGCAAAGAAGTGCTGTAGTAATATAGGTTACATCATCTTTTTCACCATAATACTCTACTCTCATGAATACCCCCTTTGCCTCTTATGACTTTTATCACTGCTATTATTAATATTATTGATAAAGACATATCAAAAGTAAATATGCCACTTGTTTCATGTGTATAACAAAACTAAATATCTGAATGACCATTTCGATTGTTGTTATATCTAACAACATTAGCAACAGGTAGAATGTAGGTTTAGGGATTTAAATTATTAAATAAATCAGGTGGAATGTGTTCTATTCATTGTTAAGGGACAGGGGGAACACGGTAAATGTGTTAGTGACTGGGATAGTGTTTATATAACTGTAAGATTGGTTAGGAATGGTACAGATTGGAGAGCTATCATTTTTATTTAAGTAAATGTTTTATGAATATGCTGTGCTTTGACTAAGATAACTTTGTTACTAATCACCTATCCTGACCTTGAAGAATATGTCCACAAAAATGGATGTTGCTGGCAAAGTCAGATGCATTTTTTAAAAGCAGATCCAGAGGTGTTTATCCCACTGCCCTTTTCTGCCGAAGCAATCAAGTGGATGTTTAATGCTGACCTCCACAGAAATAGTTTTCTCTTTGTACCACAAAGGCATTTCCAGTGTCTACTGTTGATGTCCATGGTGATGTTTCTGTTTGAATGAGCCTTGTAATTAATTATGCAGCATGTGCTTTTATCAACATTACATATACAGTAGAGATCAACTACAGAGTGCAGATCACTGAATACCTGTAACTAACAGTAACTGCATCTGCACCATATCTTTCACCCTCTCTGACATTTTTTTGGTCCAGCAGAGTGAAGCACAGTGGGTTTGTTATCATTAATTTTACAATTGCAGGATTCATAGCCCTCAAATGGCAATGACTAGAAGATGGATTATTGTAAACATATGAGCTGCCTTCTGCAAATTAGTTACTGCATTTTTGATAGTGATTCTAACTGGCAATGACTCCAGAACAGTGATCACTTATGTGACCTTTGCACAGTATCTCTCAAAATTATTTGTCAATTTAGTTTAAAAATATGTGACACCATTTTTTTTTTTTAAATTTAGGTAACTCTTTAATCCGTCTTGAACCCAGGTTTGCACAATGCATAGAATACGAAAAGCAACTACCTTAGTCAGTTGTTCCAAAGTAAAGCATGATCAGCCTTGGTGACAAATTTGAGTGTGACGGTGTCTTTTCATTATAATGAACTCATTAATTTAGAGCTACACAGTATAAAGTATTAATAACTTGAAATACTGTATCTTGAAATATCTAATTACTTAATGGAATAATAATGTCTGTTAGTTTTAAGGTTTTCACCTTTCTTCTCAAATATTTTCATGTATTTTATTGCAAAGCAGAGGGTTAAGCCTTTATTTTCTGTCTACTCGGTTTTAAATAAGTCAGAACAAAGAAAACATATGAGGACAAATGACAAGGCTCATTTTCATTTTTTTTTTGTTTTACACCTACAATATTTGGACTGGACCCCAAATGACAGTCTATTGAATGCGATTTCAAGAAAAGATGAGAGCCAATAATAATAATAACAGCAGAAGCAATAATAGTAATAAAATGTATAAAGGGAATATTTATTAAAATAGCAGAGGCTCCATAAACAAGGTACCTTGTTTTGTTTTATTGTTTGTTGTATGGTACATTTAACCTGTCGGCATTAGTTTTATTCTTTTAGACATCAGACACTGCTGACGAACCCTTCTTGTCATTGTCAATCCGTAGCAGCGTAAAATAAATTTAGCAGATGTCTTTGAACTTTCTTGTCATTTTATGTATCTTTAATATAAATGGCCAGGAAATGTCAGTAGAAAGGTGAGTGTCAAACGCTCAACAAGATTTCCGACACAGCTGCTTCAGATGTTTCAGTACTTCATGAGGATTCACTCCACCCAGCACTACCCAATATAATGCCAGCTCCCAGGAACATCTCTCTTTATATTTTCTGGACAGAAAGAGGTAGGGTTTCTTACACTTGATTGCCCTTAAGTGGTGATTTCTTGATATTGTGAAGGGAAAAAGGAGACATGACCATTAATGAGAGCACCCCAACTTGTCCCAGGGTGTTCCATACCTTAGATGAGCATGGAAAGTGACCCTCTGGTATGCATGCATGACACCCACTAAACCAATTTTTTTTACTCTTCACCAACACATATGTGTGCTCATTTGTGTTTCTCAGTCTTTTGTTTATTAATTGATGCATGTTTAGTTTACTGCCCTGCGGTTACTAGGTCAGCTATATGAACATTTTATATAACACGGCAACATTTGTTATCTTCTAATCTGTAGGAGTTTGTCCAGTGTGTGATGTTATCAAAGAGTTACATCTTGACTCTTGGCATTGAAGGTCTAAAATGCACTCCCACTGTTAAGATGTTAATCTTTACTGCTTTTTTTTTTTGGTCGAGCTGACATATCCTGGCTAAGATGTAGCTTATTCTAAATTTAAAGAAGACATCCATTCTACTCTTTATATACTCCTCATTGTTTCTATATTATACTCAGGATTCTGCTCTTATAACATCATATTTATGCCTTTAGGCTTGTAATTTTATTTTGTTTATTAATATTACTCTTTGTTTCCGTACATGAACATGTACACCTGACTTGTCCAATTCTCCCTGCTGCACTATCCTCATCCTTAGTTTAAACAGTTCTAAACATAGAACTTCAGTGTTGCTGCAGTTCAATGTAACTTTTCTTGGTGCTAAAAGTTCCTTCGGTTGCACAAGGTGTCCCAATGTCCCTTAATCCTATATCTTTCTATTCTACCTTTAGCATGGATTGGCACAAGCAGAACTTCAGAAAGCCCTTCTTTGCCAGTCCTGCTCCTTACAATAGCACCTAACACTATAAGTGTGTTTAGCAGCTATGTTTTGTTTCAATGTGTACAATGATAATTGGATCTACCCCAGCTCTGATCAAGAACTTAACCAAGTCAGGGAGGTCTCCTACCTGTGTACCTCGAAGGCAACACACTGTATGAGAACATTCCTCCTGTTCCCGAGTAGATACACTGGCTTTTCAGTTAAGTGTAGGGTTGATTTTTAAAATTCTTCTTCCTACATACTGTATAAAGCTTGAAATGGCCTAGGCACTAGTTGGCTGTCATAACTTGTCATTGTACCAATGTGTACATTATGATCTTAAGAAACTAATCTACTAAATATATCAAGAATTAATAAAACAACACTAGGAAGTTGAGTTCCTAGATGCAGAGTACAAAACTGTAAAATGATTTACTTGCTTATACTGTGCAACAAATTCTGGTTCAGAATTTGAACTCTATATTAGTCTGGTATGCACTGATTAAAGAACTTAGCTGCTCCTACTGCATCTCTTTGAGTTAGTTATTTAGTTTCATACAAAACATAAATACTACAAGAATTATGAACAACTACTAACACTTCTCTCTTCCGTTTCTCTTCTCAGTATCCTGCTGTAGCACTTGATGCCACTGCTCTACTTCCTAACTGTTTTTCTGGCCATGGGAAAGACACGAGAGGTAAAAGGAGCCTTGGAATCAAGGGGTGAGAGGATTTAAACTTTGATGATGTACCATAAACATATGGTATGTATATGTTAGTGGCAATGTGTGAAAAGCAGGTTGTATAGAATGCCTAGGAAATGTATAGAATGTGTGTTAGTTTAATATGCTATGTACTTTTATTTAGGCAAAGTATGAAAGTGAGTTATGAAAAGGCCTTTATTGAAAATATGTATATGAAAATGAAAACAAAAAAACAAAATGAAGTACAGGACTTTCTTACTGAAAAACTACTTGTTGCAACAAAGAAGACTAGAGTCACATTTTGAATTGCACTTAATTATCTTTTTCACACAAGAGCACTTTATATTTTGACACTTGTTCTTGCACATATACTGTACCTAATGAAACCTTTACCACTTCCTGTGGACTGAGTAATAGCAACTGATCGAAGAGGTATTTTGTGATCAATAATGTCTTCAACTGTGAGTAAGTCCTTTGGACATAAAGTAAATTGTGATCTGGCATAGAGTTGGTTCAAAAGTCCTTGAGCAGTTTATTTCCTGTGCACTCAGCTGATAAACTAATATTAACTATTGATAGAAACAGATATTGCACATATTTAATTTTGTCATTTAGCAAAACTGTATAATTATATACAGCACCTATGAAAATACTTAGAGGAAGCATTAGTCACTAGGGGAAGTATTTTATACCTTGCCGGTTTGCCTTTTGGCATTGCATGGAATGCTAGGAAATGTTTGAAATTTTAATCGTTTCATATTTTAACATCCTATTTTCAGCATTCTGTAGATTTCCTCGGTATTCTACACAATGCCTAATTTCACACATTGAAATAATATTGTAGAATGCCAACCAGTTGGCCTAGTTCTTCAGAACTGTGAATGTGTCTGCCTTTGTCTTTGACTTTGCATTATAACCTTCTCCGTGAACAGGCCATAGTTCAACACTGATATTAAATGACATGTATTATTAGGATTCTTTAATGTCAATCGCTTTGAATCTACATTGTTTTACTGTGTGTTTAAACTAATCTGTATTTTTATGTGTTTACATTATGTAATTTGTAAAGCTTGTTATAGTACTTCACTTTTAAACAGGTTACAGTGGTGGTGAGTACCTACACTCAATGAAGACCTCTAAACAAAAATAAATTGAACTGAATTGAAAAATGGCAGTACAGTGGTGGTGCTACTGCCTCACAGAAAGGAGTCCTGAGCTCTTGTCCTGGGTCCTCCCTGCGTGGAGTTTACATTTTCTCCCAATGTCTGTTTAAGTTTCCTCTAGGTGCTCCGGTTCTCTCCTTCTGTCCAAAGACATGCATGTATGTGTGTGTGTGCTAGCACCATGTCCAGGATTGTTCTCAGTCTGGATTAATAATACAACATGAACAGAAAAAAGATGAAAGGTCACAGCCACATCTAAAACAAGTGTGCTTTTTCACAGCCAAAACAGTGACTAAAACATTGATTAAATAAATGCAAAAACAAACAACTGAAACAAAAAGATTAATTTAGACTTTTACAATCTATCATTAAAATTGGTGCCCTTGGACAGTGTGTGCCTCTTCCCTTATGTCCCACTGTGACCAGGGCTGTCTTAACGCCCCACGAGCATAGCAGCCCCATGCTAATCTATGTATGTCATGTAGGTAAGGGCCCAAGTGCACTGTTTTGCCTGGGGGCCTATAATGCTGTGACCACCTGTCTAGATTAGAATACACCTGTTATGCACCTAAAATCAGGAATAGCTTTCCAATAGAAATTTACCAGGCTAATGCAGTGGAGCGTTTTAAAAAACTGCTAAAAACTCATTATTTTAACATGGTTTTCTCATAGCTTTATTTTAGTTTAATCCTGATATTCTGTATATGCATTTAATTATCATTATCATTCATGGTGGCTCCGAAATCCCAACTAACTCCTGCTTTCTCTGCTGTTCTTTGTCCGATTTTCTGTGGTGGTGATCTGTGCTACCACCACCTAATCAAAGCACCGTGATGTCCCTACATTGATGGATTTAAGGCCAGAGGTCTACATGACCGCCATCATCAAGTTCTTCCATGAGAACTCAGAAAATCATGAGGACTGATTGAGATCATTTATGTTAGGTAGAATGCCTAGAGGGGGCTGGGCCGTTTTGTGGCCTTGGAACCCCTGCAGATTTTGTTGGTTTTTTTTTCTCCAGCCGTCTGGAGTTGTTTTTTTTTTTTGTTTGTTTTGTTTTTTTTCTGTCCTCCCTGGCCATCAGAACTTACTTTTATTCTATGTTAATTAGTATTGCCTAATTTTATTTTTATATTTTGTCTTTCTTCATCCTGTAAAGCACTTTGAGCTACAACATTTGTATGAAAATGTGCTATATAAATACATGTTGTTGTTGTTGTTGTACACAATATCTTTGTAAAAGGAACCTGGTCTGTGTCCCAATTTCTCTCCCAAATGTAGAGGACTTAAAAGAAAGCTTTCCAAACATTTAACATTATATAAAACTGGAACTGCAGTGGTGTGATTTTTAAATTAGCCTGGGTGAAACTGTTTAAACCCTTTAAAATTAAGAATGTAAATACATGTTTAAAATATCACTTTTAAACCTGTTATCCTTCTCTAATTATTCACATCAATGTTAATAATAAATCATGTGCCCTGTGATCAAACTCTTTTACAGACTGATTTTTGACTTTATCTACAGTGAAGTAACTTTATAGGTTTTTACACCTTCACCCAGTTCCATGCCTTTTTAGCTCTTTTTTCTCTAATTTGGTTCACTTTGTGACTGCATCTGCTGACATCTCGCTTTCACTTTTGCTTTTTGCTGTCTAGCACAAATGCCACCATGTGCACTTTATTTGATTAAATGTTCTTTACTTGTTTAAATGTGCCCTTTGCCTCATTTACTTCTATAATGCAAATGTTTGCCAGCATCAGGTCAATGTAACTACTTTATCTAGTATTCTTTTTGTACCATTTTTCTTTATTTATGCCTTAATGCTTTATTATATTTTTAGATTCACAGGCAACTGAATTACCTTATTGTCCTGCTGTGTTCCTGCACCACGTGCTTCTGTAAATACTGAGCAGTTAACACAAAATCTGCTCAGTCTCTCTTAACCTCCCGAGATCCCAATTTTGCTTTTTTGAGTAATTGTGAGTTCTTCCTTCTGTTTGTAACTAATAGCACTTGGTAACTGTGATAACTAAGCAGTATCTTGAAACAAGAAGCAGATGGTAAAAAAAAATGTCCTCAAATGCAGACAGCGGGTTTATTTTTATGTGAGTACAGAGGGTGACATTTCAAAATTTACATCAAATCACTAAAGGTTAACCAGTGTGCATCAAACAATCATTTTCAGTGTAAACACTTACTGTAACTCTGCATTTAAAACTGCAGTTAATATATGCACATTATCATCCAGCACAAACAAAAACATATGTATTGTACTAATTCAAAAGTATGACCAAAATATGAAATGTTACTGTATAAATTTGCATTGCAGAGAAAACTGATGGCATCATTCAAAAGTACAATCACAATGAAAACCTTCACAGACTTGTAGTGTAAGCAAGAATTGAAGACATTGTTCATAACTTCACGTCTAGCCTGGAACTGGACTGTCCAACTGGTATCTCAGCACATACCACTCTCCCCCACATCCCCAATGACTCCTGGCTCACTACCACCATTGTCAGGTTCTAGTGAATCTGCCTTACAGTAGTCATCTGTTGAATTTTGAATTGTAATAATCTACTGGCTCAGTATCACCAACCATCCATCCGTCTTTGTAACCTGCTTATCCAGGGCAGGAGTGTGGGAGAGCTATCCCACAAAGCATAGGGCACAATACTACTATTGATACAATGTATTTATACAGCACCTTTCCCAATCTCAAGACACAAGGCAGGAACTATCCCTGGATGGGGTGCCTGTTTATCTCAGGGTGACCCCACACACACGCACATACACACACAATTGAGCTTTATTTATAAGATTCAGTCCCTTTATGGTGGCACCCCAAATTGTGGTCAGGTGCATCCCGTTTGCTTTAATTCTTCTTGAAATTTGTCTAGCCCTTGACGGGAGACCACCTTTGGCAAACTGAATTGATAGGACATGCATTCCTGTGTGTATATGGTCCCACAATTTATATACTGCATGTCTTGGCAAAAAACAAAGCACGAAGTCCAATGGACTCTCTCTAGACCTCTACAATTAAATTGGGCAGAGGCATAGATCAGGACAAGGGCATATAACCATTTCTAAAGCTCTGAGTGTTTCCACACAGTGGCCTCAATAATTGTGAAATGGAAGAAGTTTGGAACCACTAGCATTCTTCCTAAATTTGGCTTTCCAGCCAAACTGAGTAACCAGGCAAAAGGAGCCTAAGTCAGCAAGGTGACAGAAAAAAGAAACAATAAAAACAATGGTCACTCTAAGAGAAATTCAGATGTCTTCTGCTAAATTAGGAGATCCTGTTGGAAGAATGTCCACCTCAGAAGTAACTGTTGAGTTAATGCTACATGATGGCCTACTTGGAGTTTGCCAAATGGCATTTAAAGGACTATGAGAGCATGAGGAAATAGATTCTCTGATCTAATGAGGCAAAATTGAACTTTTTGGGCCAGAGGCAGCCAATCCACTAGGTGACATAGGCAGCCACCTAGGGTGCCGTCATCTGTAGGGTGCTATTTATGAAAGTAAAGGGGCTGATGCTCTGGAAACTGAAGGGAAAAGTCATTGAAGTCACATTGCTTTGGGCAGAGCTCCAACACTGCTCGTCACCTCCCTAATATCATCCCTATGGTGGTGGCAGCATCATGATATGAGGATGCTTCTCAGTGACAGGTAGACTTGTAACGGCCAACCCCTTACCCAGCCGGCAGCTACACTTCCAAAACCTGTGGCCTGGATAAATTACTGAGGTGAATCTTATAAAATCAAGCCGTACCTCTAACAAATACAATTTTCTCCACAATCGACGGATGAAATATAGGCACACAAAAGCAGATATGTAAAATTAAGTAATTAATTATATTAAATGAAATAATAACAAAAAATACAAATTTCACACACAAAAATAAATAAGTGTATACAGTGTATATAAATATGTATATCCCTCCACCAATCTAACAACACCATATATACAATAGCAAAACCCTCCCTTGTCCCTGTAACATATAACAAACAACACGAATAACAACAATGAATGAATACGGAATGAATGATCGTGAACTTGAGTATATAACTGTCCTGAATGCGGATGACTGGTCAACAGATATGTGATGTGTTTCTATTTCCTGGAACAAATGGAACAACCTCACTGTGAATCCTCGGCATGTGGTGGATGATGTAATCCGACTCCGGGGTCTCTGGCGATAAGTAAGTCTGGCAGAATGAAAACAAACTGGGTCCAAAGCGCGGTAAACAGCAGGTAAACTTGGTTCGTAGTTGTAAAGTGAAATTTCCGTCTTTCTCCTCTCTTCTCACTGTTCCCTCCTGATTGCTTATATAGTGATGAGCTGGTTTTACTTGATTGTGATTGAAAACAGGTGCTTTCCATGTTGGGGCTGTGGTCTCTTTCCATCATCTGCCCCCCTGTATTTATGGGGATGACATTCACTGATGCACAACATAAACAGCAAATGGGACGATGGAAACAAAACGCACTTCGTACTAACATTGATAACACTATTACTATGTAGCCCTGCTACAGACAAATCAGAACTATGGGAAGGATGAATGAAGCCAAATACAGAGAGGTCCTTGAAGAAAATCTGCTCTGTATTGTGTGCAGCCTCATATTGGGGCATCTGGTTCACCTTTCAGCATGACAATGGCCAGATGCATACAGCCAAGACAACACTGGAGTGTCTTTGGGACAAGTTTCAGACTGTCTTTGAGTGTCTCAACCAAAGCCTAGACTTAAACCACCGTATAACATCTGCAAAGTGTCCTGAACATGGCAGTTTACAGACACTTCCCATCCAGTCTAATAGTGATAGGATCTGCCACGAAGAATGGGATAAACTACCCTAATACAAGTGTGCAAGGCTTGTAGAGGCACAAAAAGGCTGGAAATTGTAATTGCTGCCAAATGATCTTCTACTACATACTGAATACTTAAATAAATGAGAGATTTCAATTTTTCATTTTTAATAAATTTGCCATCCTTTCTAAAAACATATTTTCACTTTTGGTAATTTCATTTAGATTAATGGCCAAAAAACCCATATGTATCCATTTAAAGTTAAACGTATAACACAAAAAAGTGTGCAGAACATGAAGGGGTCTGAATCCACTGTATATACTGTATGTGAACATATGTGGTGCACAACTACAATTGTGTTCATTATGGAAGACACAGCAGATATCTTACGGATATCTTGTGGACCTGGCTTTTCAATCCCTGCACCTATTTGTAAAAAACAAACATATTCAATAAAATGTTGTATTCACCTTGGAATAGGATTCGTTACAGATACCTAATGTTTTTAAAATGAAGATTCAACCTTAGTGCCCTTTCTGTCCGTAAAGTGCAGAGAGCATGAATGAACTGCAGGAGATGGCATAATGCCATTTCCAAGCAGCACACTAAGTAAAACATACAAAGAAGCAGACATCCAGATACAAAGAGCACATATCAGGCTTTAATTGCACAGCTTTGCCACACAGCCATTCCTACCCTGATGGTGACTTCATCAATGGTTATCAAAGCACAGCTTTCTGGACAGCACAAAGAATTACCAGTAACTTAGTTACACTACTTGTGGTTATGTTGTTATGGCAGATTCTCAAATGGTGGATATGTCTGGGCCTTGCACAGTACACACTGACATTGTAGATGTGTATCGTACTCCCATACTTGAAGTACTTACCAATGCTTGGTAGTTAAATCCGACATATATTCCTTTTTTATTAGAACATTCTGCATTAATTCCATGGTCATTGAAAGCTGGAACATATACCAGTAACACTGAGTACCAAACTCTTCTTGCATGTCAATTAATTACCGCCAACTATTTGACTGACCCTTAGAAGATGACATAAAAAATCAGGATGTATTTTTTTCCCAAATGGACCACAGACACACTTAAAAAACAGAGTGATGCCATAGAGGAACCATTTTTGGTTCCTAAAAGAACCATCTATGTCAAGGTTCCAGGAACAACCTTCATTTATTTAGATCTTTAACATGCCACTGTGGGCAGTGGCATATTTGTTGAGGTTTCAAATTTAAACCCTGACGTTGTGGCTTCAATTCCCACTACTGACATTGTGTGACCACGAGCAAGTCACTTCACCTACCTGTGCTTCATTTAAAAAAAAAAGAAAGAAAAGAAATGTGACCAATTTGATCTGAAATGTTAAATAAGTTACTGAATTACAAGTTTTATAAATAACCATGAATAGATAATAACAGATTTGTGAAATATCAGTGGGCTGTTATGTTAAAGAACTCTTTCTTGATCTGTTAGGATCCTGCTCCCGCTATGCATTAAAGGTTTCTGTTTTGTCCTCATATTAAGATCCTTTGCAAAGCCCAAAGAGCCACATTCATTTGTAAATACCCCTTCCCCATAATGAAATGGTTTGTTGTCAAGCAGTGGTTCTACACGGAGCCACACAGCCCAGTTAAGTACCATTAAAGGACCAGTGTTTTTAAGAGAGCAGCGTAGGTGACATCCTCAGTGTTACACAGTCAATCAGTATTATCAAACTAATTTAAGAATGGACTAATGATCCCTCTCACAAACTGCTTCAATGACAAAGGCACAGGTACATTTTAGTTACATTTTAACTATTATTACACCTGATTCATCCATTCGAAATATTTTCCTGTTATTTAATATGCATGCATTAAGTTTTGTGACCTTGACCTTGTTGTTCCTATCGTTCTAATTGTCCGCATACCGTTTATTGCCCACATTAGTTTAAGCTACAAACAATACAACTGAATCAAATTTGAGTCAAAAAGAGGTCATGAAAAAGTTTAACCGCAGGATTCAGATAAAGCCACTAGAGGGCATGCATCCCCGTGAAATAACCAGCAACTCTCGAGACAGTTCTCAAGGGAGGTCGCATCATCTATAGTATTCTATCAGATGTTATCCAAGGATTTCAAATGTGCTTTTACTTAAACCGCCTTAAAAACACAATAGTTCACGATATGTTTTGCATGGTGTTTACCCCAGGAACATTTTTCTAAATAAATAAATACAATTTTAAAACTTTTATATGGGTCCCTGAGCATTTTAGTGATATCTTTCCAAAATATTTCTGAAAACTGCGTAAAAAAATAAAGTCACTTTGATCATTCCAATGAAGACGAGGACTTTCCTCAAGTGTGCTAATGCAAGGTTTGCTTTTATTCAGAAGTTTCAATTATTTGCAGATGTCTTAAGAAAAGACGATAAAGCGCTGGCCACATGCAGACTCCCAAAGCTTCTCCTTATTCGCTGCATTTAAAATAAATAAACACACACACACACACACACACACACACACACACACACACACACACACACACACACACACACACACACACACACACACACATATATATATAATCAAAACAATGGGATTCAACACAGCTGGTTGCTATCTGCTAATCGTTCCTTTTACTGGTGTTCAATCGATTAAAGCGAGAGAGTCACGTGTGCCTCTATTACAATTAGTACAGCAATAATCGAATACTTAAATGAACTGCACTTTTCTTTGTTTGCATTGCACACGACGCGTATTAAATCTGTGTATGACTGGAAGATGACATTTCTGCACCGCCTAGAGTCCAAAGAATTTTATTGAAACAAGACCCAATTGAAAGCAACCGTGTTAAAAAAAATCCACATTTTATAGAAATGCAGTCCATTTATTCACTGACTGTTCAGTGGACCGGCGAGCGTTTTGCGCAGTATGTCATTTGGTAGGTCCAGGTTCCAGGGACAATAAAGCAAGATTAAGCGGTTTCGCAAAATGGAAGGATGTATTTAATTAGCCGATTTTCCCTCTTTAAGTTAGGTTTAATTATTTTTCCGAGTGCACAATTTTTAAAGAACCTGTGTGTGAGTGTGTGTGTGTGTTTCATATTATATAGTTGCAAAGGAAATGAAGCCATTACTAAAAAGGGCACAAATTACTGTAGCATCTCAAGTTGAGACACTTCTTAAAATCTGATTTTAAAATGTCAAGAACATTTGAGAGCGCTCACCTTTTCAATCTTTTGTGTTTAAATAGCCCAGCACTAATAAGGTAATTTCATAATTCGTCGTTGATGAAACCCAGTGGGGGAAAGCAAGAGATCTAAACACTGTCGAAATGTCAGCAATGGACAAACAAAGGAAGGACAGTAGTTATGAATTTCTGGCCTGAAGCTTTTGTTC